>NW_024063228.1:600000-1047399 GCF_006381635.1 Hibiscus syriacus
TTGTAAAATAAAAAATTTATAATTTTCGATATCCAAAAAAATTGAATTATCAAACAATGTAATTATTTTTTATTAAACGGCGTTATTCGAGCACTTGTCTTTTGTTTAAGAAATTTAAACACAATTTTAAAAAACAAATTCAAAAAATTATAGTATCACGTTAATAATAAAAATACGTCCAAACTTAAATAAAAATAATCAAAACAATCCTTAACTTTTAATAATGAATCAATTAATTTATATAATATAAATTCAATATTTATAATAATATGACACTAAAAATAATATTTAATATCCATTTTGTTTTCAATTCAATGAACATAATAAAAATTATTTTTAATTAAAACTAATAGTAAAATAAAAATTTAGTTACAATTAAAGGGTCAAATAAGATATTTTCTATTAATTTAGCATGCCAATCACATCTTTAGTGATAGATAATGGCATTGTGCCCATTTTGTAACAAAATCTAAAGATTAATGTCTATTATATAACTTTTGAAAGTTTGGTATCTAAAAAATTATTTTGATATAATTTAATGTCTATTTATGAATTTTACTTTTATAAGATTAGTGGTGAATATCAATGTTTGACATTCATTCTAGAATTTTCCCAATTATAAATAGAATAGCAAAAGAAATTTAACACAAATAATATTTTATATATAAAACATTATAAATATTAATTTATTATTTATTAACCATTCAAACTTAAATTCTATTGAATGTTAAAATTAAAAATCACTATACAAACAGATTACAAATCATAAATATCAAGTTGTAGAAAGTAAGGAAGATGGAGGAGTATGCAAGTTAATTTGGAGCCACAATATTGGCGATGTCGTAGGCAATAGAACACAGTTGACGGAAGATGTTAGCCTTGTTAAACAGCTCCAGATCTTTTCCTCCGCTTTGATTCAACAGCATCGCGCACGCGTCGGCATCGTCAATGGCAGCTCCCATCTCCGTTTTCAAATTTTTGAAATCCTTCGATGTGATGAGTTCCAGGGCATCGTCAAGTTCCTGCATCGCGTCATCGAAATTTTCCGCGCAATCTTCAAAGTTCTGCTCTACGGAGGGTCCTAGATGTTCCCTATCCACGAGCGTGTTCTTGATGAAGACCGAGATGGCCGAGCCGTTGTTGGAAGCGACGTTGATTGCTATCAATCCGACGGCGGCTATGTCCTTGGCGTCTTGGCCGGCATGCTCCGCACTCAAACTCGAGAGACACAGATTCTTCTCCCTCACTTTTTGACAGACTTCGGTGACTATTTTATTCTCGGGAGCAGCGTTGTTCAATAAGAAGAAAGAGGAACAGATGAAGAAAGATAAAGGCAATGCAACATTATTTTTCATAGATTTCATTATTTTTATCTCTCCTTTGTAAATAAAACAATTCACGATTTTTATAATTTATGTGTAAAATTCGTTTAAGAAAATGTATGTTAAAAACGAGAATTCTCTAAAGAGTGCCTTTAAAGTAAGCGCTAAGAATGGTGAAAAATATTAACAATCAACCCAAATATGAATGCATGTACCCTTTTAATTAATAGCAACGGTTATTTTTAGACTCCGTGGGTGTGACTTTGCTTGTTGTTAGGCTGAATTTGGTCAGGATTTTGAGGCCATAGATTCGCTAACCTTAGCCATACAGTCCCACATCGACCCATTAGTATGCATGTGGTGCAAAAAACAATCACGTCCAGACAGGGACGAAATTAGTTAGTACTTTTTTCTTTGGGGGAGGTTGTTTAGGAACCTCAAAGTAAAACAATGTGGGGGGGGGGGGGAAAGGCTTATTTGCAAAATATTTAACTGTCTAGACCCCAAAGTTAATTAAACCATAAAAAATTGGGGCATAATTCATCCATGAGCGAAGGTAAAGGGTTGGTAGAGGTTATGGTTCTTCAAATGGTTAAACTTCAACCTTAATTCCTTTTAAAATTTATTAACAAAACTAAAATAATAATAAAGTTCTAATTGATAATGTATGTACATTTATAAATATAATGAATTCTGAGATATCTAACCATTTAAGAGTAAAGAATCGGTAATATCTTGCAATATTGGTAATATCTTGTCTTATTAACGTTCGTTCTAGGAGCAGCGAAATTTTGGGTTAAATCAGCGCGTACTATGGAATTGATACAATCACTCAAAGACGGATGCCATTTCATATATTCTACAAGCACACCATAAATGCTTTCTCCCCAACTTTATTTCGTAACTATCCGTGAATTACGAGCATAGTCCATTCATTGCCAAAACTAGAATATGAGTAAACTACAAATTTCATCCTTCAGCTGTTGATTATATTATTGTTTTGATAAAAAAATATTGTTCTGTTTTTAGTGTCTCCAATGTTAGTTATTTGCATGAATTAATTTATCTCATTGGTTAAATAATCGTTATTGTTTTTAGAGGTTATGGGTTCGAGCATCATCGAGTGCAAGGGTGACTAAATATTCATTGTCAAATGGTTGACAATATTTATAACAAATATCACTTTGTAATTAACTTTAACTTAATCAAAAAATAATGTTAATTATTTAATTATGACATCTATCTTTTAAAATTTATGAAAAACTCCGAAAACTTTCTTTTAAATTTATGAAATTAGCTTCTAAATCTTCCTTCCCAAAATTTTAACTTAGCTTTTCAGATTCTCTTTGATTTTCTGACATCATCATGTTGTTTCTGGTTTAACACCCGAGTGACAGAAAATGGAATAATTCAAAAATTAAGTGGTAAAATTAAAAAATAAGATAAAATTTAGTTACCAAAAGAGAATATGATCACAGTTAAGTGGTGAAAAGCATAGTTTACCCTAGAATATTAATATTTTCCGTCATACAAAGAATGTAATCTCTTGAAATCTAGAATTTCGATATTTTTTACGATAGGCTGGTAATCGTTTTCTTGGAAATAACTTCAAAAAGATTCGTCTAAAAGGATAAGGCTCCACTTTAAAAGGGACAATATTGTAGCATTCCCCAACACTGAAAATTCTGCTAATAACAAAAAAGGTTCCATATAGAGTTGTCTGAATCCGAGAGGGAATATGGAGAAGATAGAGCATACCACGGTGACCACCAACGGCATAAACATGCACGTTGCGTCGCTTGGTTCCGGCCCGGTTATTCTTTTCTTGCACGGCTTTCCGGAGCTTTGGTATTCATGGCGCCATCAGCTCCTTTCACTGTCATCACTCGGGTACCGATGCGTTGCTCCCGATCTTCGCGGCTACGGTGACACGGATGCTCCCACTTCTGCTGCTTCGTACACCGTTTTCCACGTTGTGGGGGATCTTGTGGGCCTCCTTGACACGCTCGGTGTCGAGAGTGTGTATTTGGTGGGACACGATTGGGGCGCGTTGATTGCTTGGTCTTTTTGTCAGTTCAGGCCTGATAGAGTCAAGGCTTTGGTGAACCTGAGCGTGGCGTATCGGCCTAGGAACCCTATGGTCAAGCCCGTGGAAGGGCTCAGGGCTCTGTTCGGCGAGGATTACTATGTTTGCAGGTTCCAGGTAATTGATTCACCAACAGTTTGATTAATGGGTTAGACTTTGGTTCTTTGATTTTACTACTGTATATGTTGCTCCATTACATCTTAGGAACCTGGAGAGATGGAAGACGACTTTGCTCAATTGGGCACTGAAAAACTTTTCAAGTTGTTTGTCACATCACTCGATCCGCGTCCGTTTCGTATACCTAAAGAGACAGGGTTGAGAGGGATGCCTGATCCGCCACCCTTGCCTTCCTGGATTTCAGAACAAGACATAGATTACTTTGCTAACACATTCAACCGAACCGGATTTACCGGCGGACTGAACTATTATCGAGCTATGAACCGGTAGGTCGAACTGAGCGTGCTAAGTAGTTGTTGAAGGAATCACATTTCTATTTCTATTTTCCCTGGATTGTTTTTATCCAATATTCTTATTGCAGGAACTGGGAACTCACAGCACCTTGGAACGGATCAGAGATCAAGGTACCGGTTAAATTTATAGTCGGAGACCTGGATATTACCTACCACATCCCTGGCGTCAAGGAATACATACATGAGGGTGGATTCAAAAGGGACGTGCCGTTCTTGCAGGAAGTAGTCATCATGGAAGGAGTAGGCCACTTTATCAATCAAGAAAAACCAGAGGAGATTAGCATTCACATTTATGAATTCATTAAGAAATTCTGATTGTTAGCTCTTTATTACATTTCACTTTTAATAAAAAAAACCATATCTATTCTATGAAATTCCGTGTTAGCCCGGAGTGGGAAAAGAAACAGAGAACTTCATTTCAAATCATTAAACGGAAAACTTAAAAAACCAAGCAACGAACATAGCCTTTTACTTATATATATAGCAAAGGGTCTTAATGCAATTCTACGAACAAGTTCACTCATGGCCCAAAAAGGATTTAATGCAACAAAAAAATCAATTTGAATCGATGAATTTAATTCGACGGACAAAAAAAAATCAACTGATGTGCCTTTGAATCAAGTGAATAAATTAGCAATGAACTACTAACATTAAACAAGTAACGGCAATTGCAATCAACAAAGGTGAAGGGTAAAAGGCAAGGGAATATAGACATACATACAGCTCCGTGGCTCCCAAAAGTTCCAAATAGCCGATCCGATGAATCCCTAAACTTCTCTGAAATCGTCATAACTTTCCTGTAGTCCAGGGCATTTTAACTCCGCTCTCTAATTACTGGGTTCAGAAAATTCTCTGGCTGATTGCTCAAAAGCAAATTGATCACCAGCCTTGACTCTGCAAGTGCATTTTTCAACTGATTTGCATCCCCTTCGGAAAGTGCAGGAGATAGGTTATCCGCAAAAGATTCTAATAACCGAATATCCACATCAATCCCCGTAATAGCATTTAAATTAAATCTCTTCACTGAATCTCCCAGTAAAGCTCCAATAATCTTCTCTGATATATGTGAGAAAGAACATCTTGTAAAACTCTTTTAAGAACTCGAGGAGGCAAAATCTGTTGTGCAGTAGAAACCAAAGTTTTCAAATATATTATGACCTCATTCACATATTCATTACCACCCTGTGAACATTCATCAGTCATCCAGTTCACATTCTCAATCAAAGTCAGGAAACTGTCGACCTTTCTCTTGAGCATCCCAGATAGCATCTCTTCTGCAGCTTCCCGGGCTTTGTTGAGAGGAAACTGCTTCCTGCTCCTTTCTGTCATTCTCAAAGGAATGCCTGAAAGCTGTGCAGCATGATGAAAGAAGAAATCACAAGCTTGCTCCAAAACAGCCATATTTGCTGCAACCTGCATTGCCTGAGAACCCCTTGGACAGATGAACTAATCAGCTTCAAAAGAGCCTCATCCAAAACCTCGTCCAAAAGCCGGTCCAAATACTTTTTACAACATCATATAAATCCAACTGCCCACCATAAGACATAAAACTAACAGAATCCTCGATAAAAGATCTGGCAATCCGGCAACAATCAGGAACGGTAGATGAAAATGGTGCAACATAAGGAAATGCTGGAACAATATCTGATGTTTGTAACTGGAAAGACAGCACATTCATCGAGTACTTGTATTCCTTCTTCATCAACATCTGCTCAAATTTATCATCTGCAAGAGCTTCTGCAATCTGCTTCCGGCTATCAGATAATAACAGCTCGTGGTACTTATCCCTATGCTTACTCAAAACAAGCAATGCATCAACAGGGTAGCCATACCTACGCAAAGTAACTCCTAACAAACTCACATAATCCTTAATCAGTAACAAGTGACTAGCAGTTTGCATCCTAGAAAACTGATCCTCTAAAACCGAGCACATTTTACTAACAGCAGTCTCCCACAAATTCTCAACATCCATTTTGGAAACCAAAACCCCGCCTGTCCTTAAAATGCGATCTTCTATTATAAAGAATCCCGCAATTTGAGCAAAAAATATTTGATGAGTTCAAGAAACGGTGTCATAGAAGACACTTGAAAATCAGAAGTTAATTGAAGCTTTCTATTCTCAAAGTAATACTGCTTAAATCGATTTTCAAGTCCTAAAGTTTGATGAATATGATAAGCTCTATAAAGAGGAGTCAAATCAAACCCAAACAAGCCATTATTACCGTTACTATAACTTTCATTCTCGTCTCCTCCAAGTTCACCTTCATCATCATCTTCTTCTAAAGCGTAAATGCAACCTCTCAAGCTGGGTCGACTCTGTTCTTCAGCTTGCCTTTGCTTGATTCTCAGGTATTCTTCGCGTTGCCGAGCAGCCGAGGATTGACCGATTGCTAACTGCCCTAAATTGCGGCTCACCACGCGAATATCCACGAGCCAATCGCCGAACTCTTTACTGTTTTGCGCTCGATATGAAATCGATCTCTGGAATCTTCCTCTCCAGCATCCTTTTTAATGTAGATGGTATTTTACCTTGGAACTCGTTTTCGATCGAGTCTAAACACTTCAATGCCATGTAGAAACTGCCGTTTGAGACATGAAGATTAGCTCTCTAGCAAAGCTACATCATCTTAATACACAATGTCACCGACTGCAAAGCGGAGTTTACGTTCTTTGAAACATTTTGAGCTACAACGAAGGAGTCAAGAGAAGAAAGGAGAGGACCACCGACTGATTAGAGTTCTGAGTTGGAGTCAGAGAGAGCAGATTTGAGAAAATCGACATCGGATAGAAGGGATCGGAGATCATCGACGGCAGGATGAATTCTTGGTAATGAGATTTACAAATTTCTTCGATTTCCGATTCCTTAGAACGAGCAAAGTGGCGGAGGAGGTGGATGAGTGTTTCAGGCCTTCCAGAAGCGAACACTTTGCGGACAAAAGGACCGAGGTCCCTGCCGTTACAGATGGCGGAGGAAAGGAGGAGTTGTTCCAATTTGTCGCCCGAATCACCCCCATCTGCGGCTGCTGGCGCCAATTTGCGGCGCGACCTCGTTGCCTTCCTTTCTTTTGTCGGTAAATATGACGGCGCCGTGATTTAAGAGAGAGGGGGAGAGGACGCGGGTGATGAAACTGAAGTACTTTTGGACGGTATTTTTTGTTGGGTAAACTACTCTTATGACTACTCAACTATTTTTCATTTTCACTTATTTTGATTTTATCAATTAAATTTTTAACTATTTAAATACTTTAATTAAATGACTGTCAATTAACTTTTAACATAAGAGGTTATGATATAAATATATATTTTATAATTTTAATTTAATAAATTTAATCTACTGACACGTATCAATAAGTAAATAAGTTGAAAGAAGATCATGCTGGAGAGGAAAATGCAGTAAGTGGAATTGAACCCAGAATTGAGAAAGCTTTATTAGCATCTGAGACTGGAACCATCGAGCCAAGCACCTTCCTCGATAACAATTTAAAACAGTTTATAACCTATTCTAATATTGTCAAGTTTCTATATAAACAATTTCACATATTATAATGCTGTCGTTTCAAAAACATAATATTTAATTCTTAAATTTTGCAGAAACTCGCCCATGGAGGCTAAACGGTGATGACGGTGAGAGGCAAGGTTGAGATCCAGAGAGAGAGAGAGAGAGTCGAAGGCGGCAACGGAAAAGATGATGGGCTGATGGGGAGTTGATTTTAGCTTTGGAACCACATAGGGATCGAGCAGAGGCGGCATAAGCGACTGCAGCTTCTTCCGATGTGTCAACAGTGACGGAGCTTCCTTATACCCATTTTGATTTAATAGTATTTTAGTTCATGTAAAAATAAATATTTAAATATAAAAAAATTATTAAATATTTAATTAAATAAGGATTGAACTAAAGAATAATAAATATGTATTCTCAAATTTTGGTCTAATTACAATTTAAGTTAATATAAATTTAAATATTAGATAAATTAAAAATTATCTTTTGAGTTTTAAATTTTTTTAAATTTAAGGTGAATATAATATAATATTTGTACAAATATTTTTAGGGTAAAATATTGTAATAGTCACTATATTTTTTTAAAGTTTATATTTAGGTCCCTCAATTTTAAAACTTGCAATACAGTCCTCCAACATTTAGTTTATTTGTAATATGGTCCCTAACGTAACCGGTCGTTTGACGCCGTTTGCAATATAATCACTGAACTTTTAAAACTTGCAACACAATCCTTAATTTCATTCTAAATCCCAAATTCTAAAATAATTAAATTACATTTTAAACCCCAAATTCTAAAATACTTTAATTTATGGTTTAGAATGTAGTTAAAGTATTTTAGAATTTGGGGTTTAGAATGTAATAAGTGTTTTGGAATTTTGAACATGAATTTGCTATTTGACAGTGATTACTTCAATATAAATTTGAGGTTTATTGCATGCACATCCAACGGTTGCTGCCCTTTGAACATTAAAAGTGCACCTATCACGGTTATTGCATAATCCGTTGAAGTAAAAGTAACAAGGCCAATTTGGATGGAAGTTGAGCATGCACATCTAACAGCTGCGAAAACAGTAAAAAAATTTAATTCATAGGACTACAACATACTGCCAAGCAATAACTAAAATAAACCAAGAATATCAATTAGTAACTCATTCAAAAGGATGACTTAATAAAAGGGAAAGAGGTTTGGTCATAGTCACTCCAAAAGCTAAGGTGTCAAATGGGTTGTTTAAGATAGACATTAGATGCCAAATACAGCATTATCAGTTGCAAATGCATTAATGGCCTATCATTTTAACATATAATTGCTTCTAATGCTCTATGTTTAATGATCCTCAATAGCCAAACGTGATAAGAATCTAAAGCAGATAGCGGAACTAAAATCATAAGACCCAATATTTCTTGTAAATTCATGGCATGTCAACAATAAAAAACATTGTAAAACATAGAGGACACTGCAAAAAACATATATATACCAGAAATGAAGGTGCAAATGTGCAATAATCGGGCAACATATCAAGTAGTTACTCCAAATATACTACCATGTCATGATGCATTTCGAGTTGTTTGCATGCAAAATTGTCTTATAAAGCTATAATTCAATATAGATTCAACTGTAAAATTTCTAAAACATGTAAAAAAATTCAATTCGTTCACGATATATCAGTCTCATAATCAACTTTTAAAACTTATTAAAAAGAATATGAGCTTAAAGGACATCGGAAACCACATGTCGGATCAATACAATTCCTAGTAAATTAATACCAACAGTCTCTCGAATTGAGCCTAGCGATTTCACTATGTCGATACTCACAACCAATTTCCTAATTTAAAGAAAAACCAAACAAGAATATCAAAAAAAATAGCCTAGGACCCTCTTTCACTTTTATTATGATGGACTGAATATCTTTCATAAGGAGTACTAAAAGTTTTGTTTAAGAAAAAAGAAATAAAATTAAATGGTTTTGGTTCAAAACTAACACTGAATATACAGATCCTTGACACGCAGTTCCAGAAACATAAAAATTTCAACAAAAAACACACAATGCGAGCTGAAAATGAGAAAGTACGAAAGAGGAAAAGCTTACTTTCGGATAACCCAAAAGAGAAAATAAATACCTTCTTGTAAGTGAGGGGAGAGGCTAAGAAATAAACGCAATCGGTGTTGCGTTCCAGCAATTCTTCCTTCATTTTTCTTTGTAAATAAAAAGCTGAAAGACATAACACTGCTTGGGTTTACAATTTTACATGATGGAAAACTGAAGAACAAAAACCAAACTAGAGTGCATGTGAGCGAAAGAGACTGAGAGGTGAAGGCGTTGTTTGGGATTTCATTATATTTGATCATTTGTTGAAAAATCTTTAACCACAAAGATTAAACGAAAAAATTATTATATGCCATTTATACAAAATAATTCCAGTTTTGTTGGTGACTTTCAACAATGATACTTAGTTCATTTTAGTAGTATTTGTCAACTCTGCATTTCTAACCTCATTTTTTTCTCACAAGCATTTCATCGAACATCTATGCTTCACTTGAGATGACATGTATATAACATTACACCTTGAATCGTTGATGGTCTCAATAGTCTCTTGGTCGTGTCTTCTCTCACTGGACCCTTATTCAAGTCAACCTCTCCACAAAATTAAAAGTTAGATTAGAATTTCCCATGCATCCGCGATTGAAAAGTTACGATGGAAATGAGAATAGAGAAGCAAAAAAAGAAATTCAAAATCGAAAAGGAATTTGGGGTTTAGAATGAAATTGAGGACTGTGTTGTAAGTTTTAAAAGTTAGGAGGCCTAAATGCAAGCACCTAAAAAGTTCAGTGACCATATTACAAATGGCGTCAAACGGCCAGTTACGTCGGAGACCATATTGCAAACGGACTAATTGTTGAAGAACTATATTGTAAGTTTTAAAAATTAAAAGACCTAAATGTAAGCTTTAAAAAAAATCAGTGAACATTACTATAATTTACCCATACTTTAAACTATTGTAAGTTTAAATAGTATATTTTATCATTGTTTGAGTTGACAAATTTGGCATAGCGTGCTCTCCAGAGTCAATAGTCTCTCTACCAGTCAAGGCACCCACCTGCCCGTACCCCGTTTCCCTGCTCATCTTCTTCGTCCCCGAAAGGAAACACCAATTTTCCCTACGAAAACACCATTTTCCATAGACACCCAAAAAAAGAGAGGAAACAAACAATGGCTCTCAATCGCACCACCGCCATTCCCCTATCGCTCATCCTTCTCTTCCTCCGATCGCCTCTCGCCACGTCATTCCCCCTCACCATCACCAACGACGCACCGTCAGCCTACGAAATCCTCCAAGGCTACAACTTCCCCGTCGGTATACTCCCCAAAGGAGTCGTGAAGTACGATTTAGATGAATCCACGGGTCGATTCCATGCCTACTTAAATGGCACGTGTATTTTCTCGTTGGAAGGATCTTATCAACTCAAATACAAATCAACTATCAGCGGAATCATATCCAATAATAAGCTCACAGACCTTTCTGGAATAAGCGTCAAAGTCTTTTTTCTATGGCTCAACATTGTGGAGGTTACTAGAGATGACGATGAGCTGGGTTTTTCAGTAGGGATTGCCTCTGCGAGCTTTCCAATTGATAACTTTTATGAGTGTCCGCAGTGTGGATGTGGGCTGGATTGCGTTAATGGGAAAGTAAGCAAGCTTAGAGTTAAATCTTCTTTCGCTTCAATTTAGAGGTATTTGTAAATTTTAGTTATTGAATGCTATGTTTTCATATGGGGTTGAATTGAAGTGGATTTTGGCTATATTTTGAAATTTGCGGAGTTTTAACTTTTTATGTGTTTAGAATCTCAACTCATTTGTGTGTATTTGTTTCTGATTATGTGGTTGGTATTTTTAATTGCTTGGTGAAGGATCGATCGACTATGCAACTAATGCATCGACATATTAGTTCATCTTTCATTTAATGCTATGAGTTATATTGTTAGAACGCTAAGCCTTGAGACAGTGAATGTGTTAGTCTGGGTGTTAATAGAAGGCGATGCCTTGCAAGATCATCTCCTGTATATGATAGTGGAACTGCGAATTTATGTCACTGTTAAGTTACTATCGAGTGAATTGAAAGAGGTCGAAAGGGCAGAAAGGAGGACTATGGAAGACATGGGATTGTGCATTTTTCAGGAAGTTGAAGTAGGATATAGTAATTGGACACTAGAGGTAGAGAGGTGGGAAGATAAAGAATGTTTCTGGCAGGAAAAATATATACAAGTGAGAATTTCTGTGATCTGTTTGAATCTTAGTCAAGTCATTAGTCAATATCTCAAGTGCTAGGTTGAGATGTATGTGACAGTATAATTCTCTAGGCAGGATATTTCTTACACATTCTGCAAGTACCCTTTAGGCTTAGCGGAGAACTTCGATGGCTTCAACTTTCAGCTAGAAAAAGTTATCATTTAACTTGCATGGTGTGGAGTTTTCAGTTGCCTAAAATGCTTTGATTTAATAGAAAAATTATCTTGAGTTATACTTTTTATATTGTGGTCTGCATATATGAGGAAGGTAGTGATCACTTTATCGTTAAAGTCTGCCAGATTCAAAATATGGAATTCAATAAGTCCAGCTTATGTAGTTTTGTTGTACTATTCGAGTGAAATTTTATGGCAAGGTGCCATTCTTTGTAACATGAAATGATTAAAACTGATATCCCATTTGTTTGAATCGGTCCTTTTCATTTTAGCTGATCATAGGCAGTCTGTATCGTGTTTAAAATGGGCTTGTAAGGACCTTTAGACCTGGAAAAAGGTTCAGGTTTTGCCTTGGAATGTTTCTCGGGTTGCAAATGTTATAGGCCAGGATGACTAAATGGGAATAAATTTTATGTATTCGATACGTTGGAGTTGATGTCTGAAGTTCTTAATCCTGTTTATTTAGCAGTTTATGATAGCTTTTAGACTGATTCGCTGTTGTATGTTTACTTATAAGTTCATACTGAGATCTCAGACTCAGAGAAGAGAGTAAATATGTCCTCCATAGCTGCTTTTGTGCTGCAGTTCTAGTGGAGATTGCCACCATTAATTATGTCTTCTTTTGCGTCTTTATGTAATATCATATCATTGTAATTTGGGAGCCTTCCTTGAACATTCAATTCTTACCCATTGAACTAGGTTATCTTTGCTCTTTATTAGTACGATAGTCTTGCAAGAAGCAAGGCTGAAATAATAGAAAATTTCCTGAAATTTATTTATTTATTTTGTAATTATTTTAATATTTTTATTGCAAATAAATAAATGCTTTTAGTGCATGAGAGGGCGGATCATAACTCAATAAGTTCCACGAGAAATTCTCTCTTTGGATGATAACAAATACCAATGGAAAACTAGTTTCCTATACCTAGTGGGGTTGAACTATGGTTTTTATATGCTTCATAGTGAGGTGGTGGAACCCACCACCAGGGATGGATTGAGGGAGCCGGCGAGGTCGGTCACTCTTAAAATTTTTAAATTCTCTTATATTTTAGATTTTTTTCTATGTATTTTCTATTGATAATTTGTTTTCCTCTCTTAAAATTTTATAATTCCGTTCTCTTCTAAAATTTTAAAAGCTCGTCCTTCTAACATAAAGTATTACGTCCGTCCTTATCGACCATTCAAACCATGCCTGTTGCCAGTGATGCATGAAAATTACTTTTCAGAATAATCGAGTTTTGGAATTGGATTCGGTTATGCATATAACATCCTGCGCTTGTATATACCCACCATTAAGACTGTGTCTTATGCCTATTGCCAATGATGCATGAAAGTTATTTTTCAGAATAATCGAAATTTGGAATTGGATTCGGTCATGCATAACTCTAGAATATATGTCGTAAGTGTTAATTGCATTAGACATTCTTAAAATATGATTTTAAACTTTAAATTTGTATTCAATGGCTATTGAATGTATCATTTGGATTTAATATCTTAAAAAGAAAACATTCAGTCTATTTTTATAATATGCAAATCCAAACTGTCCATATAATAAGCCAGAAAATATGATGGATTTGATTTGGACCTAGCGAACCCTTTTACTTTAGGGCCGAAAGATAACCCAACCCGAACAAATGTATGTGTCGATGTCCGGCCTTTCCGGTTTATCCTATCGAGTGCGTTCCGCGACCGATTAAGGATTTTACCCAAAAAGAAAACCCTGAATTTTTAAACCCCTTGTTTCACATCTCTGTCACTTAATTTTGCTTTAGCTTAGAGCCAGGGCCAGGAGAAAACAATGGTTGAGGGTCAGGGTCAGGGTCAGGGTCAGGGTCAGGGAGAAGAAATCCCTTCGAATATGACTTTATACATCAACAATCTCAATGAGAAGATCAAAATCGACCGTACTTAATTAATATCTCTAAACCCCTACCTCCTAAAAAATGCTTATATGACTCTTTTCTTCTCCTTGATTTCTTCCCCTCGAATGATTTTTGCAGAGTTGAAGAAGTCGTTGCACGCTGTGTTTTCACAATTCGGAAAGATACTGGATGTGTTGGCATTCAAGACGCTGAAACACAAAGGTCAAGCCTGGGTTGTTTTTGAGGATGTTAGCTCCGCCACCAATGCTCTTAGGCGAATGCAGGGCTTTCCCTTTTATGACAAGGAAATGGTATATGTATTTTTAGTCATTGTGACTTCTTCATCTCTTTGCCTATGATCTGATACATTTCAGCATTTCGGGACAGTTTTTTTTTTCTGGGTTTAGGGTTATGTTTATGTCTTTTGTCTGTGTTGTTTTTTATGACAAAAAATGCTAGATTTTGATTTTAATTTTATAAGGTACTTCAATCAGTGGAGAATTAAGTAGTTTTGCTTTTAACTATGGATATTCAGATTATAAATCATGCTCAATACTACCATAAACTGTCATAATATTTCCTATACTTATAATTAATGAAAACAATATTTAATTATTTGCAGAGAATACAATACGCAAAGACTAAATCTGATATAATCGCAAAAGCAGATGGCACTTTTGTACCCCGAGAGAAGCGAAAGAGGCATGAAGAAAAGGGTACCCTTCTCTTTGTTCCTTACCTTCGGTTGAAAATGCTAACAGTTGAGCAATTGACATTTCTTGTTGTTGTATATGGTTTGCCTCTACTTTTACCTTAAATTTGTATCACTACTGTTGTTGTATATGGTAATCAGTTCTTTCCTTTGCTATTACTTGAATCTCGAAGCTTGAGTCTGTTAGGATCATCCTTAGAACTTCAATGAACAGACTATTGAGAAAACACTAACAGATGTATTTATTGTTGAATCTTTTAGAATGCACACACTTAAATGCCTCATAATTTGTCTTAATGTCCAAGTAAACCTCACTCTTTTTTGCTTCCTCCCTCTTCTCACTGCTATTTTCGTTCGCCCCCACCATTAATGTGATTAGTTGGGTCCTCATTGCCACCAATACTCATTTATTTGAGGTAAAGTATCATTGGTGCACATCATGGTGTTCACGGAGAAGTAAAACCGAGTATGCTTATATTTTAGACTTAGTGAATTAGTGCTAAGGATGTGTTCTTTCTCTCTTTCTCTGACACAACGCTTATTTTGACATATGCGGCAATGCGACAGACAGTTTTATCTGTTTTATAGTTCTCTTTCCTGTTCTTCTCCTGAGATTTGAATATGCTGTGTCAATGTAGGAGGGAAAAAACGGAAGGAGCAACTTGATCCTAATCGAGTAGCAGCAGGTTTGAATCCAGCTTATGCGGGTGCTTATGGTGCTACACCTCCTGTAAGTGATACAAAATACAGCATCTTATTATGGATTGACTGCTTTTTCTCTTTCTTCGGACTCTGGTTGAAATTTGCTTTGGTTAATCTTGCAATTGTGCTATTAGTATGGATTATTTAGATGGTTATACATTTGTCTTTGGGTACTTTTATTACTTTTGAGCTACAAGCCTGCAAGAGCATCTTTTATTCAAACTACGTGGAAATTTTCTGTGCTTTGCTGTGTTGATGACTTTTGCATATTTATTTGTTCTGATGAAACTCGGATGCTAATTGAACATGACCATTCTATATCATTAGACTATATTTGATGTGATGGTCCACAATACGGATGATCAAAGATTGGATACTTTTGAACTGTAATTGAATGAAGCTTGGTCCTTTACTTTTTTGTGTTCTTGTTATACTATTTTACTATGAAATTAGTATGTTACATCTCATCAGAAGAAAAAAGAGTTTAGCATGTGTATGTTTCTCATTATTTGCTCCTATATATTTTTTATCCAAAATGCTGCAGCTATCACAGTTACCCTACCTGGGTGCTAGACCAATGGTTCCGGAAGCTCCTGCGCCACCAAATAACATTCTGTTTATTCAGAATCTTCCTCATGATGCGACCACAACGATGCTGCAAATGCTCTTCAATCAATACCCTGGTTTAAAGGATGTTAGAATGGTGGAAACAAAACCAGGTATCGCCTTTGTGGAGTATGAAAACGAGATGCAATCAACAGTTGCGATGCAGGCACTACAAGGTTTCAAGATACAACAAAACCAGATGTTGATTACTTATGCAAAGAAGTAGAAGGAAAGACCGAAATAATCCTTCTCTTGCTTCCAACATGAGAAGACGGCCATGTGTATGGATAGTTAATTAGATAGCAGTTGGCATCAAATGTAATACCCGTCTTGTGATACATTGCCGTTAACCATGGCTTCAGATTGTCACTGTAGATTGTTGACCAGATGTTTATGTTTTAAATTAAATTCTCTATACACATTTCTGTAGTCGTACCAGGCCATGTATTACCTTTGCTCTGTGACTTAATCACAATAAATAAGTTCCATTAGTGTATTATTCATTTGGTATGGAAAGCTAGAAAGCATAGATTGATCATGTATGAATCAAATGACTAAATTGCCATATCAAATGACTAGATTGATCAAGCAGCAGATATAATGCTACCACTACCATGCAATAACACAACTGGCAGTATAGCTGTACCCATAGTCAGTTCAATCTCAAACAAATTATACTCTCTCCAGTTCGGTATTGTGTTTCTCCAGTTGGTCACTCAAATCCTTCCTCCATCCCTGGATCAGTTTCTCCTGATTCTTGATGATCTCCGTTTTAGTTCTCAGCTCTTCTTCCATTTTTGTAATCTCCTGTTATAACAAGAAACATGTCGAATTAAGCCTCTTCGTCGAGTGGCGTATTCATATGCAGTGATCATCTAAAGTAAAAGTTTAATGGGTTTACTTGTGTGAGCATTTTGAGCCTTAGTTGGCTGATCCTCACGTTGCAGGCCAAGGAAGTATAACTGAAGCTTCTTGGCAGCCTCCATGAAATCTCTAGCATGTCTTTCCACATCAACTACAACAATTGCAAATAAAAACAACATTTCAAAACACAAGGATTTGGTCCAAAAAGGTTAGATAAACTAAATTTCTCTATTTTTTTGGATTAATGCATTCATTCAAGCACATCTGATTTTGTACAGTGAAAAATGCGGACCAAGCATCGGAAATGGGATACTCTAAATCATTGAAAGCTTCAATTTACCCAGATAATTTATGATTTAAGAATAAGAACAAATATCAAAGACTACTAAACAGGCAACATCGTACATCATCTTTACAGCAATATATATGAAGAAAATGAAATGGAAACACTCTGGGAAGAAAGGAGATAGTGAGGGCAACTGACTCTGATGAGAAGGGTGGGGAGAACGGTCGATAGCTTGAAGCTCTCTGGCGGGCAAGCATGGCAGCAAAGCCGTCTCTAACGCCACCACCCATGAGATCATGTCATCTCTTGATGAACCCTGAGGCGATTGAATCTGCGGATCCAACTGAATCTCTTGCCTTTCACTCATTATTCTTCACCCTAAAAAAAAAGGGGTTAATTTCACTCGAACAATTTCTAGGGTTAATTTCACTCGACTGGAGGAATCTGTAATTCTCAACGGGCTTACTCTTTGGGCCTGATATATGGAATGCATGGGATAATAGCACGATGGCCCTTAAGTTATAGCAAATCTTCTAATGTGGTACAAGACACCTCTCTTTAAAATTTGACATTTTTAATACTAGAGTTTTCGTTAAAATAATGAAGTGATATCAAGTGTTTTAACAGATAATTAATTGGATCCAATTTTTATAATTTAAAAGAATTTGGCACATGGATACATGCAGATAACACGTATTAAGGTAAGAAAAAAAATATTTTTTATATTAGTATATATAGATTTTTTTTATTTGTCTTAGTTGAATATAAGATAGTATCCGTTCAAAATACTATCAATCATTTGATAATGAACACTTGTACACTACTGCAAACATCGTGCTCAAACCTAAAATCTGATAATAAAAATCTCTTAATCACTTAAATTATTTAGTTCATGCTACTCTACGTAATTTTGTTTTTTTAACTGAAATCAACCCTATCTTATATATAATAATAATAATGTCACGCGTCGGCCAATTTGTTTTGTAGCTGTTCCTCTGTACTTGTCGACGTAAAGTCAAATATATGCATCAACAGCATGGTGGACTCTGTATGCTCTTAACTTGTTGGAGCTTGAAAGCATGAGTAAGGTTTGAAAACAATGGAGTATGGATCCGATCCTCATTGCACTTGCAAAAGTAATCTTCTTTGGTTCAAAAAAATCTTGAGTGTACAACCACATAAGGCATTTACTACAAAACCCACGACACGCTAGCATTTATGTCTTTAGATTTCGATGATGACTTCACTGTTCTTCCGATAGTCACATGGATCGCGGTACGCTCGGTACGAAAATGTGGAACGGGATCGCAATTCGTTAGGTCCCTAAAATTCGGTACGAGGGGTAGACTTCTTTCGGATCACTCCGGTACGATGTATCATATAAATTGGTACGATTTACCAGTTTCTTAGATAGAGATCAATTATAGAAGAAATTTAGAAATGTAGAAAGTTATGCAAATCCTAGTAAAATAATATAGGGACCAAAACATAAACACAAAATAATTCAAAACTCAAAATCTAATATGCATAAATCCGATTTAAGGACTAAAATAAATTGAATAAAAAATGAGCATGACTCCTTTAAGAATAAACCCACGCGAACAAAAATGGACTACCCTGGACCCCAATTAAACGACAGTGTTTAACCAAAATATCTAAAGCCTTTAAAATTTAACCTAAAAATATATCATAATTTATGCTAAATCTAAACCCTTCCCCCTGCGCCCGTTTTGAACCTCTTCTCTTCTTCATCCTCTACTCCTCACACCCGCATGGCCGAAACTCTTCACAGCCCCAAACTCGAGCAACTTTTTAAAACATGCGCGCTTTTTAAAACACTGACTACAACGATGATGGTCTCTTTCGATTTCGGTGAGGCCACGATGACAACACCTAAGGTAAGGCTCTTCAACTCACTGTTTTTTTTTCTGGTTTCCCCGAATGGTTTCCCCTCTCCCTCTTATTCTCCTCTGATTTTTTCTCTCTCAAACCCCCAATCCCTTTATTTTTTCTGATTGTATCTCCTCTTATTCCTGCTGCAAAACTACGATGTACCGAATCGCGATTTTGAAACAATCCGAACGCGTTCGTACCGCGTTTTGGATCGCAACGTACAGTACGTAGATCGTGGCCAAATGAGCAATTTATGTAGCTATGGTTCTTCCACAAGACAAAAATGGTGATTTAAGGATGACAGCACTTGGAGGTGGAGCACTTCTTTTTCTTTTTCTTTTTTTATTATAAAAATGGACGTTCAGAATCCATTTCTGATCAAAGGATGACACCACTTCTGAGCTTTTGTGAAACCCTTTGCGGCTTCCTGTCTGAGACAAAGAACAAGGACCTTGAGTTTTAACTACTTTTTCTGTCTCTACAAACACCCCCTGACCCCCCCACTTTAACTTCGTTTAAGAATTTTATTAGGGTTTGGAAATTCGGGTCATAAAACTCTAACATAAATCTGCACACTTTTGCTTCATCCGTTCAAAAGTTCGCACGATTTGAAGATTTTTTCCTTGCAAAAGTTGCTTTACTTACATTACATGCATTGAAATCACTGTCATCAGTGTCTTTGAAATTCTTTCAGAGTATCGAGTGTATATGAAAAACAAGGCCATTAACTTCTTTGCCGGAGTTAAAGCTGTTGCCCTACTCTATATGATAGGGAATCATATCAACGTAGGGAGCCCCATTCTCCA
Source organism: Hibiscus syriacus (assembly GCF_006381635.1). Classification (NCBI taxonomy): domain Eukaryota; kingdom Viridiplantae; phylum Streptophyta; class Magnoliopsida; order Malvales; family Malvaceae; genus Hibiscus; species Hibiscus syriacus. The sequence goes on from NW_024063228.1 coordinate 619,568, forward strand.
TTCAAACACGTTCTTATATTTATATTATGTTCGTATATTCGTAATCGTAATTGTATTTAAGATATGTTATTAATATTATAAAATAGTTGTGTCGTGTCGAAAAAATATGGGGCATAGTCGTTCATATACCCATATCATACTCAAAAAAAGCTTGCACGTTTGCACCCAACACGGCAACACGCAAACCCTACGTGCACTCTTACATTATTCTTCTCTGCTTCATTGCATCAACAGGTTCTTTTTCCGCAAAGAGAAACCCTACAAAATGGGGCCATACAAAGGTGGTGGGACCTGATATCATGGCCACGAGATTCTTGATCTAAAGGCTGTCAATGGTGGGATAGGGTTTTAGAGCCCTGTGGTTGTAGCTGACTGTTGCCTTTGGATCCTGTAAGGAAACAAAAGTGTTGGTGTGAAATTAAGGCAGACAAGACCCACTTCTTCTTCCTTGGATATCTCTGCTTTGAATTTCTCTGCTCACCACTATGATTGCACAGTAATGATAATATATATATATATATATATATATATATATATATATATTTCTGATCTGACATCTTCTGTATCTAATACTTATATTAAATTATAATTATATTTGAAGTCGAATCAAATCGAACCGTGATTGCAGGTTACATAGTTTCTTCCACTTTTCATATATAGACATCACCCTTTGTTTGCCAGATTTCTCTTATTATTAACTGGGATTATTAAGAAAATGTAGTAATAATAAGTAACAAGCCGGCTAAGCTCAGCCCCTCTTCGTTTCTCATTCTCTCTCGCTCGCACCTATAAATACTCGCGCGAGTCCCTCGAATCATCACTTCCACATCTCAAAAGCAGAAAAGAAAAGAAAAGAAAAGCTCGTTCATGGCAAGACGACGTTTAAGCGGGTGAGCAGCTCTTGATGGAGAAGCAGGGCACGTGCAAAGAGTGCAGTATTTTGCATTGTTGCACGTGCTCCCCTTCTCCAACACGAGTTCCTCACCTTACCTGCGCTTTTCTGTCTCGTTGCCTTCATCTCTCGCAAGCTCTTCTTCATGAATACATATTTGTAAGTAAAAACATCGTTATATCGAGATGTTATTGTTGTTCCCAGAATAATTCGATACATATTCAAGATTTCGAGTTCATTTGCTATGGTGAGATTAGCGTTAAATGAGAAAAGGATTATTAAAGCTGAACTGCAGGAAATACAATATCTCCTTGTCCTTGGACTACGTACGTTACGTAAGAGATCGCTCGGTTATCAGAAGAAGAGCAAGAATTACCTTGGCAATTTCAGAGGGAATAAACTACATTCCTTGAACAATTATACGTTATACTTTACCATACAATAAACACATTTATGAAAATTAAACCTTATAAATAGATTCTATCAAAACTTGGTAACAATTTATGGGTAATCATATATTGTATTTATATTTTGATAAAATATATAATATGTTGTATGTACTATAATATAATATTCAATGTAGTACCAAGTACATTAGCTATTATTTCATGTTTATTGTAGTATCGGTTAATTTTTATCGATTGATTTTACATTTGTTGATAGTATTGACCCAAATATCATAATAATACACAAAATAATAGTTTAGGTATAACAATCACTAATGGTGTTAATTCAGGTACGTACTATAATAATATACATAATGATATTCTAAGCATTATATTCGACATTACAATAATGACAAAGTTGACCTTAAAGAGTGATTCCGATAGAAAAGAATATTGTTCTTCTTAAATGACATGAGAATGAGTAGTTTAGAATGCATTTGTGTGTAATTTTAGCTATATTTGATATTAGAACATACACTCCTTTGATGTGTTTATGGATAAATTTATTAAATTATTTTAAATTTAGACCAAATTAATTAATTATGTAAATCTTAGAGATTAAAAGTATTATTATACTATCATACTATCTATTAAAATTTCAATTGCAAGTGAGTTGATTGACACTAAAAAAATATTAGTGACTTAGTTGTCAAAAGCTTTTATTCAGTGATTAGAATAGAATTAATTATATAATTTAATGACTAAATAAATAATTTAACAAACTATATTTTAAAAAAGTTCTCCTAATATTTGTTTAAAATTTGCGGGGCTACCCCATCTCCATTCGCACATCCCGCCGCCAAGGTTCGTTAGGTAATTTTTGAAACCCTAAACTTAGCTGGAAATATCTCTGCCGAGTTATGCGATTGTGAGTTGTCTGCTATCTGCCTCCACATTGCTCTGGTATATTTGGTTTTTATGTATTCGATCACACTGCTTGTTACTCTATCTCATACTCTCTCTCTCTGTTTATTTCGTTGAGAAGCAGAATTTGTCTAAAGCTATCTGTTCAGAGGAAATAGACACTGCTGGTTGCTCTATCTCTGGTAAGTTGGCCATGGCGGGTCAAAAGCGGAAAGAGAGGGCTGGTGGTGGTGAATTCAGAAACAACAAGTTCAAAAAGGACTCTAAGATGAATAAGAGTTCAAAGAATAATAAGAATAAAAACAATACGATAAGTAAAGGGAAAGGTCCTCGCTTGCCTTCTTCACTACGAACGGAACTTGATCGCCTGAACCCTAGAATATCTTCGGACAGTGATGATGGCATTGATTCCGATATTGGAAACGATGTTTATGAGTACGACGAAGAAGTGCCAGAAGAAGAATCCCGGAAGAACCGCCGTTTTGATCCTGTTGAGAATTATGAATACGAGCTCCCTAAGGATTTTAAGGTTTGCTTCTCTCTTGTTTGCTCGTTTAAGTGAATTTTATTTCAGTTTTGATTCATGATAAATTTATTTTGGTATGGACTTCGGATAGCCGAATCGCAAAAGCTAGCTATTAGTGTAACATCCTAAGTTGAAATTCCATACTTTCCAAAGTGAGATCCAACTCCTATACTTCGCAATTAGGCACATATAATTAACTATCTAATGCAATGCATGCTTACTCTGGTGTTCTGTCACCTTTTGAGCTTGCATACTAACCTCTTGTTTTTTTATTTGCATTTGTTTCATGTTTACCGGTATTTTCTTTTTATCATGTAGGATGAAAATGTGTCATCAGATGACGACGATGATGATGGTGGCTTTGGTGTTGATGGAAATGAGGGTAGTCAAAATGAAGACGATGAAAGGCACTTGAGGATGTTGCAAGGGATCACTGGAATGTCAACTGATGCCTTTGGAGGTAAGAATTTTTTTTGTTTGAATTTGTGTTGTTGGATTAATATGGAATTTATTGATCTACCAAGTTCAATGGCCTATGTTAGTTAATGGTCATAGGACTCTAATTGAAAGATTTTTAATCATAGTCATGTTTTAAGTTAATTATACTATCTTTTCTTGTCAATTATAAGTTGCTACCCATCTGTTTTTTGAGAGTGTAATGAATGTCCTCAGAACATGTTTGATGTCTCTCTGACACAGGGCTGCCTGCATTTTATGCGAAAATCTTTGTCTAGTCACCATATTTGCCAATCTGAACTTTATTTTTCTATTATATTGAAACATTGTATGTAGATTGAATTGCCACATGTAAGTACGTCATCCATGGTTGAAAAATGTGTTAAACATAGTCCGGAAGAAAAATTGGTGGATCTATTCTTGCAGACATTGGGTTAGTTACCTTTATACTATTTATTATTCAGTTGATATGATTTTTTGGTTGGTTGCAGACAAGAAGAAGAGGAATAGCATAGTTATATCTGAGGCACACCCCGAGTCGGAATACAACCCTACACGTGATGTTCTTCAGGGTGATGGGCACATTACAGTTCAAGATCTTTTGGATCCTATACAAGGAAAACCGGGATATAGCAAACTTAGAAAAAGAATGCAACATGTGGATAGAAGATCTGCATCTGTTCAAGCTCCTCTTCCAAAGGCAGATAGAGAGAAATTGGAGAGGATGGCAGTGTACGAACATTCGAAGAAAGATATTACTAAGTGGGAACATCTGGTCAAAAGGAATAGAGAAGCTCCTACTGTTTTCTTTGGTGAAGATGTAGACTTGGGATTTTCAACTGTAGGGGCAATAGCTTCTGAATTTGAGCCTAGGACCGAGTTTGAGAAGAAAATTGCTTCTTTGGTTTATGATGACAAAGTTATGGAAGCTCATAAAGCAGATGGTTCTAAACTTCTGGAATTAAATAAGGTATGGGCATTTTAGGACTTGTTCATTCAGTCTGGCATTTCATTGCTTTTAGAGGTTTACAAAATGCGTGCCTCTCCTAATCATAAACTTTTTATTACAAACCTCTTCCTGAGTAACTTTTCCCAAATGTTTGTGATGAATTTCATCTTAAAATTTTAATTAGAAGAATAATGACCACACTAAAGCATTGCCTGTCTTAATCAAGGTATACTTTATTGGTGTACCACAGGTTTAGACATTTTGGGATTCTGATATTCACTTGAGTGCTTTATCCATCTTTTATCTAACATAAAGAACACGGGCTTTTAATGTTTGATTGCAGATAGTATCTTTCTGGGGATGTTGGACTCAATTTTCATTTTAATGTTTACTGTTGGCCTTCTTTTTCACGTGCTAAAATTTTCAGAAATATTTTTGCTCATATCATGGTTTCTCTAATAGAGAACATAAAAGTCTTCCCAATTTGATTCCAACAAGTGTGGATTAAAATTTGGATAATTTTTGGAAATCGGCTGAGATTATAATGGTCTATGTGAATGAAAGGGTTTTTCCATATTAGGAGCAAACATAGGATGAATATTTAGATTTCATAGCTTATCATTCTTTTGAACTTCTCCTGTATAAAAAAACAGATGGGTCTTTAAACTTTTCACGCTTATGCAATGGCTTTTGGATGGCTGTAATTTTCTTGGTATTTGGATTTACTCAGATCCTCTCATGGTTTTTGCTCTGTTGCACCGAGTATTCTGTGAATGTTTGTCTGTCACTGCATAGAGTGTAGTTGTTAAGATCTTGAAGATTTTTAAGTGTGTTTGGTTTTCATCAATGCTAAGCAGATATCCGAAGAAGATTACATTAAGCATCGGGATCATGTAGCCAAAATGCGCAGTCTTCTTTTCCGTCATGAAATGAAGCAGAAACGCATCAAAAAGATCAAGTCCAAAACCTTTCATCGTTTAAAGAATAAGGATAAGCTAAAAGCGGTATCTGTAGAAATGCTGATGGATCCAGAGACAGCCAAAGAACAGGCTAGGAAGCAAGAGTTCAAACGAGCTGAGGTGATACATAATTTTCCTTTGTTTTAACAAATTTTCTGTTTTCTCTTATAAAAAAAAACAAATTTTCTGTTTTCCAACAATGTTCTTTCAAAAGTGCTTTACCAAAATAACATTTAACAAATGTTAAATCTTGATTCTTTTCCCTATTACTTTATGATGCAGGAGCGAATGACTTTGAAGCACAAAAATAAGTCGAAGTGGGCAAGACGTATTTTAGAGCGTGGTTTGAATGCCCAGGATGAAGGTACTCGAGCAGCTATGGCTGAACAGCTTCACCATCATGCTCTTTTGACGAGAAAAATTAACACTGTTAATGACAGTAGTAGTAGCAGTGATAACAGTAGTGACGAGGATGACGAGGGTTCAAACGAGGATAGGGCATCTGAGTTGCTAGAAAAAGCAAAAGAGAAAACACTGAAAGTATTGGAAGACGATGAAGAATTGCCCAATTCTGGAGTTCTTTCTTTACCTTTCATGGTATTTATTGTTGTATTTTTCATTTGGACTGTCAAATATACCTATGAGTTGTATGTGCTTATCTTATCCTGATGTTTTTGGCCTCATTTTTTATGTGTTTAGGTTCGTGGAATGAAGAAAAGAAAGGAAGAAGCCATGGAAGAAGCTAAGCTTGCGCTTCAGGAGTATGAGCAATTGGAGGGTACAAATGGTGCAGTAAATTCTAAACCTCCCATTGCAACTGGTAGAAGGGTTTTTGGTAGGGCTGATACTGAAGTTCCAGATTCTAACAAGAAGACCAAAACTGATAAGATGAAAGTGGATAATTATTACGGTAACAGTGATAGCGAAGATGATTTCGAAGCCAAAGAGAATATTAACATTGAGGGTAGTAGAAGAAATGATGTTGAGAAGGATGTTGCCCCTAATTTTGATAGGAAAGAAGCAACTGATGTCTCTGTGTTCAAGGTAATTGCTCCTCTGATATTCTTGCAGCTTTCTCTTTTTCTGTTCTTTTAGTGTGCATTGGTAATAGATATTCAACTGTTTTGGACACAGAATTTTGATGAAGTTGTTGGAGACCCCGGTTCAAAAACAACATATGATGTTGCTATTTTTGCTTCTGATTCATGGAGAAAGGTTATTATCCTTTGCTATCACTTCAAGTATTCTTTAATCCAGAGTAACCTGTTTTCATGCTAACTAGTCTGTATACAATCACAGATGAAAAGTGGGAATGAAGTTGATACAAATGTCAGAAAGTTGCCAGAAGTCAAGGAACCTATTGCGCTTAATCAAGACGTGGAGGTTTGATATCTCTGATACTTAAGTTTGCTCTATTTTTTGTGTGTTTTGGCAGCTCCTTATTGTTCTGCTCCTTTTCTTGGAAACTCGGAAGGAGGGAGAAGAGGGAAGTGATTCAGAGAGCGAACAACAAATGGTTGATGGTATTTTGACCTCAGGCCCCAAGGAATCATATGAACTCCCTTCTCAATCAGAGCTCATTCAACTTGCTTTTGCTGGGGATGATGTGCAAGAAGAATTTGAAAAGGATAAACGGGAGATCTTGAATGAGGAGAACCCTGAACCAGATAAACCTGTTTTGCTCCCGGGTTGGGGCCAATGGACTGATGTACAGAGAAAAAAAGGTTTGCCTTCATGGATGCTTAAAGAACATGAAGATGCTAAGAGGAAGAGGGAAGAAATTCTTAAGAGAAGGAAGGATGCACGTCTTAAGCATGTCATTATCTCCGAAAAGGTGGATAAAAAGGTAAGTACAGCTTTGTTCCTCAATTTTTGTCCCGAGTACATGTATGTTTTTTTGGATAAGCAGCACTTCTATTTATCTGAAAGAAAATTAGCAGTCTGCTACAAAGTATACTCAAGAAATAAACAGAATACCTAAACAGACATACCCTAACCCCTTAGCATATACACTTTACAATTTTCTTTGTTCTTAGTCAAACCTATTCGAGTACATACTACCCCATTTCATCTGAGAAAAGATGAAAATCTGCCTACCTTGGCATTCCTCCATGAAGCCTTTTATTTTTTCCTGTCAAATTTGATTGATGGAGTTCCATGCCGTCTCGCTATGGTTGAGGTAAGGGACTTTCCCTTTCCATGTCTGAAGATCCAATCAGTCATTTCCATGCTTGAGTACATATTTGGTTGTCAAATGAACCAATTCTTTCTCTAGATGCATTCATTAACATTCATCACAAGATCTACAAATTCCATGCATTCCGATAAGAGATGTCAAATTGCACTCTTTGTTTTGTTTTGGACATAGTTCAATTGCACACTTTCTGGTTATAAAATGAATAACATAAGTTCTCTGTAATTGTATTTGGCAGGCTGAGAAATTGCAAACAAAAACTTTGCCCTACCCTTTCACATCGAAGGAACTGTTTGAACAAAGTATGCGCATGCCGATTGGATCTGAATCAAACCCAGAGACTGCAATCAGAAGTCTTAATCGGCCAGAAGTAAGTTCAATCTTTCCAAAATCGTACTCGGAGCTCAATACATTTCTTGGGGGAGTTGTGGTGCTTGTGTAGTTCTTTTACTAGGTGTACATAGTATAGATTTGTAAAATAGCGTCGACTCGGGAAGCTTTTTCGGGTATTCCTCCTCTTGCCATTTAAATCTTCCCGCTTACTATATATCCGTTGCTTGTTTGTTTTAATACACAGGTGGTGAAGAAACCAGGGGTAATTATAAAACCGATCAAGTTTGAGGAGGCGCATCCTCATGAAAAGTCCGAGGATAACAAACGGAGAGGGCAAAAACCGAAGAAAAATAGAAGCAAAGGTGCTACTAGCAAGAACAAGAAACAATGAAAGACGAGCAAGTAAACTCGTAAATTTCCTTTTTAAGTGTTTTCCCCCAGTATTTGTAGTAAATTCATTTGGTCCAAAAACATCGAGTTTTTAAGGATAAAAGAATGGAGAGCCATGTTATTTTGAATCAATTAAGCCTTTTTTTCTCCTAAAATATTATTATCATATAGTACACGATGATTCTATCACATGGGTTTATTTGTATCTTTTACTTGATTTAAAAATATATGTATTATAAATAACTAAGGAAAAACTATAAATAATTAGGAAAAATCAAATAAAAGTAGTAGGTGGTGGAATGAAGATGTATATGTCACGTGGTTAGGGCTGAAATTAGTAACCGTAGCTGGACAAATGTGATCGGGGTGGCATCCCTTGCTTCGGCCTTCAGTGTTGCTGCTGAAGTTTCCAGGAGAAACTGAAACTCTAGTGGCCTATGATTAAAGGCAACGTGGGAATGACCAAAGGAGTTTGCAATTTGTAAGAGTAAACCTCGTTTCAGATAAACACAAACTGTTGCATCAATAAGAATATGGTAAAATGTAATTGTTTTAGATCTTCAAAGCTCACTGTCAATTAAAGCTTACAAGGGATAACAGACATGGAAATTACAAAGATAGACGGCAAAGGCATGTCAAAAAGGGAAACCTCCAGAAACTATTCTATGTATATGTGTATATGGCATTGCCACATTAAGACGATGATTCACTGTTGTTGGTATTTTTCCCCTCCTTGTGATCACCAAAGATACGTTGCTGGAAATCCGAAACCATTAGAGGGAGACCCTTTCGAAGTGAGACCTTGGGTTCCCAGCCAAGCAGCTCTTTGGCTCGTGCAATATCGGGTTTCCTCTTGTGTGGGTCGTCTTCAGTGTTGGGTCTAAACTCTATCTTGGCATTTGGATCAATAGTTTCTTGGACAACCTGTAAACAGGTAACGATCAATGAACTTCCATTTTGAAGAATAAATTCAGATTTGCTGCAAATAACGCATACCTCGGCAAGCTCGAGCATGGTGAATTCACCCGGATTTCCAAGATTAAAAGGTCCAACATGCTCCCCTTCCATTAACCGCATGAGCCCCTCCACCTGTTTCGACACATCATAAATAATGATGTGAAAAAAATATTAGTTCGATTGACAGCGAAATAACACTGATGCATGCTTCAGACCAAACTACGAGGCAATTGAAATTTGCTGGTCCCCTTTGGGGCATTCATTTTGGTACAAAATCACATGGTGCATGTTTCACCAATTAATTTTTACACTCTTCAGACAAAATTTCAGAGCCGGAGAAAGAATATGATCCTTTCTGTTAAAACTTAAAAGCTTTTATTCCACAAGACATTTAGCATTCCCTATGTTGAAATTATCAAACTTTTAGATTCCCCCTTCTTTACCATGCAATGCCAAGATGCACTTCAAATATACAGGGAAATGTATGATTAAAAGTTGAAAATAATAAGACTTTTACACATTAGAAAAGAGAAATAAATAAATGTGAATGTACAAAGTTTTATCTCAGCCATCCATTTATTTTCATCCAACAATCCTAAATCAGCGTAAAATTGCAATTCAATATATATATAAAGATGACATACCAGATCAGAAACATATTGGAAACTCCTTGTCTGCTTCCCATCACCATACACAGTCAAAGGCTCCTTCCTTAAAGCCTGCATTCATTTAGTCAATTATCAACATTAACACCCTTCCCTACAGGCACTGCAGAATTAGTTACAGGAAATGAATGCGATAAAGGGCACCTGAGCAACGAAGTTGCTAACGACACGACCATCGTCGATGCACATACGAGGTCCGTAAGTATTGAAAATCCTGGCAATCCTAACCTGAAAGAACGGATATTCGAACATTTTACATGGTCGTTTGAAAAGTCTGGTGTTATGAAATGACGATAGATTAATATAATCTAACCTCAACTCCGGCTCCTCTGTGATAATCCATGGTCAGTGTTTCAGCAGTTCGTTTTCCCTCATCGTAACAGCTCCGGACACCTGCCACCATACATTCAAACTAGTTTCACGTTATTCATTTGAAGCAAACGCCAAAATATTATCTGAATACACCTATCAAGTGTAACGGCAAATAAACTATAAAAAATAATAAAAAAGAAATATAATAATACATAAATTTATGTGGAAAAACATATAAAAATCACGAACCGAAGATAAGAATTTTACTGCACAGACAAATTACAAGAAGATTATATCAAACTTTATAACCCTAGATAAATATAAAGAGTGAGACATAGTAACCCTAATTGAATTAGGATCATAAACCCTAACAAAATCAATCGAGATTTTTTTGCGCGGGAAAACAATACAAATAACCTAGATCTAAACATAAACTAAAAAGACAAACCTTAAAAGATATGCCCCCACCATCATTTACATTTCTCACCGTCACCAAACAAAAAAGAAAACGATTTTTCCTGCAAAATTACTTGTCGTGTTCTGGACATGTAATAAATATGTGCTACGTGTCAAGTAAAACTCATGCTGATCGTACGATTTCAAGTGACCGCTAATCGCGGATTAATTCTGAAAATGTTCAAAAAGAATTCGACCAGATCTACAAATATCTAGAGTGCCATTTCCTGGTGACCGTAAATTTTCAAACACGAGCGGAGGAAGGGAGTTTAGTGTTTACCAATTGGATTGACGTTGCCCCAATAAGTTTCCTTCTGAGGATGCTGAAGAGGATCTCCGTAGACTTCACTAGTACTAGTTAACAAGAACCTTGCTCCGACTCGTTTCGCCAGTCCTAACATGTTCAATGTCCCCACCACATTTGTCTTGTAAGAGAAACACATTCATTAAGGAAAATAAACAACAACAAACGCATACAGCGAAATCAAAAGCTGTGATGATTTTAGAAAGAAAGAAAAAACGTATAGTGAATGAAAATTTTAGAAAATGATAAGGATATGATTGTTTTGACTGGGTTGAATTTGTAATGAACTGGCGAGGCGGGGCAAGCGAGATGGTAGATCTGGTCAACTTCCAACAGCAAAGGCTCAACGACGTCGTGTCGGATGAGCTCGAAGTTCGGGTTACCGAAATGGTGCATGACGTTCTCTTTTCTGCCGGTGAAGAAGTTATCCACGACGATCACGCTGTCTCCCCTCGCAATCAACCGGTCCACGAGGTGAGACCCGACGAACCCGGCTCCGCCCGACACGACGATTCTCAAACCTTTCCGTTTTAACCCCAAGGGAATCTTACCCGCCGGGTTGAACGACTCGAACCCGAGTCGGTGCGGGTGTGAAAACTTGTTATGGGCTTCGACGGGGAAGTAGGTGACAGAATCGGGGATTGGATCGGTAAAGTGGTGGTGGGGAGCACGTGAGGTTGGGAAGGCGGCGAAAACCAGAGTGGCAATAGCAATGCCGACGAGGACGAAGATAAGGCGTTGCTCCCGCAGCAGGTAACGAATCGGACGGGTGACGGAGGCCCATGGTTTATCGGGTTTGGGCGAATACGAATCCGAAAGAGGCTGAGACTCGTGGCCCCTGTATATCAGCTCCGACCCCATAGCTCTTCCAACTTCAAAACTCAAAAGAGAAACAAATTCAAATGAGTTGGTGAAGACGGAGTCGCCAGCGAGTTGAGGAATATATAAGAAGGAAATAGCCAAATAGGAGACTATTAAATACAAACTAGTGCTGGGCTTGGGGTATTACAGAAATGCCACGGGCGGTGGCTTTTGGTTGTTTTCTAAAGAGGTCTTCTAGTCTGAAAAGTAAACGATTGCCATTAGCTGCTGTGGAATGAATTTCTTTACCAAAGGAAATGGGGTTTTAACTTTTAAACATGGTTAACTTTCACTATTATTAATTCTTTTAATAAATAGGTTGAGTTTTACTCATATTTATTTTAATGGAAATTTAAATATACTTCGATTAATAATTTACATATTGTATTTTGTAATGATGATTCCAACCATAATTATATGAATATTTTGATTTTTTATAATTATTTTTTATACTAAGTATTGTTATTTGATATACTATTAGTGAAAAATAATTTTACAGACAATTTAGATGTAGTCAAGTATTGTTATTTATATGACACTTAATTATATCTAAACATTATTTATAAAATTATTTTTTATTAACACTATTTATATAATTATATATTAATCATTTATTCTAGATATGATAATAATGAGTTCGAGAAATTTTTTGAATAGTATGAGATTACTATAAAGTAGTATATATTCATAATATTTATTAACCAATGATAATGCATACACACTAAACTAATTGCTCAAATTAAAACTTTAAAGTAAAATAATATTTCCTTTAATCACTGAATTCATTCAATATTTCATTTAAAGAAAAAACATATTACCCTTAAAGGGATCTCAGTGATTAAAAATAATTTATTCTCCCTTGGTGATCCGAGTTTGAATAACATAATCTACACATGAATGTTAGTATAAATCTAGATCTTTTCAAAAAAAAAAAAGATTATTCAAATAAATCGAAGTACGTATACAAAAAATTATATAATTTTTAATTAAGTTGATATTATTATATTAATCACAATAATTAATAGTTTTAAAATTTTTTGTAGTATGTATATTATTTTATAAATAAGTAAAATTAATAAAATCTTATCAAGTAAGTTTGGGCAAGAATATCACGTTACTATGGTTGACTTAAAAATTCATTTTTTTTTAACAAACCTAACTTTTTTATGGGGTTTGATAGATCATTAAGTCAAATTATAAATGTGATGTCCTTTTTATTTTTTGAATCATTAATGTTATGAAAATTAGATCAGTGGCCAAAACGATTAGATTGTGAAATGTATGTCTCGATTTTTATTTTTAACAATTCATTATTGTTATACCTTTTTAATTTTATCTTATCGTTCTAACAGGTAGAATTATTAATTCTTAACTTAATTCGATCTTTTTGGTTGCACCAATATTATCTGACCTATTGATCGACTAATTCAGGTTGATTCTTGCAAAGACTTATTATAGAGAAGTTCATTTCAATCCAATTTTCTCTATATATAACATCAAGATTCGAACTTTTAATTTTATTATAGAAACTTCATATTTTATCTTGTTGAATCAACTAATAATCAATACCACTCGAGTCAATATCCTTTTCTGGATTGTTATTTAATTCGCTGATTGTTTTTAAAGTGCAACTCACTTCATGTGAACCAGCGTTGACGAATTTGGGCATATTCGAAATCTTTCTTCTAACTTAACGCTAATTTAGGATCTCAGTTTCTTTTGGTTCCTTAAACGACAAGGGATCCGCACGTTTTATCAGATCAAAAGGAGCACATACATTTTCGTTACAATGAAAAAGATGTTCCAATGAAAGATTTCATCGGTACAGGTATACTTTATTTAATCTTAGGGTAAAGTATAGTAATGGTCACTGAACTTTTCTAAAACTTGCAGTTAGTCCCTCAACTTTTAAAACTTGCAATACGGTCCTTCAACATTTAGTCCGTTTGCAATATGATCTCCGACGTTACACTGTCGTTAGTACGTTTGCAATATGGTCACTAAACTTTTCAGGCGCTTGCATTTATGTAACACACCTGACTCGTATCTAACCCGAATACGAATATGATGTGTTACATTTGACTTTTCAAAACGTATGAAATATACAATTCGGAATAAATTAAAATTTTGTATCAAAATACAAAGATATGACTTCTTTAATAAAATAATCATTTCGTGTTTCTTATAATCATAAATTGAAAGAATAAGCAGTAGCTTTTCTATATTCGCGTTTCTTCCACGTTCATCCAAAATGTAAAATTTTATTAAAATAGAATAATAATAAAATGAATTCATTAAATAATCTCAATACTAAAATAAAATGTTGTTCTTTCTGGATGTAGTATGTTTGAGCAGCTGCGTCTGCATTGTCAAATGGTTAAAAAAATTCTGAATAAATATTACCTTATAATCACCCAAACTATTCAAATAATAACAATAAATATTATTAAGATAATGACAACTAAATAATCATAATAGTAAAAATAATAACACAAAAGTTTACAATAAAACTTTTAGGAGGAAAAAATATTTATGACAAGATTTTTATTATAAAGATTATACTAAGTATAAATTAGTCCCATCTAAGTATAAATTTAATTGATGTACTAATATAAATTGTTTATAAACAACATGTGCCAAGCGGGAGTTGACAACTTTAATTAAACTATCATCACTCTGTTTTAGAAGGTTGGGCCAATTCTAAGATGTTATTTAATTTCAAATTGAGGTGTAAAAAACAAGAAGCAAGAACCAGTTAAGTTCAAATGAAGACTTATTCCAAATTAATAGACTGTTTTCAGCGTCCACTTGATATTATATTTCAACATCAACACGAATTAAACGACCTTAGTTGTTAAGAAATTATTGTTATCCTTTAAGGTTCCGAGCTCGAGCATCACTTATATAGGGATGTGCACGTTTAATATTAAATAGTTAAGATTTTTCCAATAGATAATATATTGTATTCAACTTATGCTAATAAAAAAATCAAATGTTAAAAATTAATATTTAAGGTAATGTTAATAATAATAATAATAATAATATCATTTATTAAATTAATTAGAGATTTAAAAATGTGATAATAAGTTCAATTTATAATTATTCATATTAAATTTGAATTTTAAAAATGTTATTGTTGATTTTTTTTACTTAGTATGATCTTAAAAATACAAATATTATTCTCAAATCGTAGTATATCTAACTGTACAAATATCGTTTGTTAAAATATGATTTTATTAAAAGCTATAGTATTTGACGAAATGTGTCTAGATAAATATGATTTTATTAAAATTGTTTGTTGTAGTAAAGAAATTTGTAACACAAAAAACTATCTAGAATTGTCGATGACTTCGTCAATAGTGTATGTCAGTGACAAGTTAACGTCTTATTTAAGATGAGTAAGCGTTCGTTATAAATTTAAAATTTTGGATTAATTATCTATCTTATTGATTTTGTACATCATGAAATTTTATTTGTGCTCATCTCGTATAAAATTTTTTGTTGTTAATATATACGTGTCCGCCCTTAAAAATATTTATGAATCTGTCACTGTTGTACATAGTCATCGACGATTTTAGGACAATGATAATCAAACAAAAATCAAATTAAGTGAAAGAATCAACGATTAAAGTAAATAAAAAATGAATAAAAATAAAAATAAATTTACTTTGCTAAAAAAGTACACAAAAATTTAAAAGATGTTGAGTTAATTGCACCATATATCCTTATACTATAACTCTCACTCTAAATTGATCCTTAAATTTTTAGACATTTCAATTTCATCATTAAATTATGAATCACATTCTAAATTCATTCCCGAACAATTACTCTCATTCTAAATTGATCTGTAAACATTTGAATGTTCCAATAATGTCCCCTAAACCATTAAAAAAATTGGAGGAAAAATTAGAACATTCAAAAAGTTTGGGAACCAATATAGAATGAGGGTCATAGTTTCAGGTAAAATTATGACATTTAAAACTCTAGAGACCAATTGAGAATAAAATTAGAATGTTTAAAAGTTTGAATTCTAGTTTAATAGAAAAATAATAATTTAAAGACACACAATACAATTAATTTTTAAATATTGAAGACATAAGCATAAATCAATTTTTTTTATTAACGTAGGGTGAGTACAAAATGATATCTGTTAAAAAACTCTCAACTATTTAACATTGAATACTTATATTCTTGATATATCATCGAAGTCAATAAATTAATTAAATTGAATAATAATAGTACATGTATATCTTTCGATTAAAATATATATTTAAATATTTTGAAATACTAATATCTAACCTATGTGCCAACCACCGCCATTAGGCACCCTCTTATACCCTGAAATTCAATTAGCATGTATACTCAAAGCCTCTATAAATTGATGTCTCTATCATTGATAAAATCTTATTCTCATATGTAATGGGGGGAGGAGGAGGTAAGGTAATAGGTTGCCCCCAATGCCAGGTTGAGAGCAACTTTCGTGAAAGACCTCCAGCAATCAGAATTGTGAATTGCCCACCGTGAAACTCGATCCCACGACCACAAGGTTAAGAGCCTTGCGCTCTACCAACTAAACTGGACGGGAAATTCATGTCTTTATCATTGAATTGCGTACTAATAATAATAACAATGCATTATCAGCAAATTAACAGCTGTAGAGTTTAACTTAGAAAAATGGGATTTGGATGGTTCTCTGTCGGCAGGATCAGTTATTAGAAATGATTTAGCCTATTAATACTATCATTATCAACTAGTCTCTGCTTCAAAGTTCAAATCACCCTCAAGTTTGCACTACCTCTGTTGAGATTTCCCTAGTTGTATATATTTTTTAAAAAATATTTCCCATCAGCACGAACCACATATACAGTGTTAATCTATAAAATTTAAGAACATGTCTGTACATGATAATTAAGATTATATTATAAAAGAAAACCTACTGAGAGGGATCTTTCTACGCTCTTGTTCTATTAAAAAATGGACGAGTGTATAACAATTAATATTCCTAAATATTTTCAAAGTGGACTAATTTTATGACATTTGATAAATAATCAAGCACACAGAAAGAGTTGCACTCGTTGACGATTCATGGTGGGTGGATTCAACATAAAATAACATGGGCATTAGGATTATTTCAATCTTTTCAATGAAATTAGAGAGATTAGGCTTTTTTTTATTAAAAAAAGCCCAATAATATCATGGGCTAGCTACCGTAGCATGCGAGTATATGGCTCATCTTGAGAAATTAGATGACCCTATTTCCATATGTAATGGGGTGAGGGGAAGGTAAGGTAGTAGGCTGCTCCCAACGCCAGGTTGAGAGCAGCTTCCGTGGAAGACCTCTGACAGTCAGAATTATGAATTGCCCACCGTGGGACTCGATCCCACGACCACAAGGTTAAGAGCCTTGCGCTCTACCAACTGAGCTGGACAGGCAATACAAAATTAATTGACTCTATCCCCATATGTAATGGGGGTAAGGGGGAGGTATGATAGTAGGCTGCCCCCAACACCAGGTTGAGAGCAGCTTTTGTGGGAGACATCCGGCAGTCAGAATTATGAATTGCCCATCGTGGGACTCGATCCCACGACCACAAGGTTAATCTCATCTTGAGAGATTAGACTTTTTTTTTAAATATAAGATGTTTAATTATATAATTTTAAAATAATATAACTATTTGAATGAAAACATATAACTAAGAGTTACCAATTACATCTAATCCAAAAAAAATTATACCTAATTACACCCTAATCTAATTATATGACCATTTTTTAAATGAAATTTAAAATTAACATTTTTTTTTACTATGGAAACTTTGTTCTCAGCTTTTCAAATGAATTATTTGGTCAAATAATAAAAACATATAACTAAGAGTTACCAATTACATCTAATCCAAAAAAATTATACCTAATTACACCCTAATCTAATTATATGACCATTTTTAAATGAAATTTAAAATTAACATTTTTTTACTATGGAAACTTTGTTCTCAGCTTTTCAAATGAATTATTTGGTCAAATAATGTTTTTAATCCCTCTATTATGCTTACATTTGAAATTTAGTCTTTACACTTTCATTTCACATAATTTGAAATTCTAATTTTATAATGTTATTACTTAATCCAACTAGATAATATTGTTAAATATTCCTGTTAAAATGATAACACGTATTTTACTTCCCCAAAAGCCTAATTTTTTTTTTTAAAAAAAGAAGAAGCTTTAAGGCAGGGCGAAGGGGCTTTACACTTTACAATTACATGAAGTAACTATTAATATCAATACATAGTTGCATTAAAATGGTATTATTTGATGCCTGGTGACTTCACACCGAAATTAAAATCTGAACCTATTTGTTCAGCCGGATTTATGCTAATGTACATATCTTATTCATCTTAATCCCTTCTTCACTCCATGATCGTCGAGGATGGTTCAAGCTTTACAACCCCGAGGTTGCAAGTTTATTGACCAAAGCCAAAGCATTGCTCGTAAAATACGAGCATCTCAAAACCCGGTTGCGCAGCATTTTAGCTTGCTTACCCTTGGGATTCTCGAAACCATCCATGCAGGTGTTTTGATCGGTTAGTGCTGCACTCAACCAAGTCGTCACGTCCCCCATCTGTTCGTAAAAATTCCCGGCACTCAGATTCCGAAGGACCCCGAGTGAGCCGTGTAGTTGGTCGATAGCATTTTGAAAGCACTCGGTGCAATCCGAGACTGGGATTCTGTATCTCCCACTCATCTCTTTGTATTTCTTCACTTTGATCAAGTACTGGGCAACCTTCTTGGTTTCCCCTATGGTTACCGAAACCCCGGCTCGCGCCCACTTGCTCGGACTTGTCTTGGCGGAGCTGGAAAATGGTGCCAGTGTGCTGATACAAAGGGCACGGTATCTGGTCACACTGCATGCATCTTGCACGTAATTGCTTGCTGATTGACCATGTTTTAGGACGCTTAGGAGAAGTAAAAGTGGAAGGTAAACATTGGCGTTTGCCATTAGCATCGAGTTGTGTGAGCTCTATGATTTCTATGGATTTGCAGAGGATGGTCCTTTATAAAGGGAAAAGGTGGAAGGGGAAAGCGAGAGAATGGTGAGTACAATAAATTTCAGATTGGTTTTTGGAATAGGTTACAAAGGATGAAAGTGAAGAACATGTGAAAGAGCTGGTGAGTTACGCATGAATTTGGATTCAGATTAGATCTGTTAGGTTTCTTCCCTTTTTGATTAGGTGGAGCTGTTGATTACTGTCTGCAAATGATCAAATCGTGCACAAACAGCAGTTATCATTAACAGTAATCGGAAAGCATCACTGCTTACATCAAGATTAAATTCATTCTTAGATTTCAAGCAAATTCTATTATTGTGAAAAAGGTCACATCCGGTTGTTAAACTCAGCATAGGCTTTAAGTAGTACTTATAAAAATAAAATTAGGGTATAGTTCGATTTAAACTCGATTTTTCCTTTTAAATTTGAATAATAAAATCGACATCGTTTTGATATTTAACTTAATAATTTGATTGTTTTGTGATTTGATTCTTTATTTAATTATTTATTCAATCTCTTTGATTTTTAATTCATTTTGACCAAATTTGAATCTTATGCCATTCAATCAAAGTAGAGTATTTGTGTAACTTTAATTACTCTTTTTGACAGTAAATTCCCTCTTTTCTAATTTAGTCCCTCAAATTTTATTTTATTCAATTTAATCATTTTATTCAACTTTTTGCAAATTCATTATTTCTATCGATTCCTTGACTTCTTGTAATCTCATCAATACTTCATCCTCAAAATTCATTCTTTAGAAAATAACATTATAATTTTGTTATATAATTTAATAAGATATCTAATTTATTAAATAACATTACAAATCTTACTTACATGTGTGAAACATATATATATGATTACAGATAGTCGTTTAAATTAAAATTAATCAATATCATAATATTATATATAATTATATTTAAATTTAAATTTGAATAGAAAATCAAACAAATATATACAATTTATCTAGACTTTAATTTTCATAAACTCAACTTGATTTTTTTAACCCGTAGGTAAAGCACAGCAAATGAGATAAGAAAGATGAAATGTCTAATAGGCTTACTGTGCAAAACAACGTTATCAGCCAGGCAGACCTATAAGTGGATGATGTGCTGAATAAGTACAGTTTTCCGTTAATTTGGGTTGTTTTTTTAGCAGAAATATTAATTTTAGTTTAGGGTAAGTTACTGTTTTACCTAAAAGGAGAGGGAGAAGGGGGTGATAAAATCCCATTTTGTTTGAGTCACGTGATTATATCAAATCAATGATGCAATTCACATGAATGCAGTGATTATGGCAGCTGAAACATCGACTTTACCTAGCGAGCCTCGCAGTTTCTGACAAATTTGAGGGCAAATTGCAGGTGCATTGAAGCATGTGATATGCACACCAAGGCCTTCATCACCAGTGTTAGTGTAAAGCATTGCTGCATCTTGGAGCTGTTGCAGAAATACTATGAACATAACCAATTGGCCGAATGGATCCGTTCCATATGTACCCGTAAACCCGCTCGTATGGTGTTTTGGTAATTTTGTGGCCGCCTGATTGAAACTACCGAAAGTGTGTAGCTAAATTGAAAATTTTACGGTGCACAATCCATCTGATCGAGATGTTGTATTTTCGTTGGGACTAGTCTTTTAACTCTGCTAAATTACCTTGGCTTCCCTTCCCTTCGAATGGATTGTTGTTGTTTTGAGCCTGTGGGTGTGGGAGCAAAAAAGGATCATAAGAATGTTTGTATTTTCTTATTTTTACAGTCTTTTAATAAATAACTAAAACATTTAACAATCGTACACAAGACCAATGAATTCATATAAAATCGACAAAGGTGCCATAATTTGCAAATATGGGCATAAGTTTATCAATTTGTAGAGTTCCCTTTCAGGCAGTCACAAATTTGGATGCAATCATTTGGACAAACCGATTAAGAAGCATTCACAATCAAACTTGGACTTATCTAACAAAACTATGGAGGAAGCTCCTAGACCTGTTGCCAGAATCCAAGCTAGTAACATGCCCCCCAACCTGTTATTCTTGTTACAGTTGAACTTGGGAAATAAGATAAACGTTCTCTTTCGAGAGCGCTATAATTATTTCGATACAAACTCTCTGCTTCATGAAGGTTCTGACCTGATGAACTTGATGGAGGATGGACATAGACGCCACCAGTTTGATCAAGTTGTGGGAGTGGGACTGTAGGAGACACACCTCCCGTCATACTAGGAACTACAGGAGCAGGCACACCAGATTGATTGAAGTGCTGCTGATCGAACTGATTTTGCTGCCAATAAAAGACAACAGATGTCTGTACCAGACGATGGGCATGACCGTCGCTTCCAGGATGACGAGGAAAAACTGAAGACACAAACGAACTCCCACCTCTAGAACTGGACCTATGAAGGGTAAACAACCAAGTAGTTTTATGGTGAACAGCATCGGTGAAGGGGGAAAAAAAGACAGGTGAACTTTTCCTGCAAGTTCTAATACAGGTGAACTTGAGCTTTATGAACACAGATAACACAGACCATATTTTGTCGTACCTAGAACCAGAGAGTATAAATTATTACGCATATATTCAAACCCATGTTAGCTGGTACCTAACCCATTTTCAAAGGGGGGATGATGTGGAAAAGATCTGGGCCTAGTCGAACCATTAGGTTCACCGGTAGAAGATCTCTGAGCTGCAGCTAGAATAGAAGCTGTATCAGTTAATTGGTGCCTTGGGTGCATGATTATATGATACAGAGAAATTGGAGAATGCCGCCCCCAACTATGATATCGGATGCTAATGTAGGTAAAGCACGGGAGATAAATCTCATTGTGCCCGGCGAGGATATTCAATTGGAAAATAAATTTGGGACCATCAACTCTATCATTAGATCTTATACTTGTGGGTGGAAGTGGTCCAACATAAGCAAAATATGAATAACAACAGATGAAGTAGCAGCATGTTCAGCAAATGTTAGGATGATCTACGTGAAGAATAAATATTATTTTTGTGTCACATAGTTGTCTCTTCATTGTGTCACCAAAGGAAATGAGATGAAGTGATTTTAATCATAAGAACTTACATGTAGTTGATGGAGATTCCACTTCCCTGAAAGATATAACAAAGCAGCAACATGTCAGAGACAGCACAAAAGTTTGTATCTTATCGAATGAACTGCCGAACGTTTTGAGTAAACAGACAGCAAGATTCTTATGTAAGTGAGTTCCCATCTTGTTTCACAGAAGAAAAATGAGGGATCCGACCGACACCACAAGATAAACCATTATTATTTATTAATAATGATAAATTTGGGACTAATAGTATTTGTTGAGATGGTTGAACCATTATTATTTATTAATTTCACATGAATTTTTCCTTCTTTTCAAATTGATCGCACATGATTTTTTTTAATATTTTTATATAAATTTATATATTCTTACTTTGTTATACTCCGTATTTAATTTACTAACCATTATATTTTCAATTTGGTAATAATTATTACCAGTCACGTTAAGTTGGATTTTATTACAGAACCACTGGAGGATACCATTTTAAATAATTTGAATTTATTATTTTTTAAGGAAATTTGGATTTTATTATTAACGACTATGTCTTTGTCAGTTGCAGATGTAATTTCCAAACGAGTCTGTTTGAAGCAATCGATAAAGAGAGAAGAGATAATCCGAAAATTTGGCCTTTCCCCCCTTCATCCACCGCCAATCTCCGCTGTCATCACCTGAAAAATCCAAAACCACACATCATCATCAGTTTCCTTGTCTTCTTGAATTGTTTTCCGTGTTCTTGTATTTCTTATTTTGGGTTGAAAGGATAAATAATTATTGCCAGAGAGAGAGATGAAGTTCTGCAAGAAGTATCGGGAATACATGCAGGGACAACAAGAGAACAAACTACCTGGGTTTGGTTTCAAGAAGCTCAAGAAAATTTTTGAAGAACTGTAGGAAAGACGCTCATGGAGTTCTTAACGTCCAAACTTGTCCTCACCATTGTTCAGGTATATATATATATTAATCAGGATCGGTTATATGATTTGAATATCAATGATTTAATCTTGACCCTTTGTTCTAATCTGTACGAAATCATGACTCGTTCACACCTTGATGAAAATCAATGGCCAGTGTGCGACGGGACCTTCTTCCCCTCCCTTCTCAAGGAAATGTCGGACGTAGTGGGTTGTTTCAATGAGCGTGTTGGGAGATTGCTTGAACTGCACTTGGCTTCGGGCTTTAGGAAGTACTTCATTTGGTTCAATGGTAAGTTGCAAGGAAGCCATGTTGCCTTGATCCAAGAAGGGAAGGACCTGGTTAAGTATGCATTGATTAATGCTAATGCGATTCGAAAAATACTGAAAAAATACGATAAGGTGTGTTCATCTCTGTTTCAAGAATCTGCTCCGATGGTGATTCGTCATGGTCGAAAAGATTCGGTTATAATTCTGCTCTCGATGCAGGTTCATTTATCGAAATAAGGGCAAACCCTCAGGTCAACAAGCGCAAAGTATGCACATCGAGGTACTTCAATCACCATGGCTATGTGAGCTCATGGCTTTCCACATCAATTTGAGGGAAACCAAGGCCAAATCATCCCCTGCATTGTTTGAGGGCTGCTACCACACATTTAACGATGGCAACTCGTTCCTTTCTTGTGAACTCTTCGATTCCTTCAATCTGGACTTGACTTGTTCTCTATGCTTGGTAAGTTGCAGGATTTATTAGCTCAGCTGCTACTTGGGTTCTTCCCTGACGCGAGACATTCCATTTTCTTCCTTTTGTGGACATATATTCTGCTACATGTGTGCTTATTCAGCTGCATCGGTCACCATCGTTAACGGACTGAAAGCAGCAGAGTCAAAAGAGAAATGTCCTTTATGTCGAGAGGTGAGTGTCTAGGTCCCATAATTAACTTCACCTCTGATATTCCTTCTGTTTATTGCTTGTTATTCGAATAAATACCTTTCCATTTCATTACAGAGTACTATGCAGTGTATATAGACATGAATGTAATCCAATCTCCAGTGGAATGTCCTGTGCAAACTAAATACCATGTCCTACTTTTGCAGGCTTGAGTTTACGAAGGTTTCTTCCATTTGGAAGAGTTTAGTATATTGTTAAAGAGAAGGTATGACTATTATTTTTCCTAAAGATGAATGAATATGTATACATATGTTATAAGAATCATGGATTCGTCTTGGAACAGCTGTCGTGACTACTGGGAGCAGCGCCTTCAGACGGAAAGAGCAGAGAGAGTTCGACAGGGAAAGGAACACTGGGAATCCGAGTGTTGAGCTTTCATCGGTGTCTGATTATACCAACTTCCCGTAAATCTACATTAACCCCTTTTTATTCTCTTTGCTATATATATTTCAAGTGTTGTATTTCCCATCATTCTTCAATAAAATTTCAAAACTGTCATTTGGCTGACGTTACAGATCATTTGTAATAAAACGGGGAAAATCGAAAGATTTGGTTTATAATCCAGAAGAACGGTTGGCATATTCCTTAACCAATGCCGCAAATAGTGCCGGCTTCTCGAGCAACCGTGATGGTTTGTCGAACTCTTTTGCCTTTCCTGTGTTAAAGGAAGAAAAAGAAAACAAGGGATTGTTAGCCATAAAGTTCATGTGACAAACTGTGAATGCTCGACTTTAAAGTATAGACGTGTCAGACACCTATATGAATGAAGCACGCACCTGCATCGACAACTAAAACCCGATCACAGTCCATGACTGTGGGTATTCTGTGAGCGATGCTGATAATTGTGCAGGCTGCAAAGTCTTCTCTGATGATCTTTTGGATTATAGCATCAGTTTGCGAGTCGACAGAAGCAGTCGCCTCGTCCATGAACAAAAGCCTGCTGCGCTTAAGCATAACTCTCCCCAAACATAGAAGTTGTCTCTGCCCCATGCTCCAATTGTCGCCATTATCAACCACTGAATTTTTTCAAGGTATTTAGGGGATTCTCAGGCACCATTTCAGTGAGTAGGCTACGAATAAGTTAGAATCGCTTACCTAAAGAATCGAGTTTATCGGGTTTTGAAGCCACAACATCTTTAAGTTGACAACGTTCGAGGCTCTGGGAAAATTATAAACCTCCGGTGAGTGGAAACAATGAAACATGTTCATTATGAGATATGACTTGCTTTTACCTTCCATATCTCTTCATCTGAAAACTGGCCTACGGGATCGATGTTGCTTCTCACGGTTCCTTCAAAAAGGACAGGTTCCTGAGGGATGATTCCGAAGCGTGACCTGAGATCATGCAGTCCTAGCATGCAGATATCTATACCATCAATAATTATTTTCCCTGCGGTTGGCTCAATCAGTCTGAAGAAAACTTGGATTAAAGTCGACTTCCCACTCCCAGTCCGACCAACGTCACCAATCTTTTCACCCCCATTAATGCTCAGAGTAATGCCTTTAAGTACTAGAGGAGTGCTTGGACGGTATCGAACCTGTCAGCCAAAATCATAATAAGCAAGTGTTCAACAACATGCTGAAGGGTATTGTAAATTAATTTCTTCCATGCAGGTTACCTGAAGGTCTTTGAGCTCCACATTGCCATGAACAGGCCAATTCGGAGGGGGAAGACGGTCTTGAATATGCCATGCCGCCTCCGGCTGAATACTTGAAAATTGCTTTATTCTTTCGACAGAAACCATCCTGTTTTCCACAAAGCAACTCATATATATGGCCCAGTACAGTACAGCGTTGAGGGACAATCCATACGAAAGAGATAACCCAACATTTTCTGCATTAAGCAAAGTAAGTTGAGTTTATTCAGGAAAAGATCCATGAAAATCATAAGAAAACTGTTTATAGAACTGAGATTGCGGCATACAAGTACCTGGCCTGACAATGCTGCTCGGTAAAAAGATCATAAACATTGTAGAAAGGCAGAGAACTACACTCCCAAAAAATTCCAAACGGAATCCCAGCCATTCGTTAGAGCCAAAGTTGTGGAAATTCATGCGTAAACTGGAATTAACTCGGTTAATGTTTTCCTGACAAAACATATCCTCCTTTCTGAATGCACGAATTGTCATAACTCCGGAGATACTTTCGGAGAAGTGATGGATGACAGGAGCATTAGTGATCGAGTCAAGGCGGGTTAATTCACGTGATGTTGCCAGATAGTATCCCTGCAATTCAAGAGAACTCAATATCATTAGGACACTCAGATAAACTAACAGCTGGGCCTGATATCAAGAAAAAATATATGTATGCAAAAGTTTTGAGATTCAACATGTTTTGGTGAATAAGAACATGCTCACTACATGATCAACATCTTATGAAAGTGAATTGAAACAAGAGATCCGTACCCGATACCAGTAATTCAGCCAGCCGAGCGGAATTATCAAGAATATTGTGGACCAAGCATATTGACACGTGATTATGAAGATACTGAGCAGGGTGGTGTACATGGAAATGGCAATCCCCATAATAAATGGGATGAAGATATCGACATTGGTCTGATCAGTCGACGCCTGTGGATCGAAAGTGGAACAAACCTGTCAGTTCTTGGACACAATGCCTACTTCTATCGCTTGCTTTTCGGAAATAAGCATATATAGATATGTTGTGATGAGCGAGTGCCGTAGTTCAATCCTTGAATTCTTACCCGGCTTAAAATTCTTCCTGAAGGCGTGGTATCAAAAAAGGACATAGGGGCGTGCAAGATGCTCTGAAGAATTTGACTGAAAAAGATTTGTGCTGTCTTGAGCCCCATAACTGTAACAAAAAAGGCTCTGATCGCTATCAACACCACCGACAACGCTGCTATGATACCATAAACAGAAATGAAATGCGAAGGGTTGAACGATGGAGCACGTTCAGCCGCAGTTTCATATGATAGCCAATAATCGCCAGCCATTATCGAAGCTTGCCATATCAGAGAGAAAAACAACGCAACAGCCACACCCCACCAGCCAAAAGCCTCAGTGCAGTACATTTTATAGACATGCAAGCTGACTTTACCGGTTTCCCTCTCCTCGTCTTTGATTAGCCTAGAATCACCCTTATCAGATTTCGAGTCATCTTGGGAGTTATGTTCACCATTTTCTGCTTCCCCAATATTCGAAACATCACGAGGAGATTTCGATGTTTTGGGGGAATTTTCACCTGGCATTGTGTTGCCTGCTTCTACAAGTTCCATGGCCGTTTCGTGTGCAGCTACCAGAGCTCCAAAATCCATGCCCGTGTCTAGCAAATCATTATACTTCCCCGATTGTGTTATCGTCCCATCTCGCATCACCTGCAGTTTACAAAAATAAATTCTTTAGAAATATGAAAACGAGAACATGTTTGCATATTTTTCCAAGAACCAGATCATACATGCCTACTTACCAAGATAAGATCAACATCATGTAGGAAATCTACTTGATGTGTTACGAGTAAAATAGTCTTCTCTTTGAGAACTCCTCTCACACATTCCTGCATATAAAGCAGGCTTGAGATTCAGCGACTTGATCTATCATTTTCGGTCATTATAAATCGAAGATATAGGATCGTTTTTTTTAACAAATGCACAATGTTCAATAAGCAGAAAACAATGTCACCTTAAATATATCCGACCCTGTATGAGCATCAACAGCACTAAAGACATCATCGAGAAGGTAGATGTCACAATCCTGGTAAACAGCTCTAGCTAGTTGTATCCGTTGCTTCTGGCCACCGCTGAGGTTAATTCCGCGTTCTCCGATTTCAGTCTGATCACCAAACTCCATCATTTCCAAATCTTTCTCCAAACAACAAACCCTTATCACTTCCCTATATTTCAACCTGTTCATTGGCGAACCGAATAGGATATTGTCTTCAATCGTCCCATTCTGAATCCAGGATGACTGAGCTACGTATGCTGTTGTCCCACAGAGTTTAACCTGACATACAAACAGAAAGAATTTAACTATCATGAAATGAAAACATCAGCTTCTTCACCTTCAGACTTCATACCTTTCCTGATATTTTGTGCATTTCACCAAGAGCTGAAGCCAGGATAGAAGACTTCCCGGATCCCACAGTCCCGACAATGGCTGCGAGCTCCCCTTTCCGGATCTCTAAATTTATATTTTTCAAAACAAGTTCTCCATTTTCATCATCCCAGCTAAATGAACCATCTTTAATTTCCACCGCGACTCTACCATCGCAACCTTCCTGTCTCTCCACCGATGAATCAGCCAATTCCTTGCTCATCATGAAACGATCTAATCTGTCCAATGATATCATTGCCTGTGAAAGTGAGATCAAGGATTGTGGGAATGTCCTGATTGGTTCCTGCAAGATCTTAAAGATACTCGTTGCAGTGAACACTAGCCCTGCATCAAGTCTCACTCCAAATAAAAGTGCTGTCCCGAATGTGAGGGTCGATACCAGCACAGGTGCTGACCACAGTACAATCAAAGTGCAAGCGAAGGAATACAAGAATTTGCATAACCATCCGAACTCAGTTTCACGGAAAGATTGGATTCTTTTATTGAAGTGTTCTTCCCATGCCTGGAACCTGATAACCCGCATGTAATTAATCATCTCATTCGTTGCCTTCATACGCAAGTCACGATTCTTCATCAGATCGAATTGAAAACGTTTGTTCCTTCTGGTTTCAATCACCACAAATACAAGGACGCCAAGAAGTCCAAGCAAGGATGTCACGACCGAAGTGCCGAGGTACCCATACAAGAGAACCAAGGCGACACAAATCTGCACGGGAGTCGACCAAATGGAATGAAGCTGGAACATCATATCTGAGAGCTGTTGAGCATCAACAGTCATGTAATTCACAATCTGTCCAACCCCATGAGCTTGACGAGCAGAGCAGGTTAACCTCAACCCTTTCTTGTACAAAGAAGTAATAAGAGTGCAGCGGATGAGCATTCCGAGTTTCTGAGTGTTGAAGTTAAATTGGTGAGTGCTCAACACTTCAACAAACTTAGCAACAAGAAGAATCAATATAAGGTAATATCCTTCATATTGAGAGCTTCTTTTCCCTGCAGTGTAATTAATGAAACTTTGGATCAGAATCGGACCGACATACATAACGCAAAGCCGAACGATTGCGAGTGATGCAGTGAATGCAAGTTCCTTCCAAAAGCACCGTAGCAATGTAGTTCGAACAGGGTGCTTCGATTTTTCCTCTGGTTTAGGCCAATTTACTTCGAAGAGCCCAGACATCCTCTCAGTTCTATGTTCCGGTGAAAGAGTCGGAACATCGTCCATTTTGAGAGGGGATTGGTAGCCTTTTTTCAAAAGAGGATTCAACCAGATCCAGAAGGCCTTTGATAATACTGAAGCTGAAGCAAAAGCACTAGTGTTGGATTTGCTCAAAAGGGGTTCATGCAACAACTTGGTTTCTTCTTCGTCCACTGCTAGTTCGGGTTCACCGCTCAACGTTATACCAGTGGAACCTTTAATAGCAACAAGAAGAAGAAGAACAGACAAAGGAAAAGAACTCAGGGAAACTATATCATCCAACCTCAAATTCTGACCCTGATTTGTTCCTACAGACACCATACGAATGATCCCAGAAGCAGCAAACAAGGAAATGATGATGAAATTCGCAATCCAATAAATCCGGAGAGACAATGGGTGGTTGATAGCTTGAAATCTCTTCTCATGGATGATTAAGATAGCAATCACAGCATGAGTTATGGCTTGAATCAACCAAAATATTCCATCAACTTGCTTCCACGGCGCCTGGTTACCTCTAAATGAGAGAATGGATATAATAATGTAACAAAATGAAAGGAGAACCGTCGCAGTCAAGGAAAGCTTGAAGTATACGTTAGTACTGGAAGCCGCCCTGTTTCTTCTTATGAGAGGCTTGTCGATGTCGGAGCTGCCATGGCTATTGCTTGAGAATCTAGAATAGAGCTTGTGAACCGCAAAGCATAGGAGGGTGAGCAAGAACAGGAGATCAACGGCTGAAAATATAACTCTCTGAGGACATGGAGCGAGGAAAATGAATTTCAGCCATTGGATTATCATAGGAACAGATGCCTCCTTGGAAGATTCAATCACAGAGCTTGAACACGAAAGTGTAGTAATCCAAGTAGCAGAAGACATATTCACTCCAAAATTTGAAATAACACAAAAATCTCGGCTTTTTCAGATTGTAGACGGAAAGTTCAACCTTGTTTTTGCCATAAGGAGCTCCATGGAAAAATGAATCAACTCAGATTTTTTTCCCGCTTTTACAAGCTTGTCGTCTGGAGAAGTAGCTCATAGATTGAAAGGTTCAAAGTATTCAACATTGTCGGCTTTCCGGAGGTTAGTGAAAATGAATGAAGAAGTCACCGGAGCTCCTAAGGCCCAAGAGAAGTATGAACATATAAGTAATGATGATACTATTAAATATGAAAAAAAATACAGTTGAATTCAACATGGGAATTTTTCCAACTTCCTTTAAAAAAAATGGAATCATTGTGGAAAAGGAAAGAGATTTTCTTGAAAAAGGACGTCAGGGAAATGAAATCAATAAAATAAATGTATTAGGTAAACAAAAAACTCCATTAAAAAAACAAAGAGAATCAATAAAATTTAGGGTAAACTACTCTAATGATCACTAATATTCGGGTAAGTTTTAGTTTTTACTACTCATGTTTAAAAAGTCATAAATAGGTCACTAATGTTATCGTTTGTTATAAATTGGTCACTCGCCGTTAACAGGAGTGACGGAAAACACACGTAGACCGTTAACAGCCGCTAACATTCTTACCTTGAGTGAAATAATGCAAGCCAAACCATTAAGCCAAAGTAACCACTTGATATATTTTGGACAACAAATGATATAAATATTGTATCTTAGTATGTAAATGTTTTACTCAAAATTAATAATATGTTATATATCTTAAATTTTAAAATTATCTTTATTTTTGTTTTAACTTATTAATATTTTATTTTTGTCTTAATTTAATTAAATGGATTAAAATGAAGGTTAATATTCAAAAGTTTGAGATCAATTTAAAACGAGAATTATAATTTAGAAATAATTTGGATCATTCAAAACTTTTATGATCAATTTAAAACGCCAGTCATAATTTAAGGATACAAATAAAATATTTAAAAATTAATTTATAATAAAAAATCATAATTTAAATATATGAGTTACAATTAACTCATAAAAAATAGGTTGAATTTTGAATATAACATTGTTATAAACTCATGCATATGCAAAATAATATATATGGATATTATTTTGTTAAATAATGTAAAATTCTTTTAGTTTTTACACATATTTAAGATCGTTGGATGAGATTTAAGATTTTGTTAAATAATTTAAATATATATGGATGAGTGTAAATATATAGTTGAGATTAATAATAGGAAATGAGAAGATATTCAATGAAAAAAAACAAGTAGTCAATATCAGTCATATATTTTCATTCATCAAATGGTTATAAATCTGTGTAGAATTGAAGAGTTTTACATTGTGTAATTGAATCCTAATCATATATATAGACTTTATGTTAAGGGAGACGAGCTTCTAAAATTTTAGGAAGTGACATACTTATAAAATTTTATAATTTTATAGAGACGAAAATAAATTTTTAATAAAAAATACATAAATGTAACAACCCGAAAAATTGAAAAAAAATATATATAATTGTAATTTGGGGTTTTAATTAAGTTAATTAGTGAAATTTGAGGATTTAATTGGAAGTTTTTAAAACTTGTAGCATGTTTTAAAAAGTGGAGGAAATTCAGTGACCAATCACTGAATAATGCCAAGGAGTGTCGGCAGATTGTTCTTCTTCTTATATGCGTGCAAATTGTTTCTGGTTTCATACCAGAACAATTTGCTAAGTTTTTACCCCCACGCATCTCAACTTTCAACCACGATCCTGACGTCGTCCGACCTCCGATCATTGTTTTGAAAACACCATCGTGTTCATCATCGAGCGAGGAACAAATCCCTTAGATTAATTGAAGCGAAACGCTGCCAAACGCCGGGAATTTCCAGTCAAAGTCTCGATGTATTTTTTTAGCTAAATCGCCGAGAAAATCTTAAATTCATCGCTGATCGTTGCTCCGTTTACGACACCTCCCGCACCATCGCGTTCCTTGTGCCGTTCCGAGTCCGCCGGTGTCATCCTCGATCTCCGTTGACGGCGGCGCGTGGGGAGGTGGATCAGTCAAAGATTCGGCCGAGTCGAAATCGAGCTCTCCGCCGTTCAAAAATTTGAACCGATCTTTGTAAGTATCTCGAAATCGCTCAAAATAATTTTTAGAAATTTTTCCGTGATTTTTAGAGCCCCGGAGGACGTCGCACGCGCCCACACGCGCCGCCGCAGGCGAGTGAACGTTGGAAACTGGTTTTGACCGGTTTAACCGGTTTTGAACCGGTTTTGACCGGTTTTGAACCGGTTTTGACCAGTTTGACCGGTCACTACCCGTTTACCGACCCGACCAGTTTACCCGACCCGACCCGTTTACCCGACCCGTTGACCGTTGACCGTTGACCGGTGCTATTCTGGGAATTAATTCAGTTTTGGTGCTATTCTGAGAATTAATTCGAAATGGGTGCTATTTTAGTAATTTTTCGAAAAAAAAATAATATTTTGGGAATTAATTTGAAAATGGTGCTATTTGTGTAAAATGTTTGAAAGTTTGTTGACCTACTTTGACCAGAACTTTGACCGGCTTTGACCGGCTATTAAACGACCTTTGTTTTCGACCGAGAATACCTATCCTGATAGTTTTCGACGTCCCGAATCCGTTTTTGGGGTCCGTTTTGCTAAATTCAAACCCGAAAGTCTCCAAATTGTCAGTCAAAACCGTTGACTTTAATTTTGACCAAGAATTCGAAATTTTAGAAGGTCATACTTTATGTTTTTCGACGTCCTGAGTTTGATTCCGAAGTCTATTTTGCCAAATTCTGACCCAAAATTCCCAAATCGAGCATGTGAACTCAAAAAGGCTTAGTATCTTAATGTTTTGATTATTTTTAAGAGTTTTGGTTAAGGAATTGATTCGACAAAATATTTTATGAAGGTACTCGTGTTTCACCTGAGCAAGGATCAATTAGGTCCGGTGTTATCCATTCGTCAGATCAGTCTGAACCGCGTAATACGAGAATTACCCGTAGGTTTCAGTATATTATTTAAATAATATTTAGATTATTTATATTAGGATTCCAATAAGGATTTTTCCAATTCGTAGGGTCTAGCACTGCAGCAGAACGTGATCGACATACCCAGTAATAGGCTTCCCTATCTGATTTCCCAGACTGTTACAGGTGTGTTTCCTAACAGTATTATATTACTGATTTAAATAATTTATCTGAATACCGAGTATTTGATATTTGATTTGCTGTATATTCTGATATAACTTCTGAATTAAGGTATTTCATACCGATTTCTGAGATCTGCTTATCTGATATCTGAATCATTGATTTGAATTATGATTTCCGTATTTCTGTATATGGTTTCTAAGTATGAAATATTTGTTATGTTTTAAGTGATTAATCATTGTTTTCAATTTAATACATTCATTGTCATTTGGGGGGGGGTATTGTTGAAGGAAGATTATCTGCAGACTTCTCGGCTTTGTGCTCAGGGTCTAAATGGCATGTGCGGTTGGGTGTATGGTTCTGGGGAACCTACACAACTATGATGTGAACGGATGGGGGTAGTGTTCATGTTTTAAAAAAATGAAAATAAAAACATATTGCATAAACCGATTTCATTGAAAGATTTTATCTGTATATTTTTCTTATATACTGTATGGAGCACACTGAGCTTTTTAGCTCATTCTGTAGTTTTTACCCTTTTTCAGATAGTAGCAGACAGTAAGCTAGCAGATTTGGCATCAGTGGAAATCAACTACTTATTTTGTACGAACATATATTTCTATATGTTTTTCAGTTATGTTTGGTGACATGTATTTGCTATAATTTTGGACATATCTGTATTATTAATATAATGTATTGTAAGATAAAAAAAAAAACCTCTGAATGGGATATGTGACAACTTAGGTTTGAGTCTAACTCACAGACCGGGTCTAGGGGGTTACATTTGGTGGTATCAGAGCTTTCGGTTTTAAACACTCGGACTGTACATGGGTCCTAAATTTTGGATTTTTAAGAAGAAAAAAAAATGTCACCTTATATTATGATTTAAAGTTTTCTCGAGATCCCTGATGCTAATCTGACACATGTTTCAAATTCTTTCTGTAGAGCCTTATAGATCCAATGATGAATGCTGCTAGAGGTCGTAGGACAGGACGTGGACGTGGTAGAGGGCGAGTCACTCGACCTTCTGTTACGATAGACGATCCGATATCACCACGTGATCCTCCTGTTCCGCAAGTAGATCCGACTCTTTCTCATGATGATCAGTTTACTCCTATGGGAGACCCTCCCGTCACTGAAGATGAGGATTCTGAGATGAATGAAGACGCCATTAATAGAGCTATCTTCCGCATGTTTCAGAGAGCTGCTAGAGCCCCTAGTAACATGACGGCAGTGGAGATTTCAAATTCTCTGGTTGCTGCTGGTGTAGTACCATTTGAGGGTATTACTGGTGGACCTCCGACAGACGCTGAGTATTGGCTGGAGGACACAGAGAGGATTATGGATGAGATGGACCTCAGACCTGAGCAAAAGTTAAAGGGGGCCCTAACTATATTGAAGAAAGAAAGCTTCAGATGGTGGCAATCCATTTCTGGTAGTATTCCGAGGAACCAATTAACATGGGATCTTTTCAAGACGCGCTTCCGGAGTCGCTACATCGGAGAGAGATATCTGCAGGAGCGACGCCAGGAGTTTCAGAATCTGGAGCAGGGTAATATGTCTGTTATGGATTATGAGGTTGAATTTATCCGATTGAGCTGATATGCTCCTGGACTTGTGGATACTGAGACAGATCGATGCTTGAGGTTCGAGAATGGACTCAGGTATGAAATCAGGAGTCGAGTCGCTACTCACCGAGAGAGGAATTTTGATGCTTTGGTTGAGATAGCCAAGACTGCTGAGGAAATAGAGCGACTGGGTATGGAGCACAAGAGAGATAGTGATCGAGCTCAAACCCAATTCAGGAGGCCTTCTGGTTCTGTTAATTCTTCTGCACATCCTAGCAAGAGAGGCAGGGGTGATTCATTTCAGAGAGGCGGTGCGAGTGTCAGACCTGTTGCATCTGGTGCTTCAACTTTTCAGTCTACTAGACATGGTGAATCTTCTGGGTTGCAACCTTTGCAGACATGTGATTACTGTGGGAAACATCATCTTGGGGAATGCAGAAGAAAATTTGGCACATGTTTTAGATGTGGTTCTAGTGACCATATTATAAGGGATTGCACAGTGTCAGTTTCTACAGTTCAAACACCAGCTCGTACTCCCGCTCGTACTCAGAGTACTGTTCAGACTCCTGTAGGTGGTCGTACTCAGGAGAGAGCACCTGGATCGGCTAATAGAGGCCGAGCATCTCAGAGTAGGGGTCCAGACAGATCTGAGGCTAGACAACCTGCATTGGTTTACACTGCTAGACTTCGACAAGATCGAGATGGGCCTAATGTGACTGCAGGTACTGTTACTATTCATTCAGTTCCATACTTTGCATTGTTTGATAGTGGCTCTACAAATTCCTATGTATCACATTCCGTTTCTGAGGGTCTAAATATTCCTGTTGAGAATACTGAGCGTTCAGTGATAGTTCAAAGCCCCTTAGGCAAATCCATCGTGTTGGATTGTATTTTTAGAGAGTGCCCTATAGAGATCAATGGGGAGATTTTTCTGGCTGACCTGATAGAGTTACCCTTTGAAGAGTTTGATTTGATTCTCGGTGTAGATTGGTTGGACAAACATCGAGTAAATATTGATTTTGAGACTAAGAGAGTTGTTCTGAAGACCCCAGATAATCGAAAGATTGTAATGATCGGGGAACGACGTGGATTTCTGACGAATGTTGTGTCTGCCTTGGTAGCGGAGAAGATGATCAGGAAAGGTTTCGAGGCGTTTCTTGCTTATATTTTGGACACTAGGAGATCGCAATCTGATATTGAAGGCATCCGAATTGTCAAAGACTTTCTCGATGTTTTTCCCGAGGAGTTGCCTGGATTACCTCCAGATAGAGAAGTCGAGTTTAAGATTGAAGTCTATTCTGGTTCTACCCCGGTTTCAATGGCTCCATATCGTATGGCCCCAAAGGAGCTTAAGGAACTGAAAGTTCAACTCCAGGAGTTGTTGGACAGGGGATTTATCCGACCCAGTGTATCACCGTGGGGAGCCCCAGTTCTCTTTGTCAAGAAGAAAGATGGGACGTTGAGACTCTGTATCGATTATAGGAAACTGAACAAGCTCACGGTGAAAAACAAATATCCTCTGCCCAGAATCGACGATCTATTTGACCAATTTCGAGGGGCTTCTATCTTTTCAAAGATAGACTTAAGATCTGGTTATTATCAACTTAAAGTGAAAGATTCGGATATTCCGAAGACTGCTTTCCGTACTCGATATGGGCATTATGAGTTTTTAGTGATGTCATTCGGGTTAACTAATGCCCCTGCTGCTTTTATGGATCTGATGCATAGGGTATTTCGACCTTATTTGGACCAGTTTGTAGTTGTATTCATTGATGACATACTGGTGTATTCTAGAAGTGAAGCAGAACATGAGGAGCATTTAAGGATTGTTCTTCAGACTCTAAGGGAGAATAAGCTATACGCTAAGTTGAGCAAGTGTGAATTCTGGCTCAGCGAAGTGACTTTTCTTGGACATATCGTCTCTGCTAATGGTATTCAGGTGGATCCGAGCAAAGTGGAGGCTATTCTGAACTGGAAGCAACCCAGGAACGTCTCTGAGATCCGTAGTTTCTTGGGTTTAGCTGGTTACTACCGTCGTTTCGCTGAGGGGTTCTCCCTTATTGCAGCTCCTCTGACGAAACTATTGAGGAAAGATGTTCCATTTGTCTGGTCTGAAGACCAACAATCTAGCTTTGAGAAATTGAAGACTGTTTTAACTCAAGCCCCAGTGTTGATTCAGCCTGAATCTGGGAAGTATTTTTCTGTCTACAGTGATGCTTCTCATTCTGGATTAGGATGTGTTTTGATGCAAGATAGGAAGGTTGTCGCTTATGCGTCACGTCAATTAAGGCCGCATGAGCGTAACTATCCTACTCACGATCTGGAATTAGCTGCTGTGGTTTTCGCTTTAAAGATCTGGAGACACTACCTCTACGGAGAGAAGTGTTATATGTATACTGATCATAAGAGTCTGAAGTATCTACTTACTCAGAAAGAATTAAATTTGAGACAACGTCGCTGGTTAGAACTTCTAAAGGACTATGATCTAGAGATAGAATATCATCCAGGAAAGGCTAATGTAGTGGCAGACGCCTTGAGCCGTAAGGCGATATCAGATCTCAGAGCCTTATTTGCCAACTTGAGCTTATTTGATGATAACAGTTTGTTAGCGGAGCTACAAGTTAAACCTACTTTGGCCAAGGAGATTAAGGCCAAACAACTCCTTGATAGCTCGTTGCTTCCTATTATTGAACAAGTTAAGCAAGGATCGAGTTCGGAGTATACTGTGGATCAGGATGGTATTTTGTGTTTTCACAGTCGTTACTGCGTCCCTAAAGATGATGAGTTGAAACGAGTGATTCTTCAGGAGGCTCATAGTAGTCCTTATGCTATGCATCCTGGTGGGGACAAAATGTACAATAATCTCAAAGAGCGCTACTTTTGGACTGGTATGAAGAAAAATATTTCAGATTTTGTGGCGAGGTGTTTGACTTGTCAGCAGGTTAAGGCAGAGCATCAGCATCCATCTGGATTGTTACAGTCAATTAAGATTCCTGAGTGGAAATGGGAGCGTATTACGATGGACTTCGTTACTGGTCTTCCTCTAACTCCTTCCAAAAAGGATTCTATCTGGGTGATTGTTGATCGACTCACCAAGTCAGCGCACTTTATCCCTGTTCGGGTTAATTATTCTCTGGATAAACTGGCTAAGTTGTACATTTCTGAGATCGTTAGACTTCATGGTGTTCCGTTGTCTATCATATCTGATCGAGATCCGAGATTCACTTCCAGGTTCTGGAAAGCTTTGCATGAGGCTATGGGTACTCGTTTGAATTTCAGTACAGCTTTTCATCCTCAAACTGATGGACAGTCTGAGCGAGTGATTCAGGTGTTGGAGGATATGTTACGGGGCTGTGTGATTGATTTCCGTGGTAGTTGGGAAGATTTCTTGCCATTAGCTGAGTTTGCTTACAATAATAGTTATCAGACAAGTATTCGCATGGCACCGTATGAGGCTCTGTATGGACGTAGATGTCGTACTCCTATATGTTGGACAGAGTTGCATGATAGAAAAACTTTGGGTCCAGACTTGGTACGAGAGACTGAAGATACTGTTAGACTGATCCGTGATCGCTTAAGGGAGGCATTTGATAGGCAGAAGTCATACGCAGATAAGCGACGTAAGGATATCGAGTTTGAGGTTGGAGATCAGGTTTTTCTCAAGGTATCTCCATGGAAGAATGTATTGAGATCTGGTTATTATCAACTTAAAGTGAAAGATTCGGATATTCCGAAGACTGCTTTCCGTACTCGATATGGGCATTATGAGTTTTTAGTGATGTCATTCGGGTTAACTAATGCCCCTGCTGCTTTTATGGATCTGATGCATAGGGTATTTCGACCTTATTTGGACCAGTTTGTAGTTGTATTCATTGATGACATACTGGTGTATTCTAGAAGTGAAGCAGAACATGAGGAGCATTTAAGGATTGTTCTTCAGAC
Organism: Hibiscus syriacus; assembly: GCF_006381635.1. NCBI lineage: Eukaryota > Viridiplantae > Streptophyta > Magnoliopsida > Malvales > Malvaceae > Hibiscus > Hibiscus syriacus. The sequence continues at coordinate 657,906 of NW_024063228.1, forward strand.
TCTAAGGGAGAATAAGCTATACGCTAAGTTGAGCAAGTGTGAATTCTGGCTCAGCGAAGTGACTTTTCTTGGACATATCGTCTCTGCTAATGGTATTCAGGTGGATCCGAGCAAAGTGGAGGCTATTCTGAACTGGAAGCAACCCAGGAACGTCTCTGAGATCCGTAGTTTCTTGGGTTTAGCTGGTTACTACCGTCGTTTCGCTGAGGGGTTCTCCCTTATTGCAGCTCCTCTGACGAAACTATTGAGGAAAGATGTTCCATTTGTCTGGTCTGAAGACCAACAATCTAGCTTTGAGAAATTGAAGACTGTTTTAACTCAAGCCCCAGTGTTGATTCAGCCTGAATCTGGGAAGGATTTTTCTGTCTATAGTGATGCTTCTCATTCTGGATTAGGATGTGTTTTGATGCAAGATAGGAAGGTTGTCGCTTATGCGTCACGTCAATTAAGGCCGCATGAGCGTAACTATCCTACTCACGATCTGGAATTAGCTGCTGTGGTTTTCGCTTTAAAGATCTGGAGACACTACCTCTACGGAGAGAAGTGTTATATGTATACTGATCATAAGAGTCTGAAGTATCTACTTACTCAGAAAGAATTAAATTTGAGACAACGTCGCTGGTTAGAACTTCTAAAGGACTATGATCTAGAGATAGAATATCATCCAGGAAAGGCTAATGTAGTGGCAGACGCCTTGAGCCGTAAGGCGATATCAGATCTCAGAGCCTTATTTGCCAACTTGAGCTTATTTGATGATAACAGTTTGTTAGCGGAGCTACAAGTTAAACCTACTTTGGCCAAGGAGATTAAGGCCAAACAACTCCTTGATAGCTCGTTGCTTCCTATTATTGAACAAGTTAAGCAAGGATCGAGTTCGGAGTATACTGTGGATCAGGATGGTATTTTGTGTTTTCACAGTCGTTACTGCGTCCCTAAAGATGATGAGTTGAAACGAGTGATTCTTCAGGAGGCTCATAGTAGTCCTTATGCTATGCATCCTGGTGGGGACAAAATGTACAATAATCTCAAAGAGCGCTACTTTTGGACTGGTATGAAGAAAAATATTTCAGATTTTGTGGCGAGGTGTTTGACTTGTCAGCAGGTTAAGGCAGAGCATCAGCATCCATCTGGATTGTTACAGTCAATTAAGATTCCTGAGTGGAAATGGGAGCGTATTACGATGGACTTCGTTACTGGTCTTCCTCTAACTCCTTCCAAAAAGGATTCTATCTGGGTGATTGTTGATCGACTCACCAAGTCAGCGCACTTTATCCCTGTTCGGGTTAATTATTCTCTGGATAAACTGGCTAAGTTGTACATTTCTGAGATCGTTAGACTTCATGGTGTTCCGTTGTCTATCATATCTGATCGAGATCCGAGATTCACTTCCAGGTTCTGGAAAGCTTTGCATGAGGCTATGGGTACTCGTTTGAATTTCAGTACAGCTTTTCATCCTCAAACTGATGGACAGTCTGAGCGAGTGATTCAGGTGTTGGAGGATATGTTACGGGGCTGTGTGATTGATTTCCGTGGTAGTTGGGAAGATTTCTTGCCATTAGCTGAGTTTGCTTACAATAATAGTTATCAGACAAGTATTCGCATGGCACCGTATGAGGCTCTGTATGGACGTAGATGTCGTACTCCTATATGTTGGACAGAGTTGCATGATAGAAAAACTTTGGGTCCAGACTTGGTACGAGAGACTGAAGATACTGTTAGACTGATCCGTGATCGCTTAAGGGAGGCATTTGATAGGCAGAAGTCATACGCAGATAAGCGACGTAAGGATATCGAGTTTGAGGTTGGAGATCAGGTTTTTCTCAAGGTATCTCCATGGAAGAATGTATTGAGATTTGGACGTAAAGGTAAACTGAGTCCTCGATTTATTGGGCCGTATCGTATTCTGAAGAAAGTTGGACCTGTTGCTTATCAGCTTGAGTTGCCTTCCCAGCTCAGTCGTATTCATGATGTTTTTCATGTTTCTATGTTGAGGCGATACCGTCCAGATCCAGATCACATCATTCAGGTTGATGAGGTAGAGCTGAGACCTGATTTGTCATATGAAGAGGAGCCTGTTCAGGTTTTAGAGAGAGAGGAACGAGTTCTTCGGAATAGGCGTATCCCAATGGTTAAAGTTCAATGGAGTAATCGTAGCCCCTCAGAAGCTACTTGGGAGACGTTGGAGTCAATGGAGATTCAATTTCCGCATCTATTTTCATAAGGTAAATTTCGAGGACGAAATTTCTTGTAGAGTGGGAGAATTGTAACAACCCGAAAAATTGAAAAAAAAAATATATAATTGTAATTTGGGGTTTTAATTAAGTTAATTAGTGAAATTTGAGGATTTAATTGGAAGTTTTTAAAACTTGTAGCATGTTTTAAAAAGTGGAGGAAATTCAGTGACCAATCACTGAATAATGCCAAGGAGTGTCGGCAGATTGTTCTTCTTCTTATATGCGTGCAAATTGATTCTGGTTTCATACCAGAACAATTTGCTAAGTTTTTACCCCCACGCATCTCAACTTTCAACCACGATCCTGACGTCGTCCGACCTCCGATCATTGTTTTGAAAACACCATCGTGTTCATCATCGAGCGAGGAACAAATCCCTTAGATTAATTGAAGCGAAACGCTGCCAAACGCCGGGAATTTCCAGTCAAAGTCTCGATGTATTTTTTTAGCTAAATCGCCGAGAAAATCTTAAATTCATCGCTGATCGTTGCTCCGTTTACGACACCTCCCGCACCATCGCGTTCCTTGTGCCGTTCCGAGTCCGCCGGTGTCATCCTCGATCTCCGTTGACGGCGGCGCGTGGGGAGGTGGATCAGTCAAAGATTCGGCCGAGTCGAAATCGAGCTCTCCGCCGTTCAAAAATTTGAACCGATCTTTGTAAGTATCTCGAAATCGCTCAAAATAATTTTTAGAAATTTTTCCGTGATTTTTAGAGCCCCGGAGGACGTCGCACGCGCCCACACGCGCCGCCGCAGGCGAGTGAACGTTGGAAACTGGTTTTGACCGGTTTAACCGGTTTTGAACCGGTTTTGACCGGTTTGACCGGTCACAACCCGTTTACCCGTTTACCCGACCCGACCAGTTTACCCGACCCGACCCGTTTACCCGACCCGTTGACCGTTGACCGTTGACCGGTGCTATTCTGGGAATTAATTCGGTCTTGGTGCTATTCTGAGAATTAATTCGAAATGGGTGCTATTTTAAAAAGTGAAATTTGGGGTTTTAATTAAGTTAATTAGTGAAATTTGAGGATTTAATTGGAAGTTTTTAAAACTTGTAGCATGTTTTAAAAAGTGGAGGAAATTCAGTGACCAATCACTGAATAATGCCAAGGAGTGTCGGCAGATTGTTCTTCTTCTTATATGCGTGCAAATTGATTCTGGTTTCATACCAGAACAATTTGCTAAGTTTTTATCCCCACGCATCTCAACTTTCAACCACGATCCTGACGTCGTCCGACCTCCGATCATTGTTTTGAAAACACCATCGTGTTCATCATCGAGCGAGGAACAAATCCCTTAGATTAATTGAAGCGAAACGCTGCCAAACGCCGGGAATTTCCAGTCAAAGTCTCGATGTATTTTTTTAGCTAAATCGCCGAGAAAATCTTAAATTCATCGCTGATCGTTGCTCCGTTTACGACACCTCCCGCACCATCGCGTTCCTTGTGCCGTTCCGAGTCCGCCGGTGTCATCCTCGATCTCCGTTGACGGCGGCGCGTGGGGAGGTGGATCAGTCAAAGATTCGGCCGAGTCGAAATCGAGCTCTCCGCCGTTCAAAAATTTGAACCGATCTTTGTAAGTATCTCGAAATCGCTCAAAATAATTTTTAGAAATTTTTCCGTGATTTTTAGAGCCCCGGAGGACGTCGCACGCGCCCACACGCGCCGCCGCAGGCGAGTGAACGTTGGAAACTGGTTTTGACCGGTTTAACCGGTTTTGAACCGGTTTTGACCGGTTTGACCGGTCACGACCCGTTTACCCGTTTACCCGACCCGACCAGTTTACCCGACCCGACCCGTTTACCCGACCCGTTGACCGTTGACCGTTGACCGGTGCTATTCTGGGAATTAATTCGGTTTTGGTGCTATTATGAGAATTAATTCGAAATGGGTGCTATTTTAGTAATTTTTCGAAAAAAATAATATTTTGGGAATTAATTTGAAAATGGTGCTATTTGTGTAAAATGTTTGAAAGTTTGTTGACCTACTTTGACCAGAACTTTGACCGGCTTTGACCGGCTATTAAACGACCTTTGTTTTCGACCAAGAATACCTATCCTGATAGTTTTCGACGTCCCGAATCCGTTTTTGGGGTCCGTTTTGCTAAATTCAAACCCGAAAGTCTCCAAATTGTCAGTCAAAACCGTTGACTTTAATTTTGACCAAGAATTCGAAATTTTAGAAGGTCATACTTTATGTTTTTCGACGTCCTGAGTTTGATTCCGAAGTCTATTTTGCCAAATTCTGACCCAAAATTCCCAAATCGAGCATGTGAACTCAAAAAGGCTTAGTATCTTAATGTTTTGATTATTTTTAAGAGTTTTGGTTAAGGAATTGATTCGACAAAATATTTTATGAAGGTACTCGTGTTTCACCTGAGCAAGGATCAATTAGGTCCGGTGTTATCCATTCGTCAGATCAGTCTGAACCGCGTAATACGAGAATTACCCGTAGGTTTCAGTATATTATTTAAATAATATTTAGATTATTTATATTAGGATTCCAATAAGGATTTTTCCAATTCGTAGGGTCTAGCGCTGCAGCAGAACGTGATCGACATACCCAGTAATAGGCTTCCCTATCTGATTTCCCAGACTGTTACAGGTGTGTTTCCTAACAGTATTATATTACTGATTTAAATAATTTATCTGAATACCGAGTATTTGATATTTGATTTGCTGTATATTCTGATATAACTTCTGAATTAAGGTATTTCATACCGATTTCTGAGATCTGCTTATCTGATATCTGAATCATTGATTTGAATTATGATTTCCGTATTTCTGTATATGGTTTCTAAGTATGAAATATTTGTTATGTTTTAAGTGATTAATCATTGTTTTCAATTTAATACATTCATTGTCATTTGGGGGGGGGTATTGTTGAAGGAAGATTATCTGCAGACTTCTCGGCTTTGTGCTCAGGGTCTAAATGGCATGTGCGGTTGGGTGTATGGTTCTGGGGAACCTACACAACTATGATGTGAACGGATGGGGGTAGTGTTCATGTTTTAAAAAAATGAAAATAAAAACATATTGCATAAACCGATTTCATTGAAAGATTTTATCTGTATATTTTTCTTATATACTGTATGGAGCACACTGAGCTTTTTAGCTCATTCTGTAGTTTTTACCCTTTTTCAGATAGTAGCAGACAGTAAGCTAGCAGATTTGGCATCAGTGGAAATCAACTACTTATTTTGTACGAACATATATTTCTATATGTTTTTCAGTTATGTTTGGTGACATGTATTTGCTATAATTTTGGATATATCTGTATTATTAATATAATGTATTGTAAGATAAAAAAAAAAAAAACCTCTGAATGGGATATGTGACAACTTAGGTTTGAGTCTAACTCACAGACCGGGTCTAGGGGGTTACAATAAAAATATTAAAATGTACGTTAATTTTAAAATATTTTAAATTTTTTAGACGGCGAATGCTCTCACTCGCCCCTCCATCCATCCTTATATAACACTCATGAAGAGCAAAGATAAACTGCACCATCCACGAACAAGCTACTAAATTGTTAATATGGAGCACCATGGATGAACCACCACTAAACCTTGGCTTGGGACCGATGGCAATAATTGTCTCTCTAGTATCCGTTTCTATACTGATTCGTTGTATATTCGGAGACCATGCAAGAGCGAGACCTTCGAAAATTCCTCATAGATCCGCGTAAAAAACCGACCAACTTTCAATACCCTTAGTAAAATCCCGAATCCACCGCCGTCATGGTCTCGCAAGGCATCTCCACAAGTTGCCACTCCTGTGCTTAGTCGTCGGCCACCATCCGAGTTGAGCTTAAGCCAATCAACGGAGGGGGCTCCAAGGAATCAACGAACGGTGCCCCAAACAATACCTCCTACACAGAATTTAATATACTAATAATAACAAACATCTCAGGCATCACCCATGACGCACGACATTTAATGAGAATATAATATTATGAGTAATAAATAATGAGTTGTGACATTAATTGACAAATTAATTATGTCAGTTTTATAAATTTACATTTTAAAGTTGACGTCGTGGCATTTACATGAATGCCGTCAAATTACAACAATAACATATATTTATAAATCTTATTTTCAATTATCCAATTCATATGTTTTCAGTTTAAGAAATATGTGCATGACTCCGACATTATATTATTTTTTTAATCTTAAAAGAGGTCGATCTTAATCAAATCGTCAGCAACTAAAAATCTCTTTATAAGTTACTATTTAAAATAGTTTATTTCCATTTTCTTATATTTATTTATTTTTCTTATTATTCCCTTAAAGCCGTTTTCGTGCTTAATTAATTTATTTGACCTTTTTTTTTCCCATTTGTTTTCTTATATTTAATAAGTCACGTGATAATGACATATCTCGGTTAATATATGGACAACAAGTGAGCCTAGTAAAACCAACGGATTTATCTATTTGTAATGGTGAAAAACGAAGCCAGGCTTCAAAATATGGTGAACAGTCATGTTTCTTATTTCAATTTCAAAATTTTTTTATAAATAAATTATTTATAATGTTAACAAGTAATTACAAGTGAAGTGGTAACACAATTATATATAAATATCAATTTTTAATTTTAGTAGCACGAATCAAATAAGCAACTTCGGTAGTAAATAAATTGTTGTTATTTCTTAAGATCCCTAGTTCGAACATCAGGAATGCATATTATGAGTGTTTAATGCCAAATAATTGATAGTTATCTTTGAATAGGTACTACATTGTACTTATATCATATTAATAAAAAAATAATTTATATCAAGCTCGACTAAAACTCAAAATAAAGAATGAAGCTCGACTTGACCCGAAAGCTCGCGAGCTTAAATTTTTCAAATTAAACCTGAGGTTGAAAAACTTGAACTTAAAATATTTTCAGACTTATCTCGAATGAAGTTCAAACTCAAATTTAAACATAAACCTTAAGTTCATAAAAGCCTTATATTTTATTTTTAAACAAGAACAACATATACATGTTAATATTATTAATAATTTAATTTAATATATTGTTTTTTAAATTACTCGTAATTTTTTTAATCAAATATCAAATAATTAATTTTGATAAGAATTTGAGAAATTCAATCTATTTAATATAAAATTAATTTAAATTAATAAACAATTTATCTGGTGTCATTTACTACCGAACTTCCACCGACAGCTATTATTGGAATGAGTGGCAAATAGAAGTAACCTGACACTGCCCTTGATGCGTATGGCCTCCATCAATGTTATAGTTCTACGGGCCTCCTCGAAACCATATACGAAACATTATTATGTGATGCGTCATGTCAATATAAAATAATTAAATTATATATGACACATTATTATGTAACGCGTCATGTCAATATAAAATAATTAATTGAAAATCTCATCATTTCTGAAATTGTGTATGCTACTTTCCTTTCTTACCCTTCGATCATTTAATAAACAATTTATTTCACTTTATTAATTGTTGTATCGAAAAGGAATTCAAGTAGAGACCATCCGTTCATCCGTCCCACCTGCCACGGGGTCCATTTCCCGGACACCACATGAATCATAAATTTACAAAAGATAAAATAATCTTAATGACCAAAAATCTCAGATAATATACGATTTTGACCAATTTTTTTTGGATTTGCGAAAATGACCAACAAAATCGCAATGCGATCTCTAATTCGCATTGCGATCTCCACTATCGTAAATTCGCGTTGCATTTCGCGTTACGATAGTTGAAAATCGCGTTGCGATAGTCTACAGTTATCGTTGCGATAGTTGAAATCGCGTTGCGATAGTTGCAAATCGCAATGCGATTTTCCATTTCGCGTTGCGATAGTCTACAGTTGTCGTTGCGATTTTTCAAATTCGTTATGATAGTTAAAAAAAAGATTTTGTTTCTTAAGAATTTTCTCTAAAAAGATAGTATCCGCGCGGACGTGTCGAAGACACGTATTACCACGACCACGACCACGACCACGACCACGAGACGGACGGCGGCGGTGCGCGAGAGTCCCCATTGTTCTCTATCACTCAACAAGGAAGTGAGAAAGCCAAGCCTTAAATACTATTCCAAATAGTGTTTCCAATACTATGTGGGATTTGAGTATTACCAACACTTGTTCCCAATACTATGTGGGATTGAGCCTTAAATAGTGATATTATTTTTGAATGTTTTGCTTAAAATTGCAATAATCGCGATTGATTGTAGATTGACTTTTAATTATGACATATTTAATCGTATAATACTAATGCAATTGGTTGCTAATTCAATTGTTTTAAGGTGCATGATTGTTAATTGTTTCCTGAATAATCACATTGTATTGGAAACAAGTGTTGGTAATGCTCAATCCCACATAGTACTGGAAACACTATTGGGAATGATATTTAAGGCTTGGCTTTCCCACTTCCTTGTTGAGTGATAGAGAACAAGGGGGACTCTCGCGCGCCGCCGCCGCCGCCGTCTGTCTCGGGTCGTGGTCGTGGTCGTGGTCGTGGTAATACGTGTCTTCGACACGTCCGCGCGGATACTATCTTTTTAGAGAAAATTCTTAAGAAACAAAATCTTTTTTTTAAACTACCACAACGAATTTGGAAAATCGCAACGACAACTGTAGACTATCGCAACAACAACTGTAGACTATAGCAACGCGAAATGGAAAATCGCAACGCGATTTTCAACTATCGCAACGCGAAATGGACAATCGCGTTGCGATTTTCAACTATAGCAACGCGAAATGGAAAATCGCAACGCGATTTTTAACTATCGCAACACGAAATGGAAAATCGCAACGCGATTTTCAACTATCGCAACGCGAAATGAAAAATCGCAACGCGATTTTCAACTATCTCAACGCGAAATGCAACGCGAATTTGCGATAGTGGAGATCGCAATGCAAATTAGAGATCGCATTACGATTTTGTTGGTCATTTTCGCAAATCTAAAAAAAGTTGATCAAAATCGTATATTATTTAGGATTTTTGGTCACTGAGGTTATTTTCTCTTTACAAAATTAGCACTTTCCAACCTTTTCTACAATAAAGAGTTTTATTGCACGTTTTGAACAATCAGTTTTTTCATCGATTTTGTAGATTTTTAATTTAATCAATTCAATTAATTCTAATTTTAAAATTTTAAATTAATTTAATTGAACTGAGATAATTTTATCAATTTCATTTGTTAATATGATTAACTGAGTTATACATTGATTGGGTAAACAAGAGTTTCATCGGTGGGTTAATTTAATTAATTTTTCAATTTTAATTGAAAAAAATATTAATAATTGTTTTTTCTTAGATTCCTTTGTGTAATACCCGAGAAAGGCTGATTTCTTTACGCAATACCCGAAAAGGCTGCTTTCTTTATTCTAAATCAGGGAAAAGGGCTGGTCCTACGGAACATAAAATGTAAAATATTATACAGTAAGTTATATATTACCCATTAAAAATAAGATTTAAATTTAATTTTATAAACTTATATATCTGAATCTCAATCACTTGTATTAGGGATGGCAAAAAAACCCGAACTCGACCGGAAAAAAAAAACCGAATTAAACGGGTCGGATTCGGGGATGATAAACGGGGACGGGGACGGGGACGAGAACGGAGAAAACTCATTTATTTTAAACGGGGACGGGGACGGGGACGGATTTGGTAATCCCTCCCCGATTACCCGCCCCGATACCCGACCCGATAAATATTAAAAATAATTATATATATATATATATATATATATATATAATATTAATAAATTTAATTTAAATAAAAAATATATATTTAATTTAAATATATATATACACCCGACCCGATTCCCGACCCAATACCGACCCAATACCCGACCCAATACCTGGCCCAATACCCGTTTAAATACCCGTTTATGCTAAACGGGGATACCCGTTTCCCCGATTACCCGACGGGGATCCCCGTTTAAATCCCTGCGGTTTTTTAAACGGGGACGGGTACCGATTTTTTAAACGGGGACGAGGACGGGGGGACCAATACCCGGCCCGAACCCGGCCCGTTGCCATCCCTAACTTGTACTAACATCAGGGGCGGACCTCCATAGAGCCCGGGCAACCCCTCATCCAGAGGTGGACCTCTATGATACCCGGGTATCCCAAGCAATCCCTCCACAAGTGACACCCCTAATCCAAGTATCACCCCTCAAAATTATAACCCTTGAGACTCTTGTAATCCTTGACGAAGGCTCTTGGATCCGCCTCTTACTAACATTCATTGACATATTAAAGGTTATATAATTATATTATAATACCTATATTAAATAATTTTTTATTAATGAATTTTTAAATGTTATAAAATAATTATTTCTTAAAAATATTTATAAATGATTATTTATCATTTAATACTGTTTTAATATATATATATATATATATATATATATACACACGTATCATTTTATAATAATTTAATAAATTATTATTTATTTGTTTGTTATACTACCTGCTGAAGTCAATCCTCAATCTATTTTATAAAGATTCGGCCAGGCCCAGTGTTCCCTTGAGCAATCAGAGTACAAACACAATTATTATATGTGATTTTAAGTTACATATAATGGGAAGAAGTAGAATCATAAAATAGTAAAATGGAAATGAAAACAATAATGGGAAGAAAAATGACGTTGTAAGTGTACACTCATAATTAATTCATCATCGTGTATAATTTAATTAATAATCAAAATATTTCAAATTACAAATCATAATAAATCTTGATGTTAGTTATACATAGCGAGATTTAAAATAGAATAAAACAAGAATAAAGTCTCTCAAAACAAAAATAAGAATAAATATTAATTCAATTTTAAATAAATAAAAAATTACTTTATAATCAAATAAATATTAATTTAATTGAAATTATTATAATCATAAATTATCTATAAATTATATATTTTTTATTATTCTTAAGTGATTATAAGGTAATAATGTAGTATTTGTTTGAAACAATTTTAACCATTTGACAATGAACATTCAAACACTCTTGTAGACATCATGTTCGAACCAAATATATTCCCTTTACTACTGAGATCGTCTGGTTCCATATTAAAAATTTATAAAAAATTTAATATGTATTTATTATTTTATGCATAATCTAATAAATGTATTAAAAAAATTAGGGTAAAGTATACATATGATCCCGACTATAGAACGTTACTTTGTTAAGTCTTCCAACTATTAAAAGCTATAAAATGGTTACTGACTATTAAAAGTTACAAAATGATCTCAATTATAGGATATTGTTTTGTTGAGTCCGTGACTATTAAAAATTAGAAAATGATCATCGACTATTCATATGTTCTATACTTGTTTTTTTCGTTAAAAAATTAATGATAGTTTAAGCTGGACGTTAATTTGCTGACTAAGATATGATAAAATCACATTTTAATGATGCTTTCAAACACTGGCTCGATGACATAATAATTCGAGTACCAAATCAACGTCAAAATGTAAACAAGAGTTGATCCATAAAATACAACTCAAATAATTATAAGATCATAATTTATCATATCTTAATTAATAAGTTAACGTCTAGCACAGACGATCACTAAATGAAAAAGGATCAATTTAAAACATATAAATAGTTAAGTGACCATTTTATAATTTTTAATAATAGAAAAATCAATAAAGTAATTTCATAATCAAAAAATCATTTTGTAACTTTTAATAGTCGAGATTCAACAAAGCGACGAGATTATTTGTATACTTTACCAAAAAAATTAATACTACTGAACCCAAAAGGCGAAGGTCCAAAACTAAATTGGGCGAGCTTAATTGAACCAGTGGACTAACGAGCCAGTTATATTTGGGTTAGGCTAACCGAACAATACCCAGAATCACAAAGCTGATTTGATTTTGGAGCGTCCGATTCATACCCAAATCAAAACCAAAACCAATGGACGATGATGCAATAAAGATAACACAAACACAACAGCATCAAAAAAATATCTTGGGCCAAAATTACTAAAAGGACCATGATTTACCCACGATATAAAACAGAAGCGAAGGGCAAATGTTGTCCGTCTTGTAAGTTGAAAACATATTAGTCGTAGGCTATATTCTTTGGCATTTTCATTAGGGTTTTACATTTGTTCACATTTCAACTCTCTCTGCCCAGTACTAAATCATGAGGTAAGCTTAACGATCTTCCTTTTTTTTATATTTTTATTTCCATATCTAATCTTTGGCCCCTGTCGTCCCCGGCTGATTTGAATGATATTAAGCTTTCTTTATCATTTATGTTCTTTGTCTGTTTCAGTATATGCGTGTTCTTTTCATAAATGTTTTCATTATTAGGTTGTTAATTAACTATTATGAAGAATTGCTGTAGTGGGTTTTGATTACGGTTGGTAACTTGGTATCTGCGATTGTTTTGTTTTGGGTGTATTTTAGTTTGAGATTTTCTTTTATTAACTATGGTTGAGTTATTTTGGTTATTTTCTTTCTTTCTTTATAGTCGTTATCCCGAGGTGAAATGGGCTCAAAGAGCTGATAAGGTTTTCATTACGGTGCAATTATCCGATTCGAAGGATGCAAAGGTCAATCTTGAGCCGGAGGGAGTGTTTAATTTCTCTGGTACTGTTGGAACTGGCAATACCCATTATGAGTTGAAGTTGGATCTTTATGATAAGGTCATTGTGGAGGTAAGATATCGGTCAAGTCATTATCGAGAATTGACAAAGCGTATGATCCATTTGTTTAGATTTTTTAGAGAATCCTGGATGCTGTCGATTATGTTGATCAGTTTATGATAGTATTATGTTGATGATCAGTTGCTTTTTAAGTGAATTCCGAATATTTTATACTTGCCTTTAGTGTCCTATTTTTAGTACTACATTTTAAGTGCATGAGATTTTTTGGGTTATATAACTTTATGGATGTGCTTGTTAGAAGGGTGACAAAAGTGAAAGAAAATGAATTTTTGGTGTGTTTTGAAAGGGAAAAATAAGAGTGAAATAGCAAAGTAAATTATTTTACATTTCCGGGTCCAACAACCGTTGAACGAAATAAGTTTTTTTCTTTTTCTATCAAGCATACTAATGCAAAAATTCAAAATTCTATTAACTCTATCGAGCTAGGTCTCAGTTATTTTTGGAACTCCTTGAAAGTGTTGCCTATTAATATGCTCTCAATGCTTGGGATAAACATCCTTCCTTATTTGACATATTGTAAAATTTTACATTTTTTTCTTGAAAAAAGGAAAGCAAAATAAATGTAGGTGTAAGGAGCATATTCTGCATCTTAGAGAAAGCTGAGAAAGTGTGGTGGAAAAAATTACTCCGTGGGGATGGCAAAGCCCCTCATTATGTCAAAGTGGATTGGGACAAATGGGTGGATGAAGATGAAGACAAGGGTATGTTTCTTTATTCAGATTGAATTGATGCGGAGGCCAGTACAGTTTAAACTGAGAATTTATTATTTGCTTCTACTTCTGATCAGGTGCTGGCAATCTTGACTCGGGAGGAATGGACTTCTCGGTATGAGACAGATAATATGATATTTTATGTCAAATCTCTAGTTCCTTCATTAACTTATGAAGACTTCCTTTCTTACCTTGTAATTGTGTTGTTCAGAACTTTGGTGGTATGGGCGGCATGGGTGACATGATGGGCGGAATGGGTGGCATGATGGGTGGAATGGGCGGCATGATGGGTGGAATGGGCGGCATGGGTGACATGATGGGAGGGATGGGCGGAATGGGCGGCATGGGTGACATGATGGGAGGGATGAGCGGAATGGGCGGCATGGGTGACATGATGGGAGGGATGGGCGGCATGGATGAGTTTGAAGGCAGTGATGATGAAGGTAAGAATTGTAAAACTGCTTTAACGGTGATATTTTGCCTGAGATGAACTTTAATCTTGATGGCTCATGTTTAATATGTTTGCTGGTTTCCGGCCAAATGTAGGGCAAGAAGCAACAAAGCAAGCTGACAAGGCTGAAGGAGATGCAAAGCCAGATGAGCATGGCGCAGGAACTTCGGAGAAAAAGGAAGCTGAGGCAAGCACATGAAATCAGTTTAGCTGAAAATTGAAATGCTGTTTAGCTATGGGTGTGCGTTATATTTTTTTTTCCGTATCTTGGACAGGAATGTAAGCCTGGTGTGTTTTTAACTGCGTGAGATTAAAAATTTGGTTAATCCGGGAGGATATATGTTTCTGACCAATGGGTAGACAATTTTAGCTCCTTGACATGAATTAGGATGCTGTACGTGTACCTTTTAAATCATTTAGAAATGAGATAATATTTGTCCCCCCAATAATTCTTTCTGCACAATCCCGAAGAGCTGCTGCTTTTCCTACCTTCTTTGTCGCAGCATCAAAGGAGGCGTCACAGCATATCTTAACAAACCTAGTTTCCGACCGAACTGGCATCATGAAACTTAGAAATTTGCTGTCAATCTTCTATAGGATTACCAATCAATGAATTTGTATATACGAGGTTTAAGTATTTTTGTGTGTAAATTCTTGAATTTCAAGTAAGTTAATCTCTTGGGGCTTCAGACTTATTTTTATAAACCTTCTAGTGTTTTAGGTATAGAAAGGGAGATAAAATATTGATGAATGAGAATTTAATTGATTATTCTTTTGACGGTGTCTAAAAATCTTTCAATAATACCAACAACTAATTGGTCTAGTGGGATGAGATATTAGGTTCTTTAAATAAGGTTAGGGGTTCGAATTTTGGCGTTTGAGAATGGAGCAAACTGGGTTGGGAGAATCGTCCTCGTCTCTGCAGTACTCGATCTGGATTGGTTGGTCAATAGATCTGATACCAGTGATTAATTAAAAAAAATCTTTCAATAGTATTAAATTATTCTAAAATCTTATAAACAAAAATGTTAATTGTTGAATTTTTATTTTTAATACATGTTATGACTCTAACTTTGATGGTATTGTCTTAATCTCAAAATAGGAGGTACTTAGTAATCTAATTTGATGCTTGTGGAAAAGGTGAAACCTAATTTGAAGATTAAATAAAGGGTGAACTACTTGTTTAATCACTCAATAATTTGTGTGGTTTTATTTTGATCATCTAACTATTTTTTTAAATCATACTTAATTATACGTTTTTATTTTATTTTGGTCACTAGTCGTTAAAAAATTAACAGTGATGTTAACAAGTTATTATAAGATAATGTCATATTATCGTTGAAAAAATTAAAACAATGTCATATGAGTACTTCTGTTAATTTTTCATTTATGACTAATCAAAATGAAATCAAAACCTAATATTAGGTATGTTTTTGAAACAAAAAAATAGTTTGATGATCAAGACGAAATTGAATAAACAGTTGGATGACTAAATACGAAATTTACCCTTAAATAAAAG
Source organism: Hibiscus syriacus (assembly GCF_006381635.1). Taxonomy (NCBI): domain Eukaryota; kingdom Viridiplantae; phylum Streptophyta; class Magnoliopsida; order Malvales; family Malvaceae; genus Hibiscus; species Hibiscus syriacus. The sequence goes on from NW_024063228.1 coordinate 673,468, forward strand.
AGGGCAACGAGGTGGCACAAATTGATTGGCCACAAGAAACCAGTTAAGATGAACCTGACCGTTTACAATTGCCTGTGTAAAACCCTGAATTCGTAGGCCTCCCCGCGTTGCTTTGCCTCTTTGCTCTTTTTCAATAGCTAAAGCTCAGAACAGCACAACGACGATTGAGAAAAAAGACACAGAGATGGAGATAGATACCTCAGATATGGACGTAGAACAACAACAACCGGTTCAGAACAGTCAGAGCTCAACCAAGATATTCGGTCTAAAAAATTCGATACAAACCAATTTCGGCGACGACTACGTTTTGCAAATCGTCCCCAGGTACGCTTTGAAAAAGGGAAATTTTTGAAATTTTTGTGTGGTGTTAAAGTTGATGGTGGTGGGTTTTGAAAAAGGGATGATTGGACTTCCATGGCTGTATCATTGTCGACTAATGCAGTGAAGCTTTATTCTCCAATGACTGGTCAATATATTGGAGAGTGTAAGGGACATTCCTCAACCATTAATCATATCTATTTTTCTGGTGCTTCCAATCAAAATGTTTTGCACTCTTGCTCCTCTGATGGAACTATCAGAGCGTGGGATACCAGAACTTTACAACAGGTGAATTTTTAGACCAGCCTTTTCTTGTACAATTTTGAAAAGGACCCTTCTTTAAAAAAATGTGCAATTTGGTTGATGATTTTTTTTAATTTGTAGGTTTCGTGTATTACTGCCGGCTCTTCTCAAGAGGTCTTTAGCTTCTCATTTGGAGGGCCAGATGATAATCTTTTGGCTGCAGGATGTCAATCCCAGGTCTACACATTTTATGTTTTAAAGTTATTGTTTTTCCCACTTTATGTTAGTTTTGGCCTAGTGTTGATGTAAAGCGGGTGATGTTCTTGCAGCATTGTTGTCAATATGCTTATCCTCTGTGCGAAAAGTTGCTAGACACAACTTATTTTTTTGACAGTGCCTCAGTTCTCATGATTGTTACTTGCTTGTTTATCAACGACACAGATACTTTTCTGGGATTGGAGGAACAAGAAGCAAGTCGCATGCTTGGAGGAGTCTCATGTGGACGATGTTACTCAGGTCAGTCTTCCACCCTGTTCAGTTTGAGGTCTATGAGTTTCTACTGTTTCTTCTACATAATTACATCCCAATTTTTTTGACCATGCTTGGAATGCGGAAGCTTAATGTAGATTAACAAATTTATATACTTCAGCCATAAGCTAGTAAATGTTGGGATTTGGCAGCTGAATCATGTGGCTTATTGTTGTCATTGGCATTTATCCTATTGTTGAAAGGTACACTTTGTAGCTGGCCGTCGAAACAAACTAGCTTCTGCTTCTGCTGATGGATTGATATGCATATTTGATACCAACGGGGATATCAATGATGATGATCATCTTGAATCTGTAAGTGCAGACTCATTTATGTTAGTTTTTTCAGTAGATGCTCTACCTGCTAGATGATATTGCTTCCTCATCCTTTTAGAACTACGAAGGCCGGTTTCTTCTTAGGTACTTGTTCCAATCATAAAAAGTTTTAGCAGTTAGCTAGATGGTAATTTGGTTGGTATATTGTTACTTATTAGCATATGGTTGAAACTTTTTGTTGGAGTTGTTGAAGAGCTGTATTTCAGCACATAATTGGGGGTGGGGTGGGGTGGGATACAGATGATTACCGTTAACTCCTTATGAGTTAATCGTCTTAGGATAGCTTTCTATAAATACTTCATTTGCGATTTCCTTGTTTCTGTCTGTTCCTTTTCAAACTGTCCTTTCAGTCTATACACTAAACAAGAAGATGAGTTATTTTAGCTGTAAGATTTCATTTAAATGCTCATAGTCCAAAATTAACTACTATGTTTGCTTGACTTAGTGGTTTAGCGAATGCATAGTTTATTCTTGATAAATTACTGCACATGGGAGTATGATTAATTTTTATCCCAACATTTCAGGCTATCAATGTTGGAACTTCAATTGCGAAAATAGGGGTTTTGGGGGACTCTTCTGAGAAGCTCTGGTGTTTGACGAACATCGAGACCTTAAGGTATCTTTATGTTTGAACCTCAAAACACGAGCTTTTGTTTAATGGAAGCTTCACTTTTCTGTACCCTTCATTTAGTGGTTATGAATTAGGAACTACGCAGAAAAGGTTTAAGCTCCATGACTTTGCTATAAAATGCCGTAAATAGACATGTTTCCCCCAGAACTAGTACTTAGACGTTGGAATTAGGAACCTCAAAACATTTATTTCACTACTCCTTTGTAGTGTATGGAATTGGAACAAAGGAACCAACGAAGCGAACTTTGAGGATGCTCGTTCATTGGCATCAGAGAGTTGGACATTGGATCATGTAAGTCTGAAAATAATTGAAATCATTTACCGGCTTTCTTCTGTTAGGAGTCATTTTTGAAGTTCAAATTCAGAGCTTTTTCTAGGGTAAAGCAGCCATGAAACCGGATTGAACACGCACTAAGTTGTCAATATCTTTTGCAGGTTGCTTATTTTGTTGATTGTCACTGTTCTGGAGGAGAGAATTTATGGGTGATTGGTGGGACTAATGGTGGCTCTTTAGGTTATTTCCCGGTAAAGTATAAAGGAGAAGCAGTGATAGGACCCCCAGAAGCAGTTCTCTGGGGTGGTCATATGGGTGTTGTTAGGAGCATATTGCCTATGTCAAACATGCAAAGCGGACCTGCTCAAAGTCGAGGCATTTTTGGATGGACGGGAGGCGAGGATGGTCGCTTGTGCTGTTGGATGGGCGATGATTCACCAGAGATCAGTCGGTCTTGGATGTCAAGTGCTTTGGTCAAGAAGTCTCCACGAATTCGCAAAAACTGTAGGCATCAACCGTACTAAGCATATGAATTCCTTCTCTCATGGTGTGCGTCTAATAGCGTTCTTTAGTAACTCTACTTTTCCCACTAAACTTTTACAAGTTCAGCAAGTGCTGTTTATTTTGATGTACTGTAATGTGAGAAAATGAAAGCATTCTACCATTAATAACAATTATTTCATTATTTTGTCACTAATTTGGAGTTTTGTAACTAAAATTTTTGAGAAGAAAAACTAACAATTAGGTTCCAACAAGTTGACAAGAGATTATCATGTAACTTGAATGCATAAATTTCATAGTAACCCGTTCTGAATTCTGCGATGTTTACATAATATTGGTTATTTGGACCATTCTGACATTTAAAAAAACGATAGAAACATATTTCAGTTATTTGGATGCAACCTGCTTCTAAAAATAGCAATGTTGTCCAATATAAAGCAGCACGACATCAACCTCGACCTTGGCCACTACCTGTCACCACAAGGAAAAGCAGCAGACCACTAGTCCGAATATGTCAAAAATGTAAAATTAACCATCACACATTATTCAAATGCAAAAAATACACACTATTGTGCAGCTGTTTGTTATAGCAATTTTACCTCTGCTTCCACTGGTCTTTCCACCTGACCCACCCCTGCCTCGTCCACCTGCACCCTTGGCGCCATCTTCAAATCCATACCTAGATCCTTTTGGTTGCCTTCCAGGACCATCTTCTCTACCTCTTCCTCTGCCACGCCCTAAAACAGGAGGCTTCCTATCTGAGAAGGTCAGCATAGTCAAACAGCCAAGTTAACTACTCCAGTTTTCATATGCAGAAACCTCTAGTAGTATCAATTATCAACCTCAAGGTTAAAGTTGTGATAAGTTGGTGCCCGATTCTGAGTGCAAATATCTAGATGCACAGAAACCAATATGATGCAAACAGAATAAGATGGAAACATAAAGGACAATGTATGGACAAAAATTACATTACTTTCAGCAAACAATTATCCAAGCACAATTTAATCTGGCAACATATGCTTCAGAGATTATAGTACATATGCTTGCAATGCAACTCATCAGAGAAACATTTTACTTGTAGCAAAATATTTTTATTTAAATTGAATACTACGATAATTATCCCCACCTTTTAATACATAGAAAGAAAATCATACCTGCACGGCTCTTTGTTTCTTCCTGAACTTTATCAATTACCTGAAGTTCAATGGTAAAGCTATTAAGATTAGCAGATTGGTGAAATAAGGTACTAAAATGGTTGGGAGAACGCAGAATAACAATAATAAAAACCCGGCAACAATAATTTTGTGGAACTTAAAATTTGAGAAGGTGCAACGCGAATGCCAATAAGTACAAAGATCCAAATTTCGGTTTTCCTTAAAACTTAAGAGACGGCACATGTTCTTATAAAAACAAACTATTACCCAGCTAGATATAGAAACACCCATTTTAACACCATAGTTTTAAATCACTAAAGATCCACTATATGCTTTCATGAAGATAACTATAAATCAAGCATTTATAAATTTAACAGATTGAATGAAATTAAAAATGTTATACGCTTAACATAAGGAAACTAAACAACATCTTTTAGGAGTAAAAGCTACCTCATCAGGAACTCGAAGATACTTGATAGTATTTCCACGGATATAGCATTCCGGCATTCGCCAAAACCTGTCTCCATCCTACAACATGTTTTCAATCAAACCCCAACCATTTTTTCCCTTTCTTTAAGAGAAGAAAAAATCATTCTTACATTTATTCTTAATAAGAAATCAAATACAAGAAAGAAACATTGTTCGAGTAATTTTTGTACCTTTGAAGTGCAGATGACTTCTCGAAGATGTATGTTCATCCAAGTGTCGCAATTGACCAAATGTCCGTTATAAGTCTCCCCATTTTTTAGTTCCACCAGCTGTTAGAGAACAGAAAGGGGAAGGAAAAAGAAGAATCGCTTAAAAAATCAATAAATGAACTAAACATTTAGCAAGAAAGTCCAGGATGGGAATGCAAGGGAAAACTGTGATCTTACCATAGGATGGCCCTGAGCAGTTTTTAGTACAGAAAGAGGAAGCTGGCCAAGGTTTAAGTAAAATGGATTAGCCGAGAAAATTAGATACAAATAAATAATAACATTTTAAAAAAATAACAGAAAATAAAATTAATCCAAAAACCCTATGACATCATAGGAAGCGTTGCTTGGAACATTTTTCTTTTTCATTTCCCGGTTTCCCCCTTTTGCAGGCGATTTCTAAGGAATCAAAACGACAAGTTAATAGAGTAACATACCATTTTTCTCCTCTTCGAATGGAGTAGAGGCCTAAATAAGAATCCTCGAAAAAACTGCGACAAAAATAAAGGAAAACAGGGAGAAAAAAAGTCAAGAGCAATATCACGGAAAGTAAGGTAATGAAATTTATTAAGAAAACAAGGAACTAGTCTTAATTACGATAGAACAATTACGATTTCAAATCTAACCCTACCTCAGATGAACAATTTATATAATATTATACAACTCATAATTACAACGAACATTAAAGCTTTGATTTGACAAGGGAAAAAAAACAAGGAAATCAATGTGCTCAATAAAAATCCTAAATAAGAAAGCAGAGTGAAGTCGTTAATACCAACGAGAGAGAAGGAAGATAGCCGAGGAGAGACGAACAACTTTTCAGGCTTTTATTTGAATTTCGATCTCACTTCTATGTTTCCCCCCCGACCTCACGCACTGATTTAAATACAGAGTTTGCTCCCAGGAGATCCGGCGGGGTTTTATTAGCCTTCAAGACGTTTATAAATATAAAAATTAAAAATCTTTTTTAAAAAATAGTACTCATTATTATTAGGAAAATTATCCTAATACACATTCAATACGTGTCATCTTTGGAGACAGTGTTTAAGATTTAAAATAAATTATATTAATATTTATTACTAATTTTAAATATTTTTAACCAATCACACGTATACAGTATACTGATTCATCAAATCTGTATTTTTTTTGTTCATTCAATTTAAGCTTTATCTATTATTTTTTTCATTCAAATCTAATCTTAAAGCACCGGTACCTGCCAATGATTTTGACTTTCAATTTTTATAAATACATGAGAAAATAGCTTCATCAACATCGTCAATATTTAAAGACAACTTTGATAATTACTATAAAAAACATTCTAAATAATTTCAACCATTCAACATTTCTCCATTTCCCCCCACAATGTATGGATGAACATGTATACTCCTGGTCAGAAGTGTTTTTTTTTTGAATAATTGGGGCAAGCTTCACAGGTTTTTTAATATCATTGAAAAGAGTAAACTGAACAAGATAATTTTATATACGGCGCTGTTGGTTCTTAGACGTTTTCTTAAGATTAAATTACAAAAAGAATCGAACCGAACCCAATCGATACGGTAGCCATTCCTAGTAGGGCACTGTTGTACATTTCCAGCGCTTGGGTAGCTAACATCTGTTCGCGAGAGGAACCTAAGGTAACATACAGAATAAGACGAAAACAAGGGGCAGAACCACATGGATGGAAGACGGATCAAGAGCTTGTGTCACTTTCATCTGGTTCTTTCCTTAAGGTTGTCAGGTCTATCAAATGCCGCATCGTCGGTCGGCCATGCGGGCAATTCCACGGCGACTTCAAGTCTGCCAAATGCTCAAGTATCTGGGAACATTACGTCATACTCAGATAAGCAATCATTTTGTACCCGTATAATATGCAGGATTCGGATATATAGAAACTGCAGCCGAATCATCAAATCAAAGCATTGTTTACTTTGCATGGCTAGGAATTGGCCAAAGCGTCCATACTCCATCAAGTGGAGATAAATCCAACCAGTGTATTTAAAGCCTATATATATATAAATGTTCACTATTATAAAAATTTCAGTATCACTTTTACCTTTTGCATTTCATTTCGTCCAAGTGGATCTCCAATCATGACGGATGATCTGCAAGCACGTGACGCTAACATCCCATGGACTCTAGTTGGGCAAACAGAATCAGATGTGTCCATTTTATAACTGCCGATTATTGAGCATTCTCCTTGACTGTCCGAAAGCGTAGAGATCAAGTCTTTGACATCTGTTTAAGGGGATAATCTCTTCATCAGCTTAGCGCTTAGATAATCTCTTCAAGACATCATTACATTTCATGAAACAAGAAGTCTGTCAAATAAAAATTAACCGTGCACATAAGACGGAGAATTTTAGGGTGTTTTTATAAAATGTCAATCACTTTAAAACTTTATTTACAGATGCAGCAATTTTACACGAGTCTAAAAATTGCTACACTCGGTCATATCTACTTGCACATAAGGGTATGCCATACATTGATTATGTTGTTCCCACCATCTTGGTATCTGTATTTCTTCCTTAAATTGCAATGTTGACATTTACTTTTTATATCATGCGTATACCTAAGTAGTTTGCAAGTCAATTACTAGAACAATAAATCCTAATATTGTGCGAGTGAGTTAACCAGCATATAGTTAAAGGGTAAATTGGCTTTGATAAAGAGCATCGTTGAACACATGAGAACACAAAAAAGGAGTACCTTCAACTCCAAAAGTAATGTTTTTACTAAAGGGAACAGCTCTGAGCTTAAAATGGTGCCCCGGTGGAGCATCTGGATCCTCTTCCAAAACAAACCCATTTTTCCTGAATATTTATTAGAAAGATATTCATAAGGCAACCATACAAGATTTACTTCAGAGAGGTCATGAAAATTGAAGTTTCAAAGCATTCAAAAAAGGGGGAAAGATATACTCAAATGAATGAAACATAATCACATCCAACAGGAAACTGAACCTGATTATGTCCATATGCATTGAAGCAACTACTTCTTCTGCAGGAGACAGCTCCAATTTCAGTGGCCTGGACATGGTAAGTCAAGTCCAGAATGTGATTCTCATTGGAAATTAAATGATCTCCATAATCAGAAAAAGAGTTGGAAAATAAATAGAAATAAATCTTAGAATACTAATCCAAAATAATATGACAGTACTTGTATATTCCATACACCTCAGTTCAATTGCTGCATCAGAGCAATCACAAGAACTATATCAAAGTCATCCAATTCCTACCCATTGAATGAAAAACTTGGAAGCTTCAGAAGAAGGGACAGCTTGATTGGTGCTTCACAAGCCACATGATGTATCCATTTAATTTAATAACTCTTAGAACTCTCCTAGATGACAGGCTACAACTACATGATATCTAGACATAAATAGAGTGATAATAACACTATCATATATAACCAATTTCTAGATCATTTTGAGCAAATTGATCATACCCATAAGAATCTACTTTATTTATCAGAAAAAATGATTAAAAAAACTCCTAGCATCAGGATCCCATATGTCGTTTCATGCACTTTTTTAATTATTAATTTTGTGCACTTTTAGGATCTATTTACTAGTCATCGATCATCATCATCTAAAATACTTGGCAACTGACTTCAGCATTTCTGATTGAGAAAACGTCTTTTTTCTTCAAAATAAGTAATTCAACACATAATAAAACTCCTCACCGAAGCAAAGGCTGCTGGTTCAAGATGGTTGATTGAGCCAGATGCTCAAAATTGTATTTCTCATCAGCAGCATGCTGAAAATAGACAGATCTTATGTTATTAGTTATTAAATAAAACAGCAAGTAATTCCACATTAAAGCGGCAAAACCAAGTAGGGACTAAAAGGAAATAGCTCATGCATTACCTGATCCACAATAAATAAATCTTCGTCTAACTTCCCGATAATGAATCCAAGATTAAATTGCCCAATAACCTGTGAAATACGATAGTATTTCATGCATGTATAAATTCAACCAACACATTCACAGTTTCAGACTTGCATTGTAATGTTAGAAAATTAACCTACTAGATACCAATATTATTAACAGAGACATTAGGTCGAGTTCATGATTGTCAATAAAGAAAATCATATTACTAACAAGAACTGGATAACAATTTCGCTACTTGGATTGAATCTTTTCATGGACCTTTTCTTCTTCATGCTGAGGAATCTATAACTAGTGTGCAATACTCTTGACATCCTCTGTTGCCTCTTTGCCAATAGGTCTTGAAATCTAAACTCCAAGATGGAACATATCTTTTTATCAGATGGAGGTATGGGAGCATCTACAACTAAAGCAGAGGATAAAGACTCTAATGTTGGAACTGTCAATGCCTTTTCAGGTACATCCTCAGGATTCTTGTGGAATAAATCAATTAGTTCTTTTCCCGCATAAGGCACCATGTTTTCGTGATTCTGTAATTCATGTAAAGGAATTAGCTGAAATCAAAAGAGAGAACATTGATAACAGTTAGACATTAAAGTTGATCTTCATGGTCCTGAAGGATTGTACCGCCATAACCATATGATATCTACCTAGGTTTCAGAGAAAGGATAGATGCATTGCACATAATTATGATACAGATCTTTCATAACTATAACCAAATACTCATGTTCATTTGAGGCATCTGATATATGTTTAACTAGGATATGCTGGATAAAAAGAAGAATCAGGTAGCATAGTTTAGAACAAAGTTTTGAAACCAAAAAGCAATATGCAGGGTTTTCCTAAATACTGGTTGGAGTTACTTTTGTTCTCAATATGGAATTTATCCAGCTTAGTTTTTCTTTTCTTGTTTCTTCGCTGGTAAAGCAGAACCGAATGAGTTTCAAATAGATAACAGGACCATGTACCTCTCCAGGTTTTCCACCACTAGGAGAACTAGGGTTTCCAATTTCACCCAAGATGTTATTTGCTCTAATAAACTTTCTAGGCTCATTCTCCTTCAACTTATAGGAATCATCAACTTGATCTCTTGAGCTCAAAGCACACATATCTGAATTGCTGTTCTTCGATTGATAATGAAGATTTTGATTTCTTAAGACAGGCCTTTCCGATAATACAGTACTAATGCTTTCATGTTTCCTCTTACTTATGGTTACAAATTCTTTCAGCGATGATTGAACACAGCTTGAATGACTCTTACGATCTCTACTTATAAAAATTTCTTTCCCAATTGCAGTTGAGGAAGATGCAGAATCCTTGTTAGATATACTGTTCATATGAGTTGTCAAACCCCCATTATTAGGCTCTGAACCATTGACCTTATTAGTTCTGTGAACTTGTAAGATGAAGTCCTTCTTCAATGAACCCTGATGGTGTCTAAGGATTGGTCCTTCTGAAAAATCCTTGTTAAGTGTACCATCCATATGACTTGTCAATTGCCCTGCATTAGCCTCTATAACACCATCAATCTTGTTTGTTCCCTGTACTCCTAAAGTCGACATGTTCTCATGATCACTAGAAACAAATCCTTCTGAAAACTCCAAACTTTGAGAGTTGATTTTAACAGTTGTAAAAGAGGGGTCCCCCTCCGCAGAATGTTCCTTCGTGGAAAGTTTCAAATTAACTCCAGCTGGAGGTAACTTTTTTAAAAGGCTATTATATTTTTCTAGTGAAGAGCAAAACTCAGAGGATTCAGCTTCCTTAGTGCTCTCAACACCATTAATTATGTAACTGGCATTACTCGAGGAATATATCTCCTGCAAACCCTCTCTCAAAGATCGCAAAATCAAGCTTTCATCAGAAAAGAACACTTTTCTTTTATCAGGAGTGACATTCACATCACATTCTCTAGTTGGAATGATAAAATTCATTACGGCTATGGGATACTGCTTAGAGTTTGCACCTTTATAAAATTCATTCACAAGCTTGCTCACCTTAGGCATATCCACTGGTCTACCATTTACAAAGAAGTATTGTCTATCTCCCAGATTGCGGCCACAACCCTGTCCAGACTTAGAAATAAAACCTTCAATGTTGCAGCTGTCTGATATACCTATAGATACAGGCTTTAAGCCGCTAAATGTGTTCACACCTAAAACTTGTATGATGTTATCTTTGAGGGAACAACTTCCCTGTGTTTTAAGAACCACAGACTTCGAATTTTTTCCGCTTGTGTTGCTGCAGACTAACCTGACCCCTTTTGCTGTGAGTGCATATGCCTGAATTGAAAGAACATTAGAATAATATCCTTTAATCCAAAATATTCTGGAGTAGTGAATGGATGAGTAATAAATAACTCAATGAAGACATAGCACAAAACTATGATTTAATGAGTATCCCTAAGTTCCTAATTATTAACAGAGAAAGGAGAAGAAAAAGCCAAAAGATAGTTGTCACGGTAAGAGACCCAAGAGATTACTATTTTATGAACTAATAAATTATATAGCGCCATGATGTGTCTGTGCACTGTAAGGATGAAACCATTAATCACAAGATACTACAAGGTTAAGCAAACAATAACTGAACAACATGTTGAGCATTACATAGACCCCGATCATAGTTTATAGGCATTTTTAATATCGTCCTGAAAATGTAGCAAATCTTACTATAAAGAGGTTCTTATATAAATTGTCCTTCTAAATCAAGGACAAGGACTCAAAAACAGAAATTTTCAAACCTATTTCATAATCTCCAAAGGCACAACAAATGAAGGAAATCAAATGTTTTTATCCACACATCAAAATATACCTATATAACAAGTAATAAAGTATAATTTTAAAGCTTTTGCCACCCATGGATGCACTCACAGTCAACAAGGAAATAAGTTTGCCATACTCCTTGCGTATGTTGCGATGAAATTCCTTGTTTCGCACTGGTAGGTTCGAGAACAACTTCTTTACAGTGACTGTAGTACCAATTTGCCGTGCAATTTTCTTCTCAGCTATTAACACACCCGAATGATCAAAAGTTAAATGCGTTGCAACTGGTTCATTTTTCGTTCTCGTTTCAATTGTCAGAATCCCCAAAGAGCAAAGCGAACTCAACGCTTCCCCTCTAAATCCAAACGTAGTCAGAGACTCAAGGTCTGGGAAATCCGCTAGCTTCGACGTATGATGTCTAAGTGCCACCACCTACAAAATAAAAACAAGTGTTTAAAATTACAAAAAAAAAACGAGGGAAAATAAGTGGTGAAACTTTTGTGATGCTAAATGGTGGATAATTTACCTTGAAATTAGTAGGGGAAATGCCGCAGCCATTGTCGATGACCTTAAACCATTCTTCTCCGTACTCTTTTAGAGCGATTTCGACGGTGGTGGCGCCAGCGTCGAGGCTGTTCTCAACGAGTTCCTTAACGGCTGAGGAGAGGTCTAATATGACTTGACCGGCGCAGATTCTGTGGACAACGCCTTTGTTTATAGGCTTAATTACCGGGGAATTGGACGGAGCCGGTCCTTCCATTGCAAGAGAGTAAATAATTCAACGAACCGAGCATCCACGAGAAACTTGAATGACAAAACCCTAGATAATGAATTAAGAGTACATAGAATTCCCTAGTCCGAGGCCAATAGTGAGAGTTAGGATTTAGAACATAGAGAGGGAGAAAGACCAAATCCTATTCCTATCTCGCTAGATTATGCCGCCAAAAAAAAAAAAAGCAATGCGACGAGCTGGTTACTTGGTGGCGCCAGTGAAATATTAACTCCGTAATCCGTACACAATTATTTCTTATGAAAAGGATTATGTCATAAACAATACTTAGTACTTACATCCAACGGTATTAAATATGCTTTAGTTACTAAGTAATAATTTCTCTTAAAAAGAATTAATTAAATCTTTTTATCATGATATCACTAGAGATGAGTATTTCATTAAAGTTCGACAGATTTAGATATGATCTTATAAAATCGATTTTTATTACTTAAATTTCGTATTAGATTTTAAAAAATACAAATCAACTAATATGAGTTTAAATTTGGAGTAAAAAAATTCAAAATAATACTCACTCAGTCCCATTAAATCTATTCATTATTGATTTTTTAAAAGTCAAAATTTAAATTTTGATCATAACTATTTTAAATATATTAAATAATTAAATTATATAAAATATATAGTTAAAAAATTATTTAATATTTTTAATATATATTGTTATATTTTTATCAATAATAAATTTTAAATAGTAATGAGTTAAAATTAAAAGAATTGATAAAAATAAATAATAGACAGATTAAATAGAACAGAAGAAATAATATTTAAAAATAATTACAATAATGTTTCTCTTTATATTTTTTCAATTAAATTCATATTTTACTTATCAAAAATAATTTTCTTTCACATATATTTATTTCGAATCTCAAAAGTGAATTTTATTTTAAAAGTCAGTTGTATCATATACAAATAAAGCCTCTCTAAATCTAGACCAATTCAATTGATGGTAAAAAAATATAATACTCGAATTGGATTTAATTGAGTCAAAAATCCAATCCTACTGAATTTGTATTTATCTCTGATTATTATTTAATTTACGTGAGAATTATCATATCAACATCATAAATTATTATTAAAGAACTACGAAAATAAATTATATCTTGAATGAAAATAAAAGAAAAAAATGCAATTAAAATTGTATTAGAGTGGTTATGACTTCCAGACAACAATTGCTACATTGCATTGCTTTGCTACAATCGTAAAAGAAAATAATTAGATATCTCTCATGTTTATTTGAACATTTATGTAAATTGTACGTATTCCTCAAAAGCATATTTTTAACCCCGCAAATTTGGTGCCAATTCTTGAAGGGCTACTTTTAAATTTATTTGAACATTTATGTAATTTGCTTGCCCTTAAATTTCATTAAAGTTCTCTTCTGCCGACCACACTGACGGTGCCATGAGAACGAACCCTAAAGCTAAACACAAATAAGGCCAACAATGGAGTCCACGACTCCAGTTTTCAGGTAAGGAGCTGACCACCTAATCCCCCAAAACCCTATTTCATTGCCCGCGAACCGATTTCCCCATTACTCGAAGTGGAAACCACGTGTCCCTCTCCGAAAACTTTTGCGATTCTATCAGTCGGAATCAACGGCAGATACGACGCTACCGCGTACCCTCTCTCTCCAGATAGACGGACCGCCTGATTGTACTTCCCCGACCAGTAAGCAGCCGTGGGGATGACCACTCTATGAGCCACTTGAGGGAAAAGCGGGAGACGGTTAAACGACCGCCAAGCTGAAACGGAGTACCGTTCAGCCACCAGTTTGTACTTGTCGTACATCTCCTTAGCCCTCGGTTCACACGTAATGTAAACGTCCCTCGTTATCGTCTTAGCCGCGTCTAGAACACCGACTCGTTGGACCTCCGAAGCCATTGTTCGAGCTTGGCATGAAGCCTGTTTTACGATAGACGGCACGTGACGTTCCAACTTGCCCACCTGTAGACCACGTGTCAAGAATAACGGTTACTTAACAAAACGGACCTAATAAAAAGAGAAAAAAAATGGCGTTTCGCGGGGCAGAGTGTGAATGTATACCTTGCTATCGACAAACTTGAGAAGCTTGAATGGTACATCATGGAATTTGTCGTAAACGGGGCCGATGACAGCCTTGACAGTTTTTTCGACGGTTTGTACGCCCGGTTTAAGTGGCCCGGAGTTTTCTCTAGCGTACTCGTAGATGCTTGATACACAGACAACTGCATAAATTGACGCCACTTTAACGAAATCTAGATACTTGAGCTTCTTCTCTATATTTTCTTCGATCTACATTGGAAAAAAATAACTTCTCATCCATCGAAAGGGAAAATTCAATTATCAAGAGATGCTTCTTCTTGCGCTTACCGCCTCTGTTTGTTTAGGATCTGAATCAGTGGTTGATGATTTGATGGTGGCTTCTTCCTCCGTTGGTTGTTTGAGATCTGTATCCGCCGTTGTTTTCACCATTTTCGAGACTACTACTTAGGAAACAAAGTATTCTTCGAATATAACGGAAATGACAAACCAAAGCGTTGTAACAACTCCCCTTTTTATAGCAATTATTCTATCTCAAGCGTTGATTCTTTGTGCAAGATCGACGGTCGTGATACGTTATTATTCCACATGGCAAGATATTAGAAGTGTCATGTGATCAGAAGGAATTAAGACTTGACAGTTTTGGAGTCTGTATAGTTTAGGCCGAGGGCAAATGTTGCAAGTCCATGGAGAGTAAGGGTTTGAAGTTTTGGACGAATAGGTGTCGTCAATAATTGACAAGTGGCAAAAGGAGATAGGGTTTTGTATCTTTACGTGCGAAGATATCATAGCTTGGCATGGGCACGGTTGTTGGCACGTATTAAGGAGATGCATATGTTGCTTTCGACGCTCTTTTTTTTTCTCATGTTTGATGTAGGGTTTATATATAAAGATTGCTTTAATATAAAATAAATGTTCAAATTATACTATTTTTTCTATTGAGGTATTTAAATTATTTTGTTGTTAATTTAGATGTTTAATGTTACAAATGTTATATTTCAAGTATCCAACCATAATGACTATTACAAACGTATTATATTGTGATAATTTTGAATTTTTTTTTAAAAAAAAAGCTTAAAAATAATTTATTATTATAATATATATATATATATATATATATATATATTAAAATCTCCCCTCCTAACTATATATATATATATATAATAAATTATTTTTAAGCTTTTTTTTTTAAAAAAAAAGGGAGGCCAAGGAGAAGCATGCTCAAAACCAAGGGGGCAAGGCTAACTTGCAATGGCTTCTCATATATCGGATTTGCTTTTGTTTCTATACAAAATTGTAATGGTCTATTGTGTTAACAGGTCCAACTTCAATGTGGGTATTGGTAGCAAACATAGCCCATAAGAACTATTAAAGGCGAAGCTGAAGCCCAATTCATGGGCAAAGCTTGATGAAGATGGAGGATCAAGTGGAAGTTTTGAGGGAAGTATTCGGCGAATCATCGTCAGACAGTGAAGACCTCGATCCCCAACTGAACAGCAAGCAAATCGCAGACCCAATACCCTCATGGGAAGAAATCAAGAAAATCAATGGATTATGGCTATGCAGGAACTTTCTGTCTCCTCAACACCAATCTTCTCTGGTTTCTTCCGTATTAAAAGGTTATTTTCTTTCTCACAATGATTAGATATCTCTGATGTTTGATTTCGTCGCTGATGGATTTGGTGGGTTTTGTTTGCAGAAGGCTGGTTCAACGAAGATTCTCACAATCAGGTACGTGGACACTTTCCTATATGCTAGAAAACACTCAATTTGTGGATGTACAATGGGCAGTGGTTTAAGGGTGGGTTTAGTATTTCTTTTTTTTGGGGGGGGGGGAAGTTTTTATCTAATCGGATCTCTCAGTTCAGTGCTTCTGCTTTATGTTATGTCTTTAATCATGTTTAATTCAGGCCATGAGATTTGGGGATCTCCCAGCATGGGCTATTGAGCTTTCTAGCTCTATACGTGAAGCCATCCTCGTTGGGGATCATGTATCTGAATCCATAGACTTGGTTACCTCTAATGGGGGCACCGAACCCTGTTTGTTACCGTCGAATTTATTGTGGAGAGAACCTCTGTTTGATCAACTTATTGTGAATGTATACCATCCAGGTGAGGTGCGACATTAACATTATGTAGTTGGTCCAAAATCAATGAGCAACATCTTCATGATAAGTTCGTAATTTTTATTTATTTATTTAGGGAATCTGTGCTCATGTTGACCTTATGCGATTTGAAGATGGAATTGCCATTGTGTCACTAGAGTCATCATGTGTGATGCACTTCACCCGTGTCGAAGAAGGAGGCTCTGACATTAATAAGCATGGTGAAAAGCATCCAATCCCTGTTCTCTTGACTCCGGGTTCTCTGGTTCTAATGTCGGGTGAAGCTCGGTATCAATGGAAACACGAGATAAACCGCAAGCCGGGGTTTCAGATATGGGAAGCGCAGGAACTGGTTCAGGAGAGGAGAATTTCCATAACCTTGAGAAAGCTGTGCCAGGTCGACTAGCTTGCCATGAAGAACACTTGCTATATCTTTTATGTTATTTGGTTTTAGTTCAGCTTCATAGATCCCTCATGAAAATGGTCGATAATGGAGACAATTCCCCTACTCGGGTTCTATGCTCGGGGAATATTATATAGTAGCAGTGTTCATCAGAAGAACTTGGAATATCGACAATATATACTTCAAAACGATGAACTTGTAAGAAGCAACAGAGAAATCAAAAGGACATGTTTCTTTCTAATCAATCTATTGAACAAACGTGCAGCTTGATCTTATTTGATTTACAAAACACACACACACAACTATCATTTGACCGATGTATGCTTCAAAGGAAGACGAGCTTTAAATTTACAACGACCAAGAACGCAGCCCATGCCAAACAAGGCAAAACCAAGTTACCAGCAATCGGATTCACTTTTCCGAAATCCCTGGAACACCCAAGCAGAGTCGCAACCATCGCCAAGCTCACAAGTAACCCGGCCCAACTGGCTCCCATCCAAAACACGGTCGGTAACCAAGCCAAGCTCAATCCTAAGTAAGCCGTATAAAGAAAAAAAGCTGTCGGCCTGATGTGAAACCCGCCGTCAGCCCAAACGAACCAAGCCGAGAGACCCATCAGGAAGCTCTCGGCCAAGCAAGCTGTATGTAAAAGCCACGAAGGAGGGAACCAGAAGGGTTTGGGTTGAGCGCCATAACCACGACCTGAACCAAACAGGTAGATATTCAATAAGGTGAGAGACAAAGGGAGCGAAACTGCTATGACTAACGATCGTAGGCCACGTTTGGCCATTTCCATCCTCTTTTCTCGCCTGTTTCTGCTCTTCTCGTTGGTGGTAGCGGTAGCGGAAGCGGCGGAGGTAACACCGGAATCATCCCTGGAACGTTGTCTAAGATTCTGGGAATCCATGGGAGAAAGCAACGGAGATTAATTGGAGGCTGTAGTTTTATGATTGAAGATGGATTCCAGGAGGGTTTATGTAAGGAGAGCAACATTTTGGGGAGGCAAACAAAGAGTGACAGGTGGCGGAGTAATTGTTTGAAGGATGGACAATGACAGCGACGGTCATACACGTGGAT
Organism: Hibiscus syriacus; assembly: GCF_006381635.1. Classification (NCBI taxonomy): domain Eukaryota; kingdom Viridiplantae; phylum Streptophyta; class Magnoliopsida; order Malvales; family Malvaceae; genus Hibiscus; species Hibiscus syriacus. The sequence continues at coordinate 691,184 of NW_024063228.1, forward strand.
GAGAAACGTGGCCATTCGGTTTTGGGGGGACGGCTTTTTTGTCGACATAAAGCTGGGTGTTCCTAGTGCTTCTGGGGAGACAGATTTAATCAGTATGTAAGCGGATAACATTTGACTAAAATAGAATACGACTGGATAAGTTCTTCTGCACTTACTACTTTTGGTTTTCTATGTCTTGGGAATACACGGTGAATTTTAGAATTTAAATCCTAGAAAATTTAATGATTGGTAATATAATTTTATTATTTTTTCTTAAAATAATAAAAAAAATATATGGATTACCAAACATTAAATGAATATGTTTATAAATGTGAAATGAATTAAATATAAATATTTAATAAATAAATAAATATAAATATAATATTAAAAAATTAAATGAGCACATATCAAACATAAATACTTTTAAATATAAATAAATATAAATATAACCTTATTTTGTTCAAACACACTTCATTAACACTTATTTTACCCATAGCAAAAAATATAAATAAGCATGAATAGTAAACCAAAAGTGAGAGTTTAGAGGAGAAGAGTGATGAACAAGGGTTTGGGTTTGTAAATGTGTAGTCGAGTATCCATCAAATGGATCTATTTTCAGTATAAAGCCCAAATCAAACGGTCCACAATCTAACCCAAGTATCCTACTCTTTCATTTTCGACTCCTGCAATTTCCTTCTTCATCAATACACAAGCCAACACAAATTCAACCCAATATACAGAAGAAAAAAAGAGGGAAAAAAATCATGGCAGTGAAAAACTCAACATCAGCTCATGGAAAACGTTCGAGGAGAAAAGCCGATGATTCATCTTCTCTGATCCCCAAACTTATGAAAACCCCAAAAACAACAATGGCTTTAGCTTTACTCATCATTGACTCCGTCCTCGTTTCCTTCATCATCGCTTACGTCCCTTGTAAGATTTCGAAAATCCTACTCTCTTTCTGTTATTTCCCCCTCTCTTCCCTGTATAATTGAGCTCATGGTTACTTCTCGCGGTTTTTAATTTTCAGATACGAAGATAGATTGGGACGCTTACATGTCTCAGGTGTAGTAATTTTTATCCTAATCTAGCTAATTTCCTTCCTGGGTTTATTTGGGTGTTTGTTTTTATTTAATGAGATAATGTTTTTTCAAGATGACAGGTTAGTGGGTTTCTTGGAGGAGAAAGGGATTATAATTTCCTTCTTGGGGACACTGGGCCGCTTGTCTACCCGGCTGGTTTCCTTTATGTTTACTCTGCTATTCAGTATGTTACTGGAGGACAAGTTTTTCCAGCTCAGGTGATCGTTGTAGTTAGGCAAATTGAATTTTCTTGCCTATGACATGTGCTTTATGTAAACTGGTTTTGCATGCTGACATTTTTGTTTTGTTGTTGGTCGCAGATTTTGTTTGGGGTTTTATACACCATAAACCTGGGAATTGTCTTATTAATCTATGTAAAGACTGACGTGGTATGGAATTTGCTTTTGTTCACAGTTCAAGCACTAATATCATGCAAAATTCATAAAGCTGAGAAATACATGTCTTTAACTGAGTGCTCTCAATGCTGGAAACTTGTATACTTGAGATCACTTGATTTTAGTTATGATTCTCTGATACCATTTTCACACTTAAGCACTACTAACGTTTGTATCTTTTCTCGTCAGAAACAATCAAATCTCTGGAAAAGGAAAATGTTCTTTATTGTTGATGTTTCTTGCTCTATTTTGTATCAGTGCTTCTTTTTTTTATTAGCATTTACTGTTCTCATAACGTCTTGCAGGTTCCATGGTGGGCTCTTAGCTTGCTTTGTCTTTCAAAGCGAGTTCACTCAATATTTGTGCTTCGACTGTTTAATGATTGTTTTGCAATGACATTCCTCCATGCTGCAATGGCATCCATTCTTTTTGGGTGGTGGCGATTCGGGTTGATTATTTTTAGGTAGTATGCTTACTTTATCAACACAATCTTTTATTCCCTTTTAAGAAGGAACAGAAAAGAAGTTGATCCTACTTTCTCTCTTTTTTATGTGTAGTGCTGCAGTTTCAATAAAGATGAATGTCCTCCTCTTTGCTCCATCTCTTTTTATACTCATGATAAAGGTGCATTATCTTCTGCTTGATTATGTTTTTCTAGTAATTAACAACTAGGTTAATTATTTTACTTAAAACAGTTGCATATTTCTTTGTTATCACCTCTTATAACAGGCTATGAATATCAGTGGGGTAATATCAGCTTTAGCAGGTGCGGCACTTGTGCAGGTGTGTCAGCTATTCCTTTTTGGCCCTTGATGACTCATTACTAGCATTGGAATTTCCTGATAATCGGGATTTCTAGTTCTAATTTCCTTGCTTTACCGATAACACGGGAAGTAGATATATAAATCTCCATGCATCTTAATTTATATTCAATGTGTTTAGGTAAGTTGGACTACCGCAAGTAATTCTGTGGCAGGAGGCATTGCCTGTCAATATGTTTATTCTTTTCTACATACTCAGTAAAAGGTTCTGCAGATTGTGCTTGGGCTGCCATTTCTAGTTTCGTATCCAATTGAATATATATCGCGTGCCTTTAATCTTGGACGTGTTTTCATCCACTTCTGGTAATTTTATAGCATTGAAAATGCTCACCGTTATCCTTAGTTTCCAGTTAATAACATGTTGACAGGATTAGTCAGTAGCATCTTTTCTGAATGGTGGTAAATGGAAATATTGTTTATGTAATTTTTCTTGGATTATTGATATTGCAAGGAATACTAGCTTCATAGTTCATCAACTAGATCGATTTTCTTTTGCGCATGGGACTACAGATTAGATTGGATTGCTAGATCAAAATCTGACCTGAAAGAATTCTGAAGTTGAGAAATTTGTTGTTTAGCCCTTTATAAATCCTTTTGATAAGAAATTATTTATTTGGTCTCCTTAATGATTGTCTGCCCTTTTGCAGTCAATGAACTTAGTATTTAAATCTCACACACTTGCCTTAGAATATAAAAAGCCGTATAGTTTTCAGAGATTACGAGATACTATTCTGAGTAATTTTTTTCAAGGGATAATGGTTCAGGATGACATTTACTAAGGGGTTGTATGCATAAGTTTGCTTGTCACTCTTTATTTTGCAGTGGTTTTTTGTGAATAGCGCTATACTTTATTGTTTTCTCGACAATACTTTTTGTAACTTTCACAACAATGGGTGTTGTTGAGGTCTAACTTTGACTTTTATTCTTTGCCAGGTCTGTCAACTTCAAGTTCATTCGTGAACCAATTTTTGTGTCGAAGGAATTTGCCATCACTTTACTGATTGCTCACCTTGTTTTGCTTATAGTATTTGCTCATCATAAATGGTGCAAGTAAGTAAAATGGCTTATGTTCTCTTAGTAGTAAATGCTTAATGTGTGGTCACCAGGTTTTATTTTTTCAGGAAAAAGCTAGTTTGGGGAATGTTTGTGCTGTTTATCATAAAATTTATAAATTTAACCTTTTAGGCAATATTTGTTTGCCATGTAAATTGTATAAATCATTTTGATTGCTCTTATATATGACTTGTAGGCATGAAGGTGGGCTTTTTAAGTTTTTATATTCAAGGATTAGGTGTTGTTTGTCATCGTCCAGTTCTCCTTGGCCAAAACCCCTCAAGAAAGAACGTAAGTCTTGACCCTTCTGTGATTTTTCCCTCTATTTCTCTTCGTTGCAATACTAAATTTGGTGGCAATGAATCTACAGATATTGTGACGACCATGTTTTCTGGAAACTTCATTGGCGTTATATGTGCCCGTTCATTGCATTATCAATTCTACTCTTGGTGAGTGTCCTGCTAGTACAAATGCCTTTGTATTCATATCTTCAACACCTCCCATGATACATATAATTATGGACAATCTAGATAAGTTCTTTTCTAGTTTGTATATATTTGATATATGCTCTACACAATCGTTTAAGTGGAATCACACATTCAGATCCCTCATCTGGTCTTAACTATAGTCTCTTGGTGCAGGTATTTCTATAGTTTGCCTTACCTATTATGGATAACACCTTTCCCTACGTTGCTTCGGTAACTTCTTTACCCCAACGCAGTTTTGAATAAATTCGGTGCAGTTACTTCTGTATAATAATTCTTTATTCTTTCGCTTGTTCAGTGTGCTTATTTTCGTTGGAGTGGAGCTGTGCTGGAATGTGTTCCCATCCAACTTGTATTCATCTATTCTGCTCCTTTGTCTGCACTTACTTATACTGTTGGGTTTGTGGTATTCTACGCCCGAAAATCCTTACGCGAGTGAGAAGTCGGTTAGTCGAAAGGAAAAATGAAGCACCCAACCATTGTATGAACTTTCTTCATTTTACCATTCGATGAAATGATGAATCCATTCATTTCTTAAAGGTTTAATCATACCCCCGACCCTTGTATTCTTAAGATATAGAAATTTTAGTTTGCTTTGAATTTCTGTGAGGTTGGTCTCTTGTTTGATTTGTAGAGTAAAGTTCAATTAATAACAGTTATTTCAATTAAATTCCAATGTGACATTTTATTATTCAAAGATATGATTTTAAAATTAAAGTCTTATAACAGACTAAAATTTAATAGAAGAGAGTTTATAGTGCTTTTACTTGGATAGAAGAAAAAAATTTCGGAATTAAAAGGTTAGGACTAAATTCAAAAGTCCAATTAGTAAAGGTACCGAGGGTATAATTAAGATAAATTATAATGTATGATTAGGCTTTCACTTGAAGGGATTTAGGGCATAGTTAGACCAAAATAAAATACAAAAGCAGATTGTTTGTTTTTGAAAGGAATACAAAAGGCAGATGAGACTTGCTCCGGAAGGGATCCATTCCCCGTGTTTAAATTTTGAATTCACTCGGCGCGCTCGCTCACTCACTCACTCCTTTCTTATTTGGGCTTTTGCTTAAAATGCTCAATCACAAAAATACCCTTTAATTTGAAATATTTTTCTCTATTATAAGTAGTATTACTAAAAGAAATTATATGCTTCGCTATATGAAAATATATTATTCAAACACGTACGCGTGTATATCAAAACTCGGTATAAATAAATTTTCATTTAAAAGATCTAATCTTACTAAAAATAAGAACATCCAAGATCCACTGCAATGGTTAACGTTATTTCCTTTCCTTCTTCTTTCTCCATTTTAGCATCGTTCGAACTGATAATCTTCCTCAATATCACTTTGCTCCTAATCCTTTTTAATTGCTCAGAACGCTACGATCTAAAAAGTCATATCATTTTTTTCATAAAGGATTTGAAATAAACGGCTACTTGTTTTAGATCCGTTCTCTTAAACTCGTGGATATAGATGGTTTTTGTTAGTTAGGGATTTTGATATATATTTTTTTCGATTCAGTAACGTTTTTTTGGGTGATTAAAATTGTTTGTGCTTGAAATGCTGGCGTTCGGGTTTAATTTATGGGCTCTGTTATCACTCTTTCTGTCTTAGTGTATTATGAGACTGGAAACTTAACTGATGACATGCAATTCCTTGTTCTTTTTGAGAATTTTCATAATTCCTATGCAGTTTCCGCCCAAGTTCGAAAGAAAATTGATTGTTTGTGTAAAGTTCGTTAGAGGAGAACAGTTTCTAGGTAGTTGAGGATTTGATCAACTAATGCTATGAGATATGATAGCTGTCTGTTATACTTTCAGGACGGTCATAATTCGGACGAGTCGAAGCAAAACACTGCTGATATGACTGTTTTTGTAAGTTCCTAACCTTTTCTTTGTAAGATGAAAGAACTGCTTTTAATGAATGATGTTTATGCTAGAACCATGATGGCATAATCACTGCCGATTTTGATTCATATTGAATTGTTAAGATTGCCCTAGTTGGATAATACTCTCTAATGGATGTAAATCAGTAATCGGTTGCTTTGGTTTTCTAATTTCCTTTATTATAAGTGTTTGATATCGATTTCTTTGATTTTTATAGGTGCAAAATCTTCTTCAACAAATGGTGAGTTATAATTGGACCCTCTTTTGTTGGATTTTTGATTTCTGTGTTGACGGATTTTTGTTTGCAGCAATCTAGGTTTCAAACAATGTCTGATTCCATTATCACCAAGAATATCCTTTCAAATGTTCTTTCATAAGATATAAGCTTTTGTCAACAATGTCTGATTAAGTAAATAGTTTGTCGTAAATGTTACTTACTGGAAAGATTCTTTCTTGTTGAGCTTCTAGTTCTATTGTTACATAAATAGATTGAATTGTGTAGTCTTTAGTTTAGTTATTCATTTGCAGGAAATCCTAGACTTATAAGACTAGGACGTTTTCTGATACAGTGATGTGAACCTATATCTAATAATTGTTATGTTGGCGTGATTTGAAGAAGTTCAAAACTTTCTTATGTTTCGATGGTTTAGCATTACTTTAAATGAAAATAGTTATGCATCACTGACAAATATGGGACATGTATTGTTTACTTAACTCCTAAGCACTTGACGACATGGGAAACCGTATAAACGAGTTGGAGCAAAGCATAAATGACCTAAAAGCAGAGATGGGAGTGGATGGCTTCTCATCCCCTTTAGAACCATCAAAGCAAAACTCGGATGATGCAAAGCAAGATGGAGGCTCAGCATAATACTCGGCCGAAGACTATAGCTTTGCAGTTGCTTGTGACTTTAATTTGGTGGTAACTGGTTTTGTTTGAGAAAAATATTGTCGAGAAAGGGACTTTACTGAGAATCCCCATCGCCATTTTTACTTGTGTTAAGTATTTTCGATGAACTGTGAGAAAACAATTATCTGCATTAAACACCAGTAGATGCACTGTTTGTTGGGCGAGTCATAGATGTAACTAATCTGCAGTAAACAATATGATGTGATTGTTAACATTCCTGCTTTATTCATTGGACTTGGCCGGCTGTTATGCAGTTCCCAGCTTTGTTGGCCATACTCATGTGCAGAATGCTATCACCAACACTTCTGATGTGTAATTCTCATGGGATGCTGTGATCTACAATGCTTCAAAGCTCTGTGCTAACTTTTAGGTCAATAATCTGTCGAAAGTGTCTCGTTGAAACCTCTTGTAATTGTTCCACCAGCTGCAAATACGATCCTCAGGAGCTCAACCTCAGCTTTGAGTTGCAGTCTACGATACAGAAAGGGTAGCTCCGGTCTGAATGAGACCTTGGACCAGACCTAGTGATATATGATAGACTAGACGACCAACCAAAGCACGCAGAAAAAGTTCTCCTTTATATACGATCAAGTTCAGGAGGAAATGAAACAGTTTTGACGATGAAAACTGAGATCAAGGAAGAACAATATTGGTCTTAATCATGGTGGATTGAAATGCAACGAGTAAAATAAATGCATACAAACATGAACGACTAGCCATTTAGTTTGAATTCCTTAATTAAAAAATCGCCTCTAATGTTTTTTATTATTTTCATTTTGGTCCCAATCCTTAATTAAAAAATGATGCTCGTCTATTTCCTTTAACATAAATTCATAAAAACCAAGTTCCTCAATCGAATGACGTTTGATATAAGGGTGAAAGCCGATATTGTAGTGCACTGTGGTTGAGGAAGAACAGTATTGGCCTTAATCATGGCCGATTGAAATGCAGTAACTAGAAAGAAAGAAAAAACATACAAAGAAGATTGGTTAGACATTATGTTTGAATTCCTTATTCAAACTTGTTTATACGAGATTTATGATGGGTTGATGATCATTAGTCTCCATTTATATTTTATAGAGGGAAAGGAAGATGGGAAAATCTGGTATCCCGTCATGCATGCCACGATGTATACATAGGTCGGGCAAGTGTGTAATTTAATTAAAATTATATTAATTTATAATTTTTGAAGGTATTTAACTAAAATACTTAATTAATATTATGTTTATAGATTGTTCAAAGTTCGAAACATATAAGTACATATATAGTGCATGCTTCTTTCTAAATTCTAATAGCATGCAGGTTTATTTCCAAACTAGAAGGTAAATTAACTAATTAAGGGGCAGATAGGTTTATTTCTAATAGCATGCACTGTTGAGTTACTCCTGTCGTTGAGTCGTGATCGCATAACACCATATATGATGCAGCCTCGTAGAGAGTGATTCCAGCCGCCAACTAAATAAAGAGAATATTACAAAGAGTAACGGTGATTTGAGAATTGAGATTAGATTCAGAAAATGAAGGGAAAGGAGTTACCTTTCGTTCAGGGTTGCAGACAATCGAAGGCATAGTTCCAGCGTAATATTGTTTTAAAAGATAGGAAAAATAAACAGCTGCAAACAGAAAGCTGTTTGTATTGGCGTAAAAATTGAATGGAGGATCCAAAGTGACATTTAAAACGTCGAAAAATCCGGAAAAAACTTATGCGCTTAAATTCAACTGTGGCATTGGAAGTGGAGTCTTTAGTGATGTGATGTTTGCTATATACCCTGCAAAATATCAAAACTTAATCTACCCCAAATTACGCATCACTGCATGCTTTTCTCATTCAACCAATACCATACTTTTCATCTAAATCGAAACAACCATTGAAACAACACGTTTTAAATTCAACTGTGGCATTGGAAGTGGAGTCTTTAGTGATGTGATGTTTGCTATATACCCTGCAAAATATCAAAACTTAATCTACCCCAAATTACGCATCACTGCATGCTTTTCTCATTCAACCAATACCATACTTTTCATCTAAATCGAAACAACCATTGAAACAACACCGTTTCACCCCTTTTTTATTACTGAAAATTAGCATTTATAAGCAATAAATTAAAGAGTTAGAAGAGGGAAAATAGGATATAGTTTACAAAAGGAAAGGAGAAAAACGGATAAATAGACTAGAGATGTAGTATCCACGTACAAGCAATTTACCAACCAATAAATGTAAACCCAACTTTAAGTTGTTAAGCAATTAATGTTAATTTTGCCCCCAATTTGCATGTGGTGTACGTCATCGCGTCCATGAATGGGTTCTCCTCACTATAAAAGGAGAACCCCCGGATGAGTTTCATCAAGGAATTTAAACAAAATGGCTACTCGATCATGCTTATGTGTAAAACTTGGGCTCCTACAGTGGTGGAATCAATGGAAGCAAATGAGCGATTGGCAACATCAATGGTTGTTCATAATTTCGACCGAGTTGGTCATACTTTTGTCGTGTCGTGCATACGCCGTAATGTCGGAGAAGAAGACCAAACATTTAGAGTTGATTTACGACAGAAATGGTGTGATTGTGGTCGTTTTCAGGCATGGAAATATCCATGTGCTCATGCAGTCGCTGCATGTATGTATGCTGGTGTAAGCGTATACACTTATGTTGATGAATGCTTTCACCTACGTAGGATATTAAATGTCTACAGCTATGCGTTCAGACAGATCCCGAATGAATCATATTGGCCCAGAAAAGATCATGACGAATGGCTGCCAAATCCAATGCTTCGCAGAAGTCCAAAGGGTTGACCTGGGTCCACTCGTATTCATACCAGTATGGATTTCCATGCTAGAGATCATTAGTAATGATATATGTATTTCTATGAATTTCTATGTATTTCTAAGATTTAGTAATGATTAGTAATAATGAAATTATTATTAATATTTAATGATTTAATAGTAATGATTTAGTAATGATTAGTAATAATGAAATTATTATTAATATTTAATGATTTGATATTAATGATTTAATAATGATTAGTAATAATGAAATTATTATTACTTTTTAATGATTTGATAATAATGATTAGTAATGATTAGTAATAATAATTTATTATTAATATTTAATGATTTGATATTAATGATTTAGTAATGATTTGATAGTAATGATTTACGACTTGAACAATGAATAATGTTGGTTAATTAACCATATTTCGTTACATAAAAATTATAATAATGATTTAGTAATGATTAGTAATAATGAAATTATTATTAATATTTAATGATTTGATATTAATAATTTAGTAATGATTAGTAATAATGAAATTATTATTCATATTTAATGATTTGATAGTAATGATTAGTAATAATGAAATATTATTATATTTAAGGATTTGATTAATGATTTAGTAATTAGTAATAATGAAATTATTATTAATTTTTAATGATTTAATAATTATAATTAGTAATGATTGGTAATAATAATTTATTATTAATATTTAATGATTTAATATTAATGATTTAGTAATAATTTGATAGTAATGATATACGACTTGAACAATGAACAATTTTTGGTTCAATTAACCATATTTTCGTTTCATAACTAGTAATGAAATTATAATAATGATTTAGTAATGATTAGCAATAATGAAATTATTATTAATATTTAATAATTTGATATTAATGATTTAGTAATGATTAGTAATAATGAAATTATTATTAATATTTAATGATTTGATAATAATGATTAGTAATGAAATTATTATTAATATTTAATGATTTGATATTAATGATTTAATAATGATTAGTAATAATGAAATTATTATTAATTTTTAATGATTTGATAGTAATGTTTAATAATGATTAGTAATAATAATTTATTATTAAATAATGATTTGTTATTAAATAATTTTCGTTACATAACAGTAATGTCGAATGATTGATCATTATAAATATGTCGAATTTGTTAAGGTTTGAAAAAACTAGTCTAATTTCAATATTAAATTTGTAACAAATAACAAACTAGTTTACAATTGTTGCCGATGTCGGGGTGTTGTTGAATGATAATGTTGGGGCGGACGTCTGATGCGTTGTGGCCGTTGCGGTTGCTCAGGAGTATGATACCCATCCTCCTCATTCATTGGGGGCATTTGAACTGACATGTGTTCAAAGTCATACGTCGACGAAAACATGTGAGAGTAGATGGATGCATCAGGCTGCACAAACTCTGGTATGTATGCATCGCCGAATGGTTGTGGTGCGCTATTATCCACATCGGTCATTTTCGCTTCAGGTTGTTGAGATGAACTCCCACTCCCACTTGGTAGAGAGTATTCAGCTTTACCAAATCTTTTCTTAAACCTAAAAAATTGTCGCCTCTCTATAATTGTTGTCAAGAATGACTTTCCATTATCCAAAAAATAAGCAAGGTAAGCCGAAGTCTCAAAATTAAAGTCATCGTCTTGAATGTCGTCAAGAGTTGGCATGAATGAAGCCCTATTGTTCCAAGCATTAATGTATGTTGCATGCTTTTCAACCCAATTAACATTTTCTTTACTACGACCATCAAATCTATGCAGCTGGTCATGCGTCTCAACCCAATTCACCTGACGACGACTATCTAAGATTTGGAGGAGGTCATGATCCCATGGACTCCGCGGAATAGGTTGGTGGAAGTGGAATTGCCTCAACACTCTATCCCCAAATTGGATCTCAACAAAAGCAAAATTGATCAATGGTGTAATAGCACACCAATATTGAAACCCATCTAAAATATCGTGCGGTATCAACGCAAGTATTTCTTCATTCATGTATGGTTTCCAATTAAACTGTAAAATTATAAAAACAATAAAATTTATTTAAATCAAATAATATAGTTAATTTAAATAATAATTAAAAATAACAGATTATACATACCTCCTTTTTTGCCTTAATGTCGATCTTCAGCCTGAACTCTTTAATGTTGTTGTGCACCAACCCCGTGCCTTCAATTTTATGCCTCCATCTATATATCAATCAAAACAAAAATATGGTCATTTTTATTTTATAATTAATATTTTATATTAAAATAGAGAATTCATATTACCTTCTGGCAAGCAGAAAGTCAACCGCAGTCCGACTAATCGGTGTTAGAAACGGAAGTCTATGCCAAGCCCATGACTGTAGCAGCAACAGACACCACCGATTTCTGCTGTATTATTGTCATTCACGACTAATGACGCCTTGCACATCTCACGATACAAGAACGCCAATATCGCCGATCCCCAGCTATATTGCCTATTATTCTCAAAATTTCTTAAAAAAGAAGATACTGAGTGTGAACATAACTACCGGATTTATCCGGCATTAAAATACCCCCAATCAACTGTAATATATATGCTCGTGTTGCATATATAATTTCGTGCTCCGTACTATTTGGTTGAAGCTAAATTCATTCTTCAACCATGACAACCTCACACGCCACCCTTTACACTCTGGTGGTACGGGCGTTTTCCTAAGAAACAAGCTACAAAGTTGTGCAACGTTATTAAACTCATGTGACATTACCACTGACATCTCATTTGTTTGGACCCCGAGTTGCAATGCCACATCCTCCAGAGTTATGTACATTCTCCACACGGCAAATGAAACGTGTGCGTTTCTGGTCTCCAACTCTCAATCAAGGCACTGATCAAACAGGTGACCAACTTGTAATCTCGCACAAATGTTACATACCAAAATCCAGCCTCCTGCAAGTTTTCTTCTATCAATCTGTGTGGCTTGGGCACTTTATGTAGCCGAAGACGAAGGACTCGCTGCTCGTCCTCCTGCAATTAAATATTTCAAAAAATTTATCACAATCATAAAATAATATTCAAATATTTATTAATTATAATTCATTAAACAAATATTTTATTCACCATTATTCCCAAATGACTTGAAATATGTTCATTGTCAAGCCTCAACAGTGGAATTTGGTCAGCCATTGGAATGAATCTGTAAAAAAAATTAAACAACAATATTTAAAAAACCATTTAATATAATCTAATATAAACTAACTAACTAATTTACAACACTAAACTTTAATATAATAACTTATAATATAATAAACTAACAAACTAACAAACTAAACTTTTTAAAATATAAGTTAAACGTAAACGCTAAACCCTTAAACAACTAATAAAATATTCTTTTATATAACTAAAACTAATAAATTATTTTTTCATTATAATATACTACTAATAAACTTACTAACTAATTTTTTATATAATATAAATTCAACAAACAAATATAACTTAACTATTTAACTACCACAAACTAATTAAATAATTTTTTTTATATAAGTAACGATTAACAAAACAAACTAATTAATTATTTTTTAACTATATAACTATCAAACATACTAATTAAATAATTTTTTATTTATGTATAATATAACTTAAACTAACAATCATATAACCCTAAACTAACAAACTAATTAACTGATTTTTGTTTTACCATAAACCCTAAACTAACAAACTAAACATTTATAATAATAAACTAATTTAAATAAAAAAATTAACTCACAAGAGCCTTATCTCCATTTCTTCTTCTTCCTTTCCTTTCTCCCTTTCTTTCTTTCTCGGCTGTAGTTTCTTCTCCCTTTCTTCTGCTGCAATCTCTTCTCCCTTTCTTCAGCTGCAATCTCTTCTCCCCTTTCTTTCTTTTATGTTCTCACGATAATGCACACCCCATATATAATTTAGGTGTCACCGGCTGCCTCAATTATTTCACCAATAATTGTGCAATTGCAACTATGATAGCAGCTGATTTCACGCTGCAATGGTTCAATAATTGCACCAATAATTCACGGCTCAAATGGTTCACATGCATGCATCAATAGTTGCTCCATGAAGCAGGTGATTTCACGCTGCAATTGCAGCTATGATAGCTGCATGCATGCAGCGGGAGCAGGAGGGGAGCACGTGAAGGAATCTCAGCTTGGTTGCCGAGACTGCTTGGCGACCTACAAGGTCGCTGAGAGTGCATGGCGACCTGTGTTGGGGTGTTGGGGACGTGCATGGCACATGCAGACGTCCAGGGAAGCCGGCGACGTAGTAGGTCGCCCGGAAGGCATGGCGACCTACGGCCACACTGTGGATTTTACCCTATTTCAGCAAATAATATGGGTAGTGCATTATCTCGTGAATTATTTATTTTGAAAGCATTATATCGTGAGTTTAGCCTAGAATCAACGATATAGCACCGGATCTAATCAATGGTCCAGCTCCAATCGGAGTCACCTCTGCCAACGTCGATATCCGCACCAGAAGGTTTATAGATGAATCTGGTTTAGCTAGTCTCGGACATATCAGGTTCATATTTTCCATGGTACATATGGGATTTTAAGATATGCAGTTAATATGTTGTAAAAAGTTCTGATATTTTGCAGGGCTATAGCAAACATCACTTCACTACAGACTCCACTTACGATGCCACAGTTGGATATAAGAGCACAAGTTTTTGCCAAATTCATCGACGTTTTGAATGTCACTTTGGATCCTCCATTCAATATTTACCCCAACACAGACAGCTTTCTGTCTGCAGCTGCTTATACTTCTTATCTTTTAAAACAATATTACGCTGGTATTATGCCTTCGATTCTCGGCAACCGTGAGCAAGAGATAACTGCTTTTTCTCTCTTCCTTTCCTCTTTCGAATAATCTAATCTCAAATCACCGTTACTCTTGGTAATTTTCTTGCATCATATGGTGTTATCCGATCACTACTCAACGATAGTGAAAACAGAACAGTGACGCCTTATACATTCACAGTGGGGAATGTTACAACCTTACTTACTGCACAAATTATTAACCAACTGGGTGGCTGCGGCGTGAAAGATGAAGGTTTGACTGTGCCACTTCCACTCGGAGCTGAGACTCGAACTACCAATAACGTCATACCGGCGGATGTCAACACACTTTCATATAAACGGACTGCACTGGAAATCTTGAGGATCGTGTTTATAACTGGCAACGCCACCAGAGCCGGTGGATTTTTTCCGAATGGTTTCGTGGGGACGCTTTATCAACGGATTGTTGCCCTAAACCAAAGCCAAGAGCTTTGAAGCATTGGGGATCACAACATCCAATGAATGCCAGCTTTTATAATAAGTACCTGCCTCGTCATGCATAGACGAAAAATAAAATGAAGAGACTTATAGTTAAGTCACCTTCTAGTTTGGAAATAACCATGCATGAAAAACACATGCACAAAATATGTTGTTATATGAAGTTACTTCGAGCAATCAATAGACACAATTTCAGGGATGGAGTTAAAACTCTAGTTCAATGATAAAATATAACTAGATATAAAATATAATAAAAGATGACAATTATTGCAAAAATAATTTCTAAATACAAGCACATCTACTGTAATAAAAATGAAAAATACGTTTGAAAAAAAATACAAGTACATCTACTGTAATAAACTATACGATGGATACCAGCAGGGAAAACTCTGCCGCGTATGGCGGCGTTGCGGGTTCCGAAAAGGATTCTCAGAGTCTCTGGTTCGGTACGTGAGACTGCCAGGGAGTTGACATCCGCTGGCACGACATTAACGGTAGTTCGATTCTCCGCTCCGAGTTGGAGCGGCACAACCAGGCCTTCCTCTTTCACACCGCACCTCCCACGTAGGTTAACCCCCTCTGCAATAATGTCGGTGAGATTCCTCACCGTTAATGTATAAGGCGGCATCGTCGCGTTGAAGTTGGCGTAGAGTCTGGCTCGGATAACTCCCAATTCCGCCGCGTTGGTACGTGTGATTTCAGACAGCAACTAAACGAAGAAAAACGAAGGCAGTGATTTTGAGAATCGGATTCAAAAGAAGAAAGGATGGGAGAGAAGAGTAGTTACCTGCTGTTCAGCGTTGTCGACAATGGCAGGGGCAATTGCACCTTATCCTTCATATTGTACCAAAAGACTAGTAATAAGGCCCGCTAAGAGCAGATATCCGATACTGTTATTGTAAACATTGAACCAAACCCGTTAAACCCAAAACGATGGCCAAAGCTTCCGCCCTCAGATCCATCAGTGGCCTTAGGAGCGGCGGATTTAGTATTGTGACGTTTACGATGGCAGATAGAGCTATACAACATATAAGAGACTTCATCCCTTTTCATTTTTGCTTAATTTAATTAAGTTCTGCAATATTATAGGATTTGAAAATTTGGTTTCATTTTGATAATTTTGGACTAATAACTTCTAATTTGTTTCAATTTAAGCCTATTCTTATTGATATAGTTTATGATCGAGCCTAATAAGTTTAGTTTCAGACAATTAGATCCATAATTCATCAAATTAGTTAAAATTGGGGCCAGGTAAGTTAAGCATCTTTCAATTAAGTCTTAAATTGGTTAATAAGAATGACGTTAATATCTTAATTGATTCAAATTTGGACCTTATTATGAAATGGATTAATAAATTTAGCTTCAGTTTATTAATTGTCTTCAATTTGGTCCTAATCTAAGATTTGTAATAATATTCTAAATCTTGAACCTCTAATAATTTTCAATTTAACTTTAGGCATGTATTATTATTCATTTATTCATCTTATTTTACTAACTCCGTCCTCGTAGTCATTCTTTTAATGAGAAAACACAACTTCTTTTAGGGTATGAATTATAGACGCGGTGGGATGCTTTAACTTCATTTCATTTTTGGTCTGCGAGGCAGACAGTTATGACAAAAGCTAGCATGCATTGGATGTTGAGAATGATACCCCACGCTTCAAAGTTCTTAGCTTTGTTTTAGGGCAACAATCCGTTTATAAAGCGTCCCCACGAAACCATTCGGAAAAATTCCACCGGCTTTTGTGGCGTTGCCAGTTATAAACACGATCCTCAAGATCTCCAGTGCAGTCTGTTTATATGAAAGTGAGTTGACATCCGCCGGTATGACGTTATTGGTAGTTCGATTCTCAGCTCCGAGTGCAAGTGGCACAGTCAAACCTTCATCTTTCACGCCGCAGCCCCCTAGTTGGTTACCAATTTGTGCAGTAAGGTTGGTAACATTCCCCACTGTGAATGTATAAAGCGGCACTGCTAAATTTTCCCTGTCGTTGAGTAGTGATCGGATAACACCATATGACGCAGCCTCGTAGAGCGCGATTTCAGTCGCCAACTAAATAAGAGAAAATTACCAAGTCAGTGGAAAAATATATATTAAGTAATTCATTTAATATTCTTAGACTATCATAGATTTAATAAAATAAAAGTATTATATATAAGTTGGACTCGATTCTTATGTGGGTGAGTCCATCACTTGGCTATTACAAGTATAATAATAATATATGTATCTCATAGACAGTTTTTATAATTTTCTTAAAGAATATTAGGTTTAATTCCTTTAAAATATATCAACTTTTCCAATAGAAAGTAGGTACCTCTTGTTCAGGGTTGCCGACAATCGAAGGTATAATTCCAGCGTAATATTGTTTTAAAAAATAAGAAGCATAAGCAGCTGCAAACAGAAAGCTGTTTGTGTTGGCGTAAGTATTGAATGGAGGATTCTGAGTTACATTTATAACGTCGAAAAATTTGGCAAAAACTTGTGGTCTTATATCCAACTGTGGCATTGGAAGTGGAGTCCTCAGTGATTCAATGTCTGCGATAGCCCTGCAAAATATAAAAACTATTTATAAACTTTTTAAACAATAATTAACTGCATGTCTTAAAATCCCATATTATGGAAAATATGAAACGATATGCAAGCAGGACCTTATATGTCCGACGCTAGCTAAACCAGACTCCTCTATAAACCTTCTGGGGAGGTTACCGAGATTGGCAAGGGTAACTCCAATGGGAGCGGGACCTTCGACCAGATCTGGTGATATATCGTTGATTTTACGACCAACTGAAGAACCCAGAAAAAGTACTGCTTTATAAATGTGCAAGTTCAAAGCGTATTGGAACATTTCTCTGGTAGAAGCCAATACTGGGCTGCAGCGAGGTGAAGGAAGAACAGTGTTGGCGTTCATCATGGTGGATTGAAATGCAACGAGTAAGAGAGTAAAAATACATAAGCATGATCGAGTAGCCATTTTTGTTTAAATTCTTTGATGAAACCTACTTGTAAGTGATTTGGGATGGCTACTCCTTTTATAGTGGGGTGAATGAATCTGGTATCCCTTCATGCTTGCCATGCAACTTGACGTCGTACAGCACATGCAAGTTGGGTTAACATTAATTGCTTAAAACTTTTAAGTTAGGTTTACTTTTATTAGTTAATAAATTACATGTACGTCAGACTAGATCTCTAGTTTATTTATTCCTTCTTCTTCTTTCCTTTTTTAAATTATATTGTTTTTTTAATTAATTTATTTGTTTGTAAATGATAATCTTCAGTTCATATAGTAATAAAAATGAAGGATATTATATCAAAAATTACATCTCATATTGATCGAGTTTAGTTCGATTAAAATGATTATTAATTCGTCATACGAGAGAGGTAACGAGTCGAGTTACTTCAAATATTTTATATAATAAATTTTAATTATATTTTATTCGTAATATCAATTAATAAAAATCATAGTATTAACGTACAAATTTTTTAAAACAAATAATTTGAAATAGTTTTGATTAAGAGCTGATTGTCAACTCTGCTATTTGTACACAATAAGTCCACCATTAAACTTGGAAGAGAATTAGGTCCAAGAAATTAAATGTTTCCAAACCTTAAGGTTAAACTAAAATGAATAATAAAGCTGTCATCCCTCGTTACACGGCAAAAGCTCAGTTAGAATCATTGAACAAACATATTCACAGCTTGTATCAAGTATGGATTAGTAATTAATCGACATTAAAAACATCATATTAATCGTGGCGTTCCTAATTAAGTGCTACTACTTTTCTATGGAAAAAAATGTCTTATTTATATTTTTTTTGACAAAATCTTATTAATATTTAAAGATTAAAAATATTGGTGGTATATTTATATTTCTTTTCTTTCTGCCATCCAACTTTATCAGATTTTAATTTGTTTTTAAATTGCAGTAACTTTTAATTTTTATTTCATTTTTTCAATAATAAATTTTAGTTGAGTGATCAAGAATTCATACATATATTCTATTAAACACGGATTTAATTATTAAAAATATATATTTTAAGTGGAAAAAAAGGTTCAATTAACTTATAACATCAAATTTAATTGGTATAGATGATATATAATGCCTCTAATAAAACTATTATTACTTTAGTCCACGTGTAATTTCGAATTACATACTAATCATATTTTATAATTACATTTAGACCATATTTAATTTTTCAATTTATCAAACATAGAGAGACAGGCGGCATAGGTGGACGTATTTAAACAGGCACCAGAAAAATCCCAAACCATAAAGCAGCCCCGTGAAGTTCTTGAAATTGATTTCTTCTACTTCAAAACAAAAGTTCTTTCCTTTTCACCATTTGAAGTTAGAGATGCAACTCAGAGGCTAAACTTAAGGAAGTTTTATTATGAAGTAAACAATTGATGACATGAGATACCTCATTTCTCGATCACACGCTTCGCACCATCTAAAGTATTCCGGAGCAGCATTGCGACTGTCATTGGGCCAACGCCACCAGGAACAGGTGTTATCCATCCGGCAACCTTTGACGCTTCTTCGAAATCCACATCTCCCACTAACCTGTACCCGGACTTCTTCCTTGGGTCATCAACGGCATTGGTTCCAACATCGATAACTGCAGCACCGGGTTTGATCCAACTGCCTTTGACCTGGAAGTAAATCAGAATACTTAAGAGATGGACAGATCATTACGGAACAACCAAAGCAAACAATTGTTTGATTCAACAGCAAAGCAAACAATTAAGGTTCCCTTTCATTCACAGTTTTAGAGAAGGTTTTAACATGGATATTTGATGTCTTGCAGTGCTTCGAGTGAAGTGTTTTCTTGTGTTTAATAATCATGTCATATTGTAAAAGGACCAACACTATAATCGCCAAAATTACATAAAAACTAAATCTGAAAACTAAAATCCGAAGGGAGAAGTGAAGCAAGGATGAATTAATGACCATGCTAGGCTAGAACAGAAGGCTTTAAAATGTTTCTATAACTAAAATCAAAATACTCGGTTACCATCCTAGCTTGTCCTGCTGCAGCAATAACAATGTCAGCTTCACGAACAAGCCTTTCGGGATCCGGGGTACGTGAATGAACAATGCTAACAGTTGCATCAGCCTTGAGCAGCAACAAAGAAACGGGCAATCCAACAATGTTACTTCGACCCACCACAACAGCATTTTTTCCCTTTATGCTTACACCACTCCGAGATAGCAGCTCAAGGCACCCCTGTAGGAAATAGGGAAAACTGTCAAAAACACAACATAGCAAAAGAACAAGGGTACATCATCATTACAACATTCAAAAGCGTCGTAAGATTGCCTTGGGTGTACAAGGCTGAAAAAGGGGTTCTCGGCCTTTCATCGCAAGTTTGCCGATATTCATAGGGTGAAAACCATCTACATCCTTCTCAAGGCTGATTTCACCCAAAACTTTCTCTTCATTTATATGCTTTGGCAAGGGAAGCTGAACCAATATGCCTATTAATTCAACAAAAAGTACATAATTAAAAACAAATATAGAAAGGAAACCTCCATATAAGCAAATGAGCTGCAAATTGCAATAAAGCTAAGTTTTTAAATTCCCCACCAATCAACAAATAATCTCTTAGTTTTGTAATATTGATTACTGCAACATTAACGAACCGTGTACATCAGGATTTGCATTTAGCTCGTGAACTTTGCTGATTAATTCGGATTCGGGTATTTCCTCGGGGAGATTAACATCAAAAGATTTAATCCCAACTTCAGCACAGGCTTTTCTCTTCATTATCACATAGCTTTGAGAATCTTTCCTATTCCCAACAATTACCACGGCCAGGCCTGGCACCTAATTTGAATAGTATTAAACCTTTTCGATTTAGCTATAATTGAAATGAAATTTACGAAATCAAAATCGATGACGACTAGCTTTTAGAGAAAAGAGGGGAAAGGAAAATAAGGGAGATGGTATTCGTTACCTTGCCGTATTTCTGGGAAAGATGACGGGTCTCGTCGGCGATTTCAGATCTGATTGTCTGAGCGATGGCTTTGCCGTCGATAATGGTGGCTTTATGATCAGATTGCGACGCCATTTTGGGATGGAATATGAGCGGGATAAGATTTGCATCAAGGACTTGTGAAAGACTTCAATAAAATAAACTCGTCGCTACCACTTTGGTCGAGGCACGCAGCTACTGACACGTGGCACTTCGGATTTTGTCTCTTGTCTTGTGCAGGATGTAGATCAGGATGACCCGCCCTTTAATTTTTTTTATTTATTTTTTACATTGCAATTATATACTTAGAATCAATAGGGAGAACAAATGTAATTAGATAAAATTTATTTTTTACAAATTAAGATTTAATAATTAATTAAAATACAATTCAAAAAAAAAAATCATTGAAAATATTTTAAAAAATAAAAATTTTAGAAACTTAAGGAATCAAATGGAAATTTTTAAAAATTTAGGATTCTATCAATATTTGTTAGCTAAAATGTGAAAGTTTTCAGTATAGCATGTAATTTTGAATAAATATAATTAAAATATTATATCTGTAAATTGCATAGCCTGAGATTAGGGATTGAAAAAAAAATTGAACCCGTTGGGGAAAATCGAATTAAACGAGTCGGGTTCGAGGATGATAAACGGGAACAGAGATAGGGAAAAATTAAATTTTTTAAATAGGGACGAGTTTGGTAATCCCCACCCCGATTATCCGAATATCCGACTCGATACCCGGTCCAATAAATATTAAAAATAATTATTATATATATATATATAATATTAATAAATTTAATTTAAATTAAAAAATATAAAAATGAGATTAGGATTTAAGAGAACACATCTTGACCTACTCGTCATTTTTCATGCGGCTGCTCTCAAGTCTTGCTTCGCCGATCTTCACATTCCATGCTCTGTTGTTGGTGACTTCACTTCGCCGGCCGATCTTCCTTTAAATAACCGTTTATGTTAAACGGGGATACTCGTTTTCTCGCGTTTTTTTTCGATTACTCGATGGAGATCCCCGTTTAAATTCCCGCGATTTTTTAAGCGTAGACGGGTATAAATTTTTTAAACTGGAACGGAGACAAGGGGACCAATCCCTGACCCGAAACCGCCCCGTTGCCATCCCTACCTGAGATCAAGCTCTCTAATAATATGGGCATTTCCTGGATTATCCGTAGTAGTCCAACGATCAAATGGACACTCTTAGGCGTTCAAAGAATCAAAACAATAGATATACATATCAGTTAGGTTAAAATCGAATTAAACAATTCGATTATTGAAATCTATTTGATCAAAAAATGATTTATTTAAAAAAAATCAATTATCAATTAATTAATCGAATTATTCAAAAAATATATATTGTGTAATTATTCCCAACAACAATATGGTATGTCTTAAATTTATGATTTTTTTGAAAAAAATAGTATGGGTTATTATAAGATCGTATATATTCAAAATATTTATTAGTCATTTACAATACACATGCTATGTAGAAACAGTTTTTCGAATCCAAAATTTATAAGAAAATATATAATCTATTACATGATAAAATGCACCCATTTTCTATTTTTAGTACCTAATTATTTACTGCAATAACTATGAGGAACTTTGATTTCTTAAATCTTAGGTATATAGGGAATCAAGCAAGCTGAGTTTTCTCGAAGTGATGTAATTGGAGAAGAGACAAATAAAGGTGGGTACTTGTCTAGATTTTATAAATCATTGTCTAGCAAGAGGGTCCCAAAAAATACCAGCACCATGTTATCATTTCATCTTTGACAATAGTAGATCAAGTACTAATCCTTTTCTTTATTGATTAAATGCATTGGAAACCAAGTTATCATCTTATGATTCAAACATGTTTTTTTTTTCGAGGGCTTCGATTGCTAAATCTGCTGAAGTTTAGGTTATAATCTATTTGAACTTACAAAATGTTCAGGGGCAAAACTTTCGAGATAATGTTCTCGAATTTTTTATTTAACGATATAACGTACTCCCAAGATTAATTGCTCAAATAGGGTGAAATTCATAGTGTTGGCCGTAGGTCGCCATGCCTTCTGGACGACCTTTCAGGCATCCGATGCCATCCGACCGAGGCCATCCGAACGAGCTATGCGAGGGCATCCAAGGGCAACCGAGCGAGCTTTGCGAGGGAATCCGAGGGCAACCGAGCGAGGGTAGGTCGCCCGGAGTGCATGGCGACCTACAAGGTCGCCCGGGGTGCATGGCGACCTACATCGCTCGGTAGCCCGGATTCCCTCGCATAGCTCGCTCGGTTGCCCTCGGATGCCCTCACATAGCTCGTTCGGTTGGCCTCGGATGCTCTCGGATGCTTTCGGATGGCCTCGGTCGAATAAACAAGAAACATGTATGACTAAATTATAATTAAACATAAATACTAAACCGTGGCTAAAATAACATGTTTACAAATTTCATGGCCAATTTCGAAAATTAAGGAAAATATATAAAACACATGAAATCAGTGATTAAAATGAAATAACTAAAAATATTATGATCAAAATGAAGCATACACAAACTTGACAAAATAAACAACTAGTGACTAAAATATAATTATTAAATTATACATGCCTGAAACAAAACATTAAAAATGTCACTAAATGATTAAACAAATAGATTACAAAGCATAGGGGACCGAAAATGCTATTATCTCCTAAATATTAAAACACACGTATGAGAGTGTAAAGTTGTGAGGACCAAATTTGCATTTAACCCAAACAATTATTGTTTGATTGTTTCTCCCATGGATCACCTGGCGACCTTCATTGGTCGCCCAGAACACCCGGCGACCTTCATTCGAACTGTAGCAAACACCCTATCTCAACAATTAATTGTTGGAATGCGTTATCTCGTGAATTTTTTTTTCTCACAACATTATCTCGTAAATTCAGCCAATGTTCAGGATTAATTATTAGCTAGACTCGATCGAGTAGGTATCTTTAAAAAGCAAATAATAAAAGTTTACTAATATTCCACAATGGACTTGCATGTTCTTTATTTCGGGAGAAGTGGGAACCTACTAAAGTCCCTTAGTGTTGAAAGCAAAAGACATTCATTACAGTACAAAAATGTTTTAGCCAAAAGAGCATACAGAAAATAGATATCTTCAAGCATTTCTTCATATGTGGGAAAATGAGACCAAACATTAACAAAATTCTTAATTTATAAAGTAAGAAAAAGGAGGGGAAGTGAGAGATATTTAGGCCCTACAATACCCCTTAAATAGTGCTTAATAACGAAACCCTAAAAAAAAGATATGACAGACAACGTACGTAAAGACAACCTAATAACTATAACACCCTTCAAACCCCAATAAAAGGTAAAGACAGCTTTGTTGTTTCACATGATTGAGCAGCCACTTTCATCATCATCGTAGTGGTAGTAGTAATAATCTTCACTGAATTTATCGTTCGGATCACACGGTGGAGCCGTTGGCACGTAATGCATGGTAGGGGCTGCATAATATGAAGAGGTTGAGCTAGGGCAAGTGGTGTGATAATTACTTACCCCACAAAATGGAGAGCCGTAGAGCAAAGGTGTCTGAGGGTACATTGGATGATTCGGATCGATTGATGCATCGGGTCGGGCGTGGTCGCCACTGGGTGGTGTATCGGTCTTGGGACCAGGGTTGCCTTTTTGGCCTTTCTTTTTCTTCTTTTTATTACCTACATTAGTACTTTGGGAGGGGTCGGATTCCTCGCTTTTGCCTCCCATTTGGTCCCCTGCTGGATGCTGTTTATCTCTGGCAGAGCCTTTAGCAGCAGCGGCACCGCCGTTTTTGGAAGCGGCTGGTTTGGTCTTCTCACCTGAATTATTATTCTTTGGGTCATGGTTATCATCACCACCGGCTTCTGCTCCACAGTCTTTTTGTTTGTCATTGTTATTAGTTTTGCCGGGCTTTTTGTCATTCTTTTCAGGCTTTAATTCCGGCCAAAGCTCGACGTGTTTTCCCGACTTGGTGAGTCTCTTGATGAGCGTTTCTGCATCCACGCTGCTAGTGACCGTCACCTTGTGGTGTTCAGAATCTATCTTCGTCTCATAAACGCCTGAAGAAACCAAAAAATACATAATATACAGTGAAACAGAATCTCCATTTTCTATCAATTAGAAACAGTAACGCGTAAACACATTTTAGCTAGCAATATGAGCAACACACACGTACGTACCATCAATGGCTTGAAGAACTTTCTTGACTTTCTTCTTGCAGCCTTCACAATGGATGAGGACTTTCAAAACCCATGTCTACAAAATTGTGAAGGAGCCAACAACTTTAGAAACATGAAGTGCACCAGAAATGAGCAAATGAAGAAATATATATATGTCTGACCTTATATTTCAGTGCTCCTCCTACAGCATCTTCATTGGCAGCTTTAGTAGCCATCTCTGAAAGGAGTGTTGAGAGAAGGGGAGGCAACGTCTTTACAGAGGAAAATATTAACTAGATTTTAAGGAGGGGAATTCGGCTAAAAAAGTAGTGTGCAGTGTTAAAATTCTGTGTGATGCTCGAATAACGCACGAGCTTAACGACACCACCGAACACTTTAATTAACAAAACCACACTTTTCATTAATAATTATTTTACGATGTTTTAAATAAGTACTTTTTCAAAATAATAAAACATTTATAATTAATTAAAAAAAATATTCCGACTGAATAATATCAGATTTGATAAACCAATTACCACTGTTTTAACCTTAAGTCATCTTAATCAACACTGGGTAATAATCAGCAACCATTTTGCCTTTGCTCTTGTTTCAGCTGTGATCAAACTCATCGCCTGTCCCTTTTTAGCAGCTGCCCGAAAACATCAAGACCAACAAAGAGGTATAGCAGAAACCTCACATTACAGGGCTGTCTTAGGCGGCAGCTTGTCGGCGAACACTACAGAAATAATGCACAACAAGAATGTTTATTATCATTAAAAGTCGATCATCCAAATCTCAAAGGAAGAAGTCAATAAATCTTATGGCAGCAACAGCCTTGATGTTGTATACGGCCGCACTGAAGGGGACTTGTAGCAGGAGTGGACCACTCATAATAATGCATAAAAATGGATAAAGTCACATTGCTAAAAGTATTAGTATTCAACTTGGCCAAAGGCAGTCAATTATGAAGCATATTAAACCTGGGAACTGGGAAGTATATAACTCAATTAAGGAATTCCACGGATAATAAATTAAAGTAGAGAACAATCAAATCATAAAACACGGCAATAAAATATGTAATGGTCGAGTATGCTTATTCACGTATTAACAAATGAATCAGGATCCATTATGAACCCGGGAAGGGCACACGAGGATATAAGGAACTTACAGAATCATTCCTAGATAGTAATCCACAACCAACGATACACATGCATGAGTTATTACCAACTAAAACATCAGTGCCCCCGGAGATTTAGGGAACCAAGCAAGCTTAAATATTTTTCCACTACCATAAACGGAATCTCTTCAACCTGGTGTGATCCCAGTAAGCCTGCAGTAGCAACAAGAAGGTACCTACTTCAATGATCCTAAAATAATGAAAAGGAAAAAGACACAAATTCCATATCTCCATTATGCCAATCCTAAGAAGCAACTTCCACTTTACATCAGAGGTCTTTGGTCTCAATAAAGATATAGTCAGATTCACATCCAAAGTATTATATGGTTACTCATACAGAAAAAATTTGAAGACATTGAAAGCAACTCTTAGTTTCATGGTATAAAATGCATTCCATCGTACCAAAAGGCACTTCAATATCTAACAATAAGCAATCAAGAATACAATCTTTAAGTAAGAGATACAGTAGAGAATTCTTGTATATAGACTGACAACAAGATTAATTCATCTTATTTGCAGCCATTTAAAACTACAACAACATCACTTCCTTATCAAGAAAAGGCAAGAATCATAACCAATTTTAAACCACAAGATGATGGTGATTGTATTTGTGTTACCTACAAATTACTAAAAGATTTTCTTGACCACAAGAACACCTATTATCACACCAAGAAAAGCTGACAAGGCTCCATCCCTGGAAAGCCAGAATTCAGTCCACGTCAAGGGCCTTTTGACCCGAGACAGTACCTCACTGAACCTTTCCTGCAAATCCTGAAGTGATCCGCTGTTATCTATCACTATATCAGCTCGGTTCTTCTTCAAATCTAGAGACATCTGAGCATTTATCCTATTTCTGGCATCCTCCTCTGTTGAGTTATCTCTTTCCATAAGTCGTCGAAGCTGTGTTTCAGGATCAACCCATACAAGAACGATGGGTTTTGTCCACTTATCCAACTTGGCCTCAAACAACAAAGGAATGTCAAGAACAATCACCTTATGACCTTTTATCCAGAGCTTTAAAATTTCTAAAAAGATGCCAGAAGAAATATAGGGAGCCAATAACCTACAAGAAGAAAATTAACCAAATTTGGGAATCAATATGATCTGCAATAAACAATTTAAATGACGATGATGATACGTAATCAACCATCCGTCCATATTATCTCCGGGTCTAACATTTCTAGCACTTAGCCTAGGTGAAATGAAACGTCAATGTAATAGAATTTGACCTGCACGAGTTAAGGATCAGAAGACAACATAGCTTCCATTTACCGTTAAATTGTTAAAAATAAATCTCCTAGGAGCTCATGATCTTGAATTGCTATGACGTCAGCGCCATACTTGAGAAAATCATGTTATAAGACCATCTTAAAGAAGACAAGAATTTTACACCACAAATGCCATTAAAATCTGCATCGTGAAGGTAAAATCCCAACCTCTAGAACTAGTAAGCAACCAAAATAAATATAATAGAAGAGGAACTTATGGAAAATGTACCGATTGAGGAGTTGACGTTTAGCGGCATCAGAGAATACGATTCGGCCCAATTTCAAACGATCAACATGGCCATCATCTTGTAAAATGTCCGGCCCAAACGCCTCCGCCACCTTTTTGTACCCGCCGGAACCCTTCTTCAAGGCATCCTGCAAAAAAAAAAAAAAACTAGTAGTACCATTTTCTAATTGTAATTCCATCGAACAGTTGATGGGCAAAAGCAAAAAGCAAAACGAGTAGAGAGTACGCGAGCAATGACATCTGCATCGACGACTGGGACATTGTTGTTCTTGAACATGGAAGAGACCGTACTCTTCCCCGATGCAATCCCTCCGGTTAGCCCAACCATCCTCATTTTCACTCTCTGCTTCAGATCACTCGCTTTGACCAACCCCCTGTTTCCTTCACTGCTTACCTTACCTACTTTGTGAAAATTAAAAAACAATTAATAAAGTGGCATGTATATATATATATATATATATGATAAAAGAAGTTGTACTGAATACCTATCATAGGAAAACGAAACCCTACCGTTTGAACCAATTCCACTAACAAGTTTTTATGTCCAGAGTAAACCAATTCATTATCAATGAACTTTTTTTTTTGGAGAGAAAGGAAGAAAAAATATTTAGTAAAATTATATAATAGTAAGAAAATATTTAGTAAAATTATATAATAGTAAAAAAATTCAAAATAGAAAAAAAAACTAAAAATATCAGTGGATTACTTTTGAAGTTTTTCAAATATTATTCTCCTTTGATTTCCAAATTTTAAAATTATTTTAATTTTAAAATAATTTAATAATTTTACAGGTTTAAAATTTAACTTTTTTTATATTTATTTTTAGAATTAGAACTAAA
Organism: Hibiscus syriacus; assembly: GCF_006381635.1. Lineage (NCBI taxonomy): Eukaryota > Viridiplantae > Streptophyta > Magnoliopsida > Malvales > Malvaceae > Hibiscus > Hibiscus syriacus. The sequence continues at coordinate 719,548 of NW_024063228.1, forward strand.
TTCTTAAACTTTATATAAACAGAAAGCTAAACTTGTAAATGTCTAGAGAACTGATAAAATCTATAACTTTGCGGTATAATGTTATTAAATAAACTATGATTAAATTGATAAAATTTAAGGTCAATCACATCATATATTATTAAAATTTGATCGTTAATTTATTTTATATCATTAATTTTTTAATTTTATCAATTATAATACTAAATTTCAAACTTGTATTTAATTATATCATTGTAGCTTAAAGCATTAATAAGACGATGACATAATTAACAATTGGTGACATATTTGTCATACTATAACGATATTATATTTATTATATTCTTTCAAAAATATATCATTTTAGTGTGATTGTTACGTCGACAATCATTAGCTATGTCACCATCTTATTACATGTTCAACAATATTGTGACATAATTGTAATTAAACTGTAATGTTGATGGTTAAGTTTATAAGATTTTTAATTTAGTTATCAAAGTAAAACACATCTATTCTGTTGGAGATACAAAAAATCGGATTTGTAATATTTTATTATAAATCTATTTATTATATAATAATATAAATTTTAATTATATTTTAAAAATAAACCGACTTTAACCTTTGAAGTTTGAACTACACTTTTTTATATATATAAAACTTAAATTTTAGAAGAAAAAATATTAAATTCCTTAGCATCTCAACAATTATTGATAAAGATATACTCCTTATTACTTTTTTTTCTTTTCTTAGATATTCATCCACTAAGGTGCAAAAATGTGATATATTAATCGCACTCGTGTAGTACAACACAAATGTAACTATACATTTAATTATCAGGATTATTATCTATTACATTTAATTCAATTAACATCTTTATAAAATAAAATAATGAAAATTACAAATACTAAAATTATTTGGGAAGGAAAGGGCAGTAGTAAATTGAAATATAGATATTATAGATGAGATAGAGCACAAATGTGGCATAAAGAGATAAACAAGAGAAAAAGGCCCTAAAGCATCAAATCAATCAATCTTTCACATGGAAGATTGAAGAATACGCTACACTGAAACCAAAATGCAACATATTACAACGCTGCCATTATTCATTAAACACATTACTAATATAGCATAGGTAAATGCCAAAAGTTTTTCTACTGCTTTTGCATCGCGAGGACCTTGGACCACGCCGGCCTAGCGGTGATCTCCTTTACCCAAGCGTTAACATGTGGCCGCGATTCCAGCAGCTTCTTCGCCGACGTGGCCAACAAACATTGAATGTTGGGGAGATGATACAGATCGGCCAAGGTGAAGTAATCGGAAGCCAAGTACCTTGACTGACTCAACCGAGTCTCGTACACATCAAGAACTTTCCCCAGCTTAGTCTCGTTTTCCTCCACTTTAGCGGCGTCGGTAGCCGTTCCGAAAAATGGCTTGTAAAACAGTTCCCAGGCCAACGTTGAAGATGGAGAATTGAACTGCTGGGCTTCCACTTCCTGCCACAATGTTAAGACTGCTGCTTCCTTGTTGGAGCCAGGGATCAACAGTTGGGTCCCTTTGTCGGCGTATTCATGGGCGACGTAGTGGGTGATTGCTCTTGATTCTGCATTTCAAACGATGGTTTTAGCTATAAACGGTAGTGAAATTGAAAACTAAATCTGGGTTTGGGTCATGAAACTGTACCGAAGAGCTTCAAATCCCCGTCTTCAAAAGCTGGAACTTGACCGAACGGCTGTGTGAATGATGGGAAAAATTAGTTTCTGGGAAAGAATGGATGAAAAGATTAAAAAGATCTGTGATACTTACGTTGAGGGCAAGGAAGTTGTCGGATTTATGTTCACCGGCTGCCATGTTTATAGAAACAAACTGAAAATCAACTCCTTTCTCGTAAAGGCATGCAAGCACCCTCTGAGTAGCTGTGGACAAAGGGCTTCCATGGACTTTGATGGCTGCCATTGTTTTTGGTGAAGACGACGACTCTAACTTGTTCAAGTATTCAGTATTGTTTGTGGGTTTTTGAGGAGAGAATGCTATATGCGTTAAATATATAAAACGGGGAAGGAGGAGGCATCTTTCCGTCATTCTCGAACGTTCCAATATAATTAAATCAAAAAAGTAAATTATCTCCTTTAAAAAATTGGATTCTTATTCCATTTCAGATTTGAATAAATTAAATATCATTTTAAGAAATAAATTATTAAAATATGTTTTATATTTATAAAAATTGAACATAAATTTAAATTTTAAATTTATTGATATTTTTATAATCTCATAATTAAATTAAAATTTGATTGTTTGTTAATTTAATTAAACATTAAAATTTTAAACAAAAAACAATATTTTAATAAATAAAATTATAATTTTTCGTAAAATCCGTTAATTTTATTAAAAATATTTTTTTTTAAAACTACAAAGAAAGTTTATGACCACAACCATAAACAAAACACATAATAAATATATTTTCTTATAATAGCACAAGAAATTAGACACTTAAAATCACGTAAATATCATACAAGAAAAATATTTAAAAAAAAAAAACTTAATCAAAGAAACTCAAACAATATATATACGAACATATCTGACAACATCGACAAATGACCTATCAAAAGAGATTAAGGTATTGAAAAACTACCGATAAACTGTAAATCAGGGTTGAGCAAAGTGAAAAAATTATATGTGAATGCAAATCTAGTATCCAAATTCAATCCAATTGTCCGAAACATGGAAGATCAACATGATAACAAATCAACGACATCTTGATTAGTCATAACGATATTAAATCTAACCTAGAGAAAAATAACAAATGAAAATTTATGAATAGACAAAGGAAAACATGTCATAAATGCATATTAAAAAATAAAGAAAACAAAAGACTAGCGACGACTAGGGAAAAATGGCCTAACGATGTTGAGAAAAAAATGGTTGAGTTGTACCGTTGAAATTTTTGGCTTTTATTGCTAGGTAAAGTATACAAATAGTCTTATGATTATAGGTTGTTATGTTATTAAGTATTTTAATTATTAAAAGTTATAAAATGATCTCTTTATTATAGGGTGTTACCTTGTTGAGTCCCTCGACTATTGAAGATTATAACATAGTCACTCGACTATTCATATATTCTAAAGTCATTATTTTATGTTAAAAAATTGATTACCGTCAGAGTTGGACGTTAATATGTTAACTGAGATATAATAAAATAATATTTTAATGATGTCTATCGGCACTGACATTACTTTTGAGTATTGGCTCGACGATTCAAGTACTAACTGAACAACATAATGTAAGACGAAATCTTTCAATTTCTTATTTTACTATGTTCAACTTTATGTATTCCTTTATCCGTAGAGTACATTGAATGTACATAAATGGCTATAGCAGAGTTTCTGTTATTCGTATTAACAGCTATTCTAGGAGGAATGTTTTTATGCGGTGCTATTTTTTCGTTCGGTGCTATAAGAGGGTCCTTTTTTTATTTTCAATAATATTTTTATTAATGTTCCCGTTTCCATTTAAATTTAAAAGAAGTAACTTTATTGGTATGATCCATGGTTTAACCTTATACGCATTATATAGCAGCATAAATTCTGGGAAGAACCAAAGCTCCAGATTCGATGAGACTTGATCCACAAAATATAACTCAAACATTTATGTGATCATATTTTATCATATCTCAGTGAGCAAGTTAATATCCAGCTTAGACGATCGCCAATTTTTTTAACGAAAAATGACGAGTTTATAACATATGAATTATCGAGTGACTATTTTGTAATTTTTAATAGTCGAAAGATTCAACAAAACAACACCTTATAATTAGATTATCATCTTCTAGATTGAGATTGCTCTGGAGGTCTGATCAAAGGGCTGAATATATTCAGACACCAATTTAAAATACGATTCATAATTTATAAAACATAAACAAAACGGAAGTATGGGATATTTACATTCTTGGAAAGGAAAGCTGGCTGTTTATGTTCACCATTTTGGAGATTGACAGGGACGACCTCAAATACTGCACCATACCTTTAAAAAAAACTGCACCATACCTTTAAAAAAACTGCACATGAATTCCTGACATATCTAAACCATCATTATATATATTACAATTTTTATTAGTCAACGTTAGTAGGGGTTGCATGCAATGAATAAAGAATCTGAGAAATTCGAAGTTAAATCAAATACTATTGTTTTTTAATGATTAATAAGGTATAGCACATGCAAAACCAAACCAGCAGAATACAAAGTCAAAGCAACAAAAGCTTCACGCTTACAATGTCACTTCTTATTCTAGTCTTCCAAGCTGAGATGATCACTTATTTAATACGATAAAATCAAAGCAACAAAATCAATATTTGATCAATATTTAATACAAAGTCAAATATTTAATAGATCTTTATTCTATTGATATAAAATAATTTAACAAGATCAATATTTGATCGTAACTCTATCCCTAAATATAAATATTATAAACAAAATAATAACAGTCCATATTACTTTAGTTTATTATACGGAAATAGAGTAGCACATGCAATCAACATACATATCAAAAGAAACAAAAGCTGGTTGACGCTTACATATCGCTTTCTTATAATTAAAACTGTGGTAATCACTTATTCAATAACTTAAGCTTTTCCAAAGCCATGAAAGTTATATAGATTTAGCTAACTCAATGGTTGGGGAGGAATAATCATATAACGCTCGTATGTTGTCAATGTCCTGTCGGGTAAGCTTCCTTTTGATAGTTCCAACCACGAGTATAGGATACATGACTGAAGTTGGATCGTCGGTATGCTGAAGGCCGAGAGTGTGTCCTATTTCATGCAGGGCTCCAGATTGCATGTCCACTTCGACGTCCCCCGCAGGATCAGAACCATTCGTGTGGTCAATATCAAGCAAAAGCATCCCGCCAGGTGGATATATACCCAAACCATAATTCGTGTAGTCTAGTGTAGTGAAGTTAATTTTAATATCAGAGTCCTCGCCTGGGGAAATCCTTTGGAAATTAAAATTAGGGACAGCAGCTTCCCATTCCTTGAATGATTCACCGATGGCAAAGTATATGTCTTGAGGATCAACGCCAAACGGCATTTCAATACCTGACAAGAAACCGTAGGTCAGCGGGAAGTGATCCCATCTCCGACTGTAAAGTTTGTGGTTACCATCCGAATGGAAAGTTGGTAGACTGATGTCGTCTGGGCTACCGATGCTTCTCCTCCAGTCCGGCGGAGATTCGAATTTCACGATTCTAGACTTAACTACAAAAGGTTGCAGCAAAAGGAGCAAAAGAAATGTTCCGACGAGCTCATGGGGAATTTTATCTGCCATTGGTGGAAGTACGTAAGATGAACTATTGTTGTGTGCTTTTTGATGTTTGCCTTGCCTCCTATTTATACCAAAAATTAATATCTGAATTTGCTATCACTATAAATGTAATCAGGTACACGAATTTAATACACAATAAATTCAGATCAGATGGTAGCATACCAAGTCCACAAAATTAGATCAGATAAGATGATAGCATGGCAAGTTCATGGCTATTACAATAAACAATTATCGACAGGAAATAAGATTTTTAATATATTAAATATGATGTTAAAAAAAGATATATATTCGTATTCACATGTTAAAACAATTATCGGGTTTAACAACGTTACATGTGCACGAGTTTTAACTACAATTATTCAATAAATAAAAAATATAAAGGTTATACTTGAACATTTATAAATGTATTATAATGTTATGAGAAATGACTTTACATGGTAGAAAGGGTAAATCTAATGATTTTTCATTATAATTAATATGTAATCTATGTGAGATTTGTTGCTAATGCAACAAAAAAAATTGGCATTGGTTGAATATTAACTTTTATAAGTATATAAATATAATATTTCTATTTTTATTCATTAAATTATTAGAGTCAAAAACCATATATAGTTCATAGTTATTATAATAAACAATTATTGATGAGAAATAAAATTTTCAAATTATTAAATATGATATGATACAGAATCGACACAATTATTCTACAACTATCAAATACACTAAATAATGCGACTTATAGGAAAAGAGGGAGAGATTACAGGAAGGAGAACCGTGGGAAGAAGATTATATGGCCAAAGAAACAGAGGAAAACATATATCTATTTATAATTGTAAGTCTTCAGAAAGCTGCCTCTGGCTTCAAGAAGCTGTGATATTCCAACTGCGTCATTTCACCACCATTCACCGGATCAAATTGGCATCGGTAAAAGCTGTGCATTATATTCAATCAATTAACCCTTTTAGACACTTATACTTTAATATCACAGCAAAGATGTTAAGTAAAAATGAACAAAAAGGAAAAGGGCCCAAGTCAATCTAATGTCATGTACGTATTAAGTGCATGTAACAATTCCTACATCTGTATCATATTGGTTTTTATTGTGTTGTGTTTGTATTATCTTGTGATCGTGTTGTTTTTTACAATTGCTGCATAGAGGCGGAAGATAATTTCACCAGCTCAAGGTGAACCATCTTGATGACAACTTCCCTAGATGATTCAAGGAAACTTCCCAAGAATATACTCGTGGAATATTTACAAATTATGTTCTAACAGATAACCCAAGGAAACTAGTGGAGTCTCACAATTTCCTATGAAGTTGTGGACGACAACTCCTATGTCCAGGGGTATTGAGTTAATTATCAATAATCCTGCTAAGTAACCTAATACTTCCCAAAGTTGGTCCTAAATGCGAGCTTATCGATTTATCAGCATATTCAAATTCAACATAAAAGAGAAACAACAAAAAATTGTATACCGAATTACTGATGATTGTTCTAACCAATTTTCTTTTATTCCACTATCGGTATTTGTATTTTCCATACCTTCCATCAATGCCAAGAATTACCACCGTATTCTTTTGGTGACCGAAGGCAACAATGTACTGAGAACCTTCAACCAAGCGGAACTGAGCCACTGACCATTCTGAGCTGAAGTACTTCGGTAACACCCCTGCATGTGGAAAACATGTTCAAATGATGATGGTAAACTCCCCAAAATAAAAATTTTCAAACAACTAATCTTTAGACATGATAGGCACAATCTAATTTAACTCACATCCTATTGAAGAACCAGTTTCTCTTATGCCTGAAGTATGAGATTAACTCTCCCATATGCAAAAAACCACTTTAGATGTTCATCATAGTCGCTGAAATTTTTTGAAGACAACCTCAAATATGTATTTTCTAGAGCGAAAACAGAAACAAATTTGTTTAATGCTGTTAGAATGCTATTTCACAGACTAGGTGTACTTATCATTGAACTGAATTAGTATTTTCACAGACTAGGCAATTGACATGGATGTTTTCGTTCCATGATAGATAGCTTCTATTAATATAATTTAGTAGAGGGAAGCGTGAGCATTTGCATAATCTAATCCTAGGTAGAGAAAGTGGAATAGATCAATCATGTCATTTTTCACAGTTATCCATTGTCTTTAGACACAGAGACATTCACCTTTGATAAAAGAAAGAGACGAATGGGGTGATGCAACAGGCTCTGTTGCACTTCGTGACTGGGTAGTAGCAGGAGATGCAGCATTAAGTTTAAGGCCGAAAACATGGACGGTGCCTTTGTCACTCGAAACTGCTAACCACTGGGCATTTGAAGAGAATGCCAAACTATAAATTTCAGCTCTATCTGCACCCCTCCTTACCTACATTGATATTCAAGAGAACTTTCAGAATATCAGAATCAGAACATGTGAGATAATATCATGTTTAATTATCAATGCTAAACAGAATCACAAGACCATAAAAACCACCACAGTGAACATCAACTGCAAGTAGAAAATTCAAAAGAAAGCCAACATTCATACAGTGCCAGATGATAGTGCGATTGAAAAGGCCATAGGAAAACAAAAGATCACAATGATGAACTGAAAATAGAACAGTGCTTAGAGCAATAAATCACATACCTCTTGCAGCAAGCTACCGTCAGCAGTTTTATAAATTCGAACCAGCGTCCCTTTCGTGCTCGAGGTTGCAAGCAACTGGCCATCCTGGGAGAGAGCAAAGCACGCAATTCTTGAATCATGAGCCATAATGAACTTAGTCCTCTTCGAGGCGTAATGCTCCACCCTAACTTGCCCCTTCTGCAATCCAGGGCAAACCAAAACCAATGATCCCGCCCCTTGAGACACCGCGCAGAGTCCCTTTGGATTCGCGATGGTTTCAATCTGGTGCAGCAGCTTCAAATCCACAAAATTGTAAACGAAAATCTTCTGCTCCAAAACGACAATGATTCGATCCCTCCGAAGTCGAACCGATCTTACTTCGGAACGAAAAGAAAGCTCGCTGATGCATCGGCTCTGGTGATCGTCCCAGATCATAACCTTATTCGGCGGGTACTGCGGATCGGATCCACCGCCAACGAGAGCCAAAATATTGCACCGGAAAAGCATCTCGACAACCCCGATGCCGCCACCGCGATCGAAATCACGGCGAAAGATCTCGCGGAACGGATCGCAATTGTAGATCCGGAAGCCATGATCAGTGCCGGCGGCGAAGCAACCATGATCCTGGTTGAAGGAGAGGTGGAGAAAAGACGGCAGTGGCACGGATGGAGCAAGCGACTGGGGCGGGTTCGAAAGCGCAGAATGAAAATTGGGGTCCGGTTCGGAAGAAGATTCCCGGTTGAGGTTAGATTGGTCGGAAGGGGAAAGGAAATTGGTGTTAGGGTTCGAGTTAGGGTAAGTTGAGAGGGTGGCCATTGGAGGTATCTAAGATGAAATTATGGGGACCGGTGACGACAAGGTAAAAAAAAAACTAAAAGCAATCAAAACAAAATTACGATGTTTTCCTTCTAGACGAAGAATATGAAGGACTGTTGTTGTGTCCTTTTTGAGGTTAACGGCGAAATAAAGAATAAGAAAGCAGTTGGAAAGAAGTTTCTCTAGGGTTTTATTAGATGCCACGTGTCTAATAAAAAGTGCCGGCTAGTTTCGCTTCGCGCCGACGCCAACTTCGTTAAAATATATAATTGTTTTTTCCCTCCATCAACTTCGATTATCAACTTTGATTACGATGGAGCTGACATGAAGTCACGTGCAGCAGTTTAATATATAAATAAAGAATGATGTCATTAAAAATATTATTATTTTTAATAAAATATTACTTAAAACATTATCTTCTTACTGAAAATATTATTATTGAACGTTTTAGTGGGTTTGATAATATATTCGATATAAAAAATGTTTTTAGTATATCTTTTTCTAACCATATTAAATAAGCATGATGATGGACTTCCCCCAATAATAATGCATTGTTAAAATCGTTAAATTCCGTCATAATTTCAACCACAAATATATTGTCAAAGCCATTCAAACATCCAAATTAATTTGTGCCTACTATCTATAGCTTTTTGAGAGTAATTATTAAAATTTATTTATTTTTTATTAAATTCATTGATGATATTTATCTTAATTTTTGTATGTTCAGATTTTAAAAAAAAATGTATTACTAGCATATTTATCTATTCTCAAAATTATTTTTGAATTCACTATTAAAATTAATGGCCCCTGACAGTTTAGTGCATGAAAAACTTAATTTAGCACATTTTACCTTATGAACCCATATGTTATTTTAATTAATTTAGGGTATTATAAAATAATACTACTTGTTTTAAAGGTTCTAGATTATTTGATAATAAAAGTTCAAATACTTTTACAGTTTCTAGTCTCAAACCTAAAATATTTAGAGATAATAATTATTCTTTTAATCACTAAATATTATGAAGACTTGCATTTATATACTCATAACGTATCAATGAATATTTGAACATATTACACTTTTAAAAATGATTAAAATTTAAATTTTAAAAAAATATTATCAAAAGGTACCACTATAAATTTAAACATAAATTATAAAATAAACGTGAACCATAATAAAAATAGCAATACAATACGACGGATAATACCACCAATTAGGACTATGATCAATGCTTAATGAAACAAGCTTAGCTAAGTGGTGTGCATCAAAAGTGAGGATAATATTATATGTAATAAGCAGCATTTGCATATGGATCACAACCTTCTTATGAATTACTTCGGAAATTATTACGTGATTAGAAAATTTAGTTTTGGTTTTTTGATTGTTAAGGATTATAGAATATATATTTGGCATTGATATATTCGATTCAGTTTGATTAAAGATTAATTCATTGGTATGTACTTTGACATTAATTTTTTGTTAAATATTGATAATTTTGAATTTGGTTTGTCTTTAGTAATTTATAACGTTATGAATTAAATGAATGTTTCATAATTTTTTTTGAAACAATCAAAACTTGAGTTTTCGATTTTTTATAGCACCATTTATGAAACCCTATATTGAGTTATTTTGGACGCTATAGTGCAATTAGAAATTCCAGTTTTGACCTTTGATTCTTATAGAAATATTAAATTTGAATATTGATATTTATTTTGAGACAACTTAATTAAAGCATTAAGTCTTTAAAGTGACCTCTATTGTGGAAAATATTTTAGTTTATGTACATGTACCTTAAGTTTTATTAGTATTGATAACCCAAAGGAAGATTAATAGTTGACATAATTGCATGTACAACTTTGGTAATAAGCATGTGATAATTATTTGGTCTGATGTGTGAGTAATAAATCGACCCAAATGAAGATTTTTGCTTTACATGTTCTTATTGTCAGTGTTTGGTTAACACATCAGATATCACTTAAGGTGAATATTTTGTCTAAAGATGAAATATTAATGGAGTTTTTGATATCTTGGGATGATGTTTAAGTGTATTCAAATTTAATATTATTTTGGTTATCTTTTACTTAAAAGATAAAATTAAGAGAAATTGATTTGTTCATAATATTTATATGGTTTTATTTATATTGTTCATGTAATATATGTATATATTCAATTCAGTTTGATCAAAATTTAAGTTTTGATTTTTGGTTATTAGAATTTATATATATATTGAGACAAATTAATTCATATTTTGGCTAGATCTAATATTTTGGTAGATTAGTTGAAACAAAATCCTGCCACCTCTTTTGTGTAGACTGATTTATTCAAAATATCAAGATGATTTTGTGTTTCTTGTAATTCATGCGTTTATAATTGACCCAAATGAAAATTAATATTTGGCCTGGATTTCAAGGGACATCTGTGGTAATAATATGTGACAATTATAAGGTATTTTATGTGAGCATTACACTAGTTCAAAGAATAGTCTATTGTTGGACATAACTTATTGTCAATGTTTGATTACTACAACAAGAGTATTGTTTATTGTTAATATTATTGTCCAAAGACTTGATATTGATGTAGTGTTTGGTATCTTATGATGAGAATTAGCCATTATTTTGAATTTATTTGTTTACTTAAGAATATTAATATGAGCTTTAATTTTATTTATGTTTTGTTCTATATTAAGCTAATTATTTACTTATTGCTATCACAATATCTATTATACATTTTATGCTCATGCTTAGGAAAATGAATCTCAAGGAATAAAAAGATGCACTTGCTTAAGGTTTTAGTTGTATGAACATAGACTTTGCACTAAGGAAATAACAATTTGCACCTCTCATGAGGGATAACATCCTTATTTGGTATAACGGATTTTGAGAGGTGAAATTTGTTCAAATTGCATAAGTGTAGTGGTCATGAAGCAACAACATTTTTGAAGCCTTTAAGGGCACATAATCTGAAAAGATTACTTAGGCCAATGTTTTCCTTGATGAAATTGAGAAATGTTTTCCTAAAAACAATAAGGTTTATATGACATTATTTTTTACTTCTTTGATAAAGTATAAGGGTCAAGGAAATATGGGGAGTGCATTATGGAGATGTTTTATATTGCTTTAAGTCTTAAGGCACTTAAGATCGAGTTTTTCTGAATAATTACTTGTTCTTGTGGTTTCAATAAATCTTCCTATAAAGTTTAATCAACTGAAAGGTTGAAGCATAATAAGTTTGAAAATATTATTTTTCATTTAGAGTTCAATCGCTATAAATACAGAGTTGATTATGTGTTTATAAGCATATTGGTACAAACTCATTATTGTGCGCTTATTAAAGAACTGTCATCCTAGGTCTCTCATGAGCACACTGCTCATGTGGATGTAATATTATTTAAGGATATTCAGTTTTAGTGGACGTTTGTAATTTAAATTTATGTTGGTTATAAACATAATTTCAGTTACTTCAGTTTCAGGATATTTATTTTAAGGTTATTTTCTCCATAAATAAAGATTGTTTTAGTTTATCCACACTATGGTTTTGGGAAAATTTGATCTCACTAAAGAGGACCAGTTGAAAATAGACATGTACGGTTCACATTGCATATAATTTCCATATTACGCTCCATGTTTGACTATGTCATTTGATTGTGTTTGTATACGTGCCCATTGATAGGTCTAATCATGATTGATATGACAAAGACCACTTTGGTCTTATATGGATATAGTTGATGGACGAGATTGTTATAGAATACCTATTGTATGATAACAAATTTTGAGCTCATAAGGTTATACATTTATCAGGAAACATATGTTGTCTAGTCATGATTGATATGACAAAGGCTACTTTGGTCTTATATGGATATAGTTGATGGACAAGATTGTTATAGAATACCTATTGCATGATAACAAATTTTGAGCTCATAAGGTTATACATTTATCAGGAAACATATGTTGCCTAAGTTGGAGATTGTTGGATTAGAATCCATAATTATGGGCACATATTTTTAATGTATATTATTATCATAAAATATGACATAAATTAAGTGGTCAATTATGTTATAAAGTCATAAGTTATTAGAAATGTCATTGAAATAAAAATGTAGATACTATTAAAGTTGTATTTATAATTCAATGAGTGACAGAGTTATAAGTACAAGCAATAATTTATTCTTAAATCAGCTATATAAAGGGGTTATTATCCCAAAAAAATAGATCATCTCTGTATTTTCTCTTATCCCTGTTAGAGAGTTTATATTTGAGAGAATTCTTTCTTGAAAGATCACAACCAATACAATTTTCAAGATTTCAACCTTTAGATAATCTCCAACAATGAATTCAGGTATGTTTCTGCAAATCTAATATTTTTTTATTGTTGATAATTTGACATGATTAAATCCTAGTTTGTATACATAATTATTACAGTTCGGTTATAACACAGGATACGCAGGGACAGCATTAGGAGTTTTCTCACCAAACCTGTACACAAAGTAGAGCTTACCTTTTACCTTGCCGATGGTTTCTTAACCGGGTACGTGGTATACTTAGCAGGGCTTCCTCTACCGGCGCTGTCGAGTAGATCCTTGATGGGAATTTGGGTTTCACCAATCTCTTTGTCACCACGAAAGGTGCGGCAACATACGAGCCAGGAAGTGATGAGCGGTGTATTTGTTTGAACAAGGGTTCCGTTGATGGTAAACAGCATGGGATGGTTCCACTTGGGGCTGGTGCCGCCGTCTTTGTGCAACGGTGTTATCTTCTCAGTGGTTGTGTCTCCGGTGATCTTAACGACGACGAATACGTCCATTTTAGAGAGGTGCTTCACCTTCTTGTGACCTTCTTGCAGAGACTACAGTAATCTCCAATGCTCTCATCTGCTCCATCGCTGATTTCTACTTTCCTCGGATGAGTGCTAGTAGATTTATAGAAGTTACTGACTAGGGAGCTTAGTTGACTTGAAGGATGAAATCAAACTCCTCCGTTTCTGATGATTGTTGCTTCATATGGTTTACAGTGGAATTTGTCAACACATGAAAACTCAACGATTCAATAAGTCAGACAAAGACAGCTAATGCCTGTCCAGATCGAAGCCCAAAGGCCACGAACCTCGCGTCGGTCCAGCAAAAAAACAATAGTAGTTTACATTTGAAATATCAATTTAGTTCTCGCTCTAAAAAGTTCAACTAATTTAACCTTCAACATTCCTATAGTATTTAAATTTATATATTGAACTTATTAAAACAATGATCAAATTGATATAATATATAATGTTCAAATTCAAAAATGAAAGGGACATCTAAAAAATGATTTTATTTTTTTAAAAAAAATTACGTGGTTAGAATTATATATAACTATTTTATTTTATTTTCATTTAAGGGTATGTAGTTATGAGAAGACATTCGAAAATGATGCAGGATAAGACGAAGAAAGTAGTTGAAGAGCAATCACAGAGATCTTGATGACGATGCAATTGAAGCAAAGCCGATTGATCATGACCACAAATGAGATACGGGAAGATTAAGCCAAGTATATCGGCTTTTTTGCGACAGAGCATCGCACGTTGCCGGTTTTCGGAGAAAACCGACAACCCAGTAATCCAAATTTATGAAACTGTAATTATAGATTTCATCACTTTACTTTAACCATATTCCCGTTTTGGTTACTAAATTTTAAAAAGTTTCAATTTGATCATTCTACTTCGACAAACGGTGTGATGACGTACACCGAAATAGCATCGTTTTAGATCTCTTAAAAAGATAGTACATGCCATCTTATCGCTTGTAATTTAACGATTGAATGACCAAAAGCAAAATAATTATAAAGTTGAATGATCAGAATGAAAGTTTTTAAAATTTAGTAACTAAAAGAATATGGTCAAGATTGAGTAGTAAAATTTGCAGTTTACCCTTGATTAAATCATTAGGGCCAGACATCTCTCCTCGTATTTATATGACAAATTTTCGATGACAGCCGATACTTCCACGTTAACATTTCACACACTTGTCATTTTGGATCCGAATATCCGTGTTTAAGCCCTTTTCCACACTAATTTCAAATCAATATTTTAATTGATTAAAGCACAATGCACTGACACCTGTTTTTTTTTATAAAAAAAATACTTTATTGAACTGGGGGAGGTATAACCTTCTGTATGCTGGAAAATAAAAATTACAATGTCAATATCTCATTGTATTAGGGTTATGAATGAAGAAGCAGGAACTCATGAGCAGGATGGTACAATGGATAAAGCTGAGTTAAGGAGAAGACGTTTAAATCTTAAATTCTAAATTCTAATTATGCTTGTTTTTGATGCAGATGGTATATACTGGCCAAAGTTTGTGATCGCTGTAGCAAGTGCAGCAATGATTTCAGGGACTTACTATAATCCAACAATCACTCACTTTGGGGCCGGTGTTTCGAGAAGACTTCGCCGGAAAGATTGAAAGAGTTCATCCGAAAATATGATTTATTAGACATAGGTGATTATGATCAAAGGAAGCCGACGATTGGGCGGCAAAGAGTACCGATGAGAAAGATATTGCACCGGAACACATCAAGGATGATGGATACACTGTATTAAGAATAAAATTAACTCACAAATGAGAAGCATTGTGTTTTAGACAATGGAAACTGGATTTCATTAATAAAATAATCGAAGGAATAAATAACGTTCATAAAAACTCATTATTTCTGTCGAACGAAATAAAGAAATAAATATTTCCTTGAGAATGACGACCAATATCGAAAGAGTCTAGTAACCTTCATAAAAACTCATTATTTCTGTCAAACGAAACACTTTATGATACAATAAATGAGTGGTGAACGAATCAAACTATCTGACAAGTTATTTCACTACATAATTATTATTATATCGACAAACAACGTTTTACTAAAGAATGTATATGAATATACGTGTCCATCAATAAACCAACTAGAACACAAATGTCGCGAGGTTATTAATAAATTTAGTTTAATGTAATTATATCAAAATTTATA
Source organism: Hibiscus syriacus (assembly GCF_006381635.1). Classification (NCBI taxonomy): domain Eukaryota; kingdom Viridiplantae; phylum Streptophyta; class Magnoliopsida; order Malvales; family Malvaceae; genus Hibiscus; species Hibiscus syriacus. The sequence continues at coordinate 735,254 of NW_024063228.1, forward strand.
TCAAGATAAAATTAAGTTTTCAATTAATTTAGATCATATTTAAAGTATAAATATGTTATTAAATTGGATAGATTTGTATATATTTTTATTTTGGAAAAATTTATGTTAAATTAAATCAAGATAAAATTAAGTTTTCAATTAATTTAGATCATATTTAAAGTATAAATATGTTTAAATCCAAATTGAATCAAAGTTAAATTTTATTTTAATATTTTAAGATCGAATTCAAATCATAAAAAAACTCAGCTCTTTTCAATCCCCAGTTTCATATGATGAAAAGGGTAGTTTTAAATTTTAATGCATGAAATATTACATGTTTTAGGCTAAATTAGACAATAAGTAAAATAATTCACACTAAATAAATGTTTTCATTAGTAATAACAAGTGACGGATCCAGAAATATTTTTTAGGGTGAGTACATGTATTCTAGTATCATAAACTTTTGAATAGGTGGACACAATTAAAATTTCAGAGTGGTTATAATTGATTTTTTTTCTAATTAGAATATATAATGATAAAAAAAGAAGTAAAATTAAAGAATTTAGCGTGCTATTCAATAATTGCTAGATTGATATCTGTATGTTTTGAAAAACAATTTAATTCATAATATTTAGTTTGATAATTACTCTGATTTATATTTTGATTTTAGCGTGCTATCCAATATTGTCGTAGTTTTTAATATATAAACCTCGTCACCCTCACATTTGGGAGCTGCCTATTCCCACTTTCACCTACCCCGTAGGCCTTAGCCCCTTCATCTTCCCCACCCCGCCGTCCCTCAAACAAACACAATACTTGCTTTACTGTTAGATAATTTTCATATACTTGAGCAAACCATGTCTAGTGATCGTGAACAAGAATCCATTGAAGAAACCCATCACGAAGACGAAGTCGAGTCAAGTGCCCCCCATGAGACGCAGAAGAAGCTGCGCAGATACGATTCCATGGACTTGGAATCCGCCAAGGTTCCAACCCATCACGGCCATGGCCCCAAGGTATATGTTTATTGCTATATATATTGGTATGCGTATAGGCGCTTCTAACATTTGATGAACTACGTAGGATCTGGGATGGACGGTGATACTGCAACTAGCGTTCCAGAGCATCGGCGTTGTGTACGGAGATATCGGCACATCGCCGCTCTACGTCTATGCCAGCACCTTCTCCGACGGTATAAAGAATAACGACGACGTGTTGGGTGTCCTCTCTTTGATCTTCTACACCATCACTCTCATCCCTTTGATCAAATACGTCTTCATCGTCTTACGAGCCAACGATAATGGTGAAGGTAAGCACTTGATTAAGATCCAGTACTTAATTAAACACTACTAAAGTCATCGCATGAATATTAAATAATCCAATGAATACATGGATCGACAGCTTCATGTGGTCACAATATTTGACAATATGTTTCCCGTCATGCTATGAAATTTTTAATTAAATTAACTAATATATTTTGTCAGTTTGAACATGGGTGATCTGCGTTGGGAATTAAGCAAACGGTGCGAGTCTAATTAATTAAATAATCACGCTAATTATAGTGAATTATCTGAGGGAGAACTCTACTTAGTAGGTTGCTTTCAGTTCTTTTTCTTGGTCATGCTCTAAGCAAAGCGTCTTGCATTAAAAATAAATAAAGTCTCATGCTGGCGTTGATTTGCTTCTTAAATTTCGTGAAATCGTTTATTTTAATGCAAATCCCAATTGGTGAAATCGTTAATTTGCATTAAAAGTAATTAATTTAGGTAATCTTCAGTAAAATAGTTTATTTTATAAACATGGGTCGGATTCTTGTAACAAAATACGATGAATCAACCGACATAACAACGTTTTTAATGCAAATCCCGATTGGTAGGGAAATAATTAATGGTAATTTAAGAAGCAACTGGACATAAATTAATATATTTTTCAACTATCTGAAAATATTGAAATCAATTTTTTTTTTGTGTAAACACATTGTATGTAGAAAATTATTTCAAAAAATAATATAGATTAAAGATAAAAAAAAAGTATTTATATCATTGAAAAAATACAAAAAAATAGTAAGAAAATACAAAAAATAGTAAGTAGAGATGGGCATGGGTCGGGTTGTATTTTCGGCCAACTCGTCCCGAAAATTATACATCATCCATCCGAACCTGATCTGACCCGAAAAATATACACCTTCTACCCGACTCGACTTTTTGAGATAAAAATCGAACCAGACCCAACCAAACTCAAAATAATATATTTATTAAAAATATATTATTTTTATTGAATAAAAAATAAAGATTTAATTGAAAAATAATATATAGAGAAACATTATTATAATTATCCCTAAATATAAAGGTAAAGTTATATGTTTTTCTCGGGTCGGATTGGATATTTTTTACCTATAACCCAAACTCAAACCCGACCTGAACACAATCTCTAAAAAAATTGACCCAATCAAATTAAATCGGATCATAACCCGTCGGATCCGGGTCTCATGTTAATCCCTAATAGTAAAAGACGCATAGCACACCTTAACTTATAATGTGATTAGAAGAGGTAACAATTTTTAGGTTTTATGATCTAGTCTAACTTTCTACGAATGAAATGGTTGAAAAATAATAACAAACGTAATATTTTAGGTTAAATACGAACATATTATTAATAAAAAAACATAGAATATACTTATATTATATAATAATATAATTTTTTCAAAGAAAACGATTATCCTACGGCTCCCACGGTCTATACCTGGTGAAAAGGATTGATAGGTGTTTTCCATTTGTTCAGGGGGAACATTTGCCCTATACTCGCTGATATGCCGATACGCAAGGGTAGGTTTGATCCCAAGCCAACAAGCAGAGGATCGTGATGTATCCAATTTCCAGCTTGAATTACCCAGCAAGCGTCTCCAAAGAGCTTCCAGACTCAAGTCTAAGCTAGAGAAGAACCAGTTTGCCAAATTTTTTCTGTTGATCATCACCATGCTCGGCACTTCCATGGTCATTGGCGATGGCGTCCTCACCCCTTGCATTTCGGGTTTACCTTCTTTTTCTTTTCTATATATACCTTCATTCATTCACATTTCTTTATTATATTCACTTACATGGTCCTTGCAGTGTTGTCTGCTGTTAGTGGCATCAAGAACGCTACATCTGCAATGACAGAAGGTCAATATATAAACTGCAACTTACCTCTTTGCATATTTAATCTTTTTATTTTCTTGAAAGCTGCTGACATTTGGTGCAAAACAGATAGGATTGTTTGGATATCGACAGTAATCTTGGTGTGCCTCTTCATGGTTCAAAGATTTGGAACAGACAAAGTGGGCTACACCTTTGCTCCCATAATTTGCGTCTGGTTCACACTCATCGCCGGGATCGGGATTTACAATTTCTTCAAATTTGACCGATCAGTCATCAAAGCTATAAACCCAAAATACATTGTGGATTACTTCCAGAGAAACAAAAAGCATGCATGGGTTTCCCTTGGTGGTGTCGTTCTTGCCATCACTGGGACGGAGGCGTTGTTTGCCGATGTTGGTCATTTCACGGTTCGCTCCATACAAATAAGCATGTGCTCAGTGACTTACCCAGCTTTGATCATGGCCTATACGGGGCAAGCCTCTTTCCTTCGTAAACACGAAGATTTAGTCTCCGATACTTTCTTTAAATCCGTTCCAGGTGATACCCAGTTTTTTTGTTGTGATGTTGAGTTTCATTTGTAATGATTTTCTTGTAAGGCAGCTAAGTGTGGCGATTTGCAGGCCCTCTCTACTGGCCGATGTTTGTGACGGCGGTGGCGGCTGCGATTATTGCGAGTCAAGCAATGATTTCAGGGGCTTTCTCTATAATCCAGCAATCACTCTCGTTGGGGTGTTTCCCTCGTGTCAAAATTGTCCACACATCAGCCAAATACGAAGGTCAAGTTTATATCCCTGAGGTGAATTACTTGCTGATGCTAGCCTGTGTTGGGGTTACTCTTGGATTCAAAACCACAGAAAAAATTGGCAATGCTTATGGTAATATTTCAATCAGTCTTAAGACTCGAGTCCGAGACCTTGCTAGAGGGACATTGAGCTCTCTACTACTTGATTCAACTGCCGTCGGTTCATTCCTTTCATTTCTTGTAGCTCAATCTTCTACTTATACTTGAACTGTGCATATATGCAGGGATTGCAGTGGTGTTCGTAATGACTCTAACATCATCCCTGTTGGTTCTCATCATGATCATGATATGGAAAACCGATATACTCTTCATAATCGCCTACGTTCTTATCATCGGCTCCGTCGAGTTTACCTATTTGAGCTCTGTCCTCTACAAGTTCAATCAAGGCGGCTACTTGCCGTTGGCTTTCGCGGTGGCCCTAATGACCGTGATGTATGTTTGGAACAATGTGTATAGGAAGAAGTACAACTTCGAGCTTGACAACAAAATCTCTCCCGAAAGATTAAAGGATATTACATCCGACACTAACCTATGTCGAATCCCGGGGCTTGCCCTGTTTTACTCGGAGCTTGTTCAAGGCATTCCACCTATATTCGAACATTATGTAGCAAACATACAAGCATTGCATTCGGTCCTTGTTTTTGTTTCCATCAAATCGCTACCGATCAGCAAAGTTCCGGCCGAAGACCGGTTTCTATTTCGAAGAGTGGAACCGAATGAGCTAAGTGTGTTCCGTTGCGTCGTTCGATACGGGTACACCGATATCCACAACGAAGAGGACTCGTTGGAGCGGATTCTAGTCGAGAAGTTGAAAGATTTCATCAAGGAAAACATATGGTTGGCACATGTTGTCGATGGAAAGAAGGCTATCCAAGGTGGAAACGAGATGAACGGAGGGGAAGTCGGCAACGAATGGCGAGAGACGGCGGAAAGAGAGATAAGGGTGGTGGACAAAGCGTCGGAAGCTGGCGTCGTACACCTGATAGGCGAAAGCGAGGTGATTGCAAGCAAAGGGAGTGGGGTTGTTAAAAGGGTATTGATAGATTATGCTTACAATTTCATGAAGAAAAACTTGAGACAGAGTGAAAAGGCGTTTGATATCCCTCACAGGCGTATGCTTAAGGTTGGCATGACATATGAGTTGTAGAATTAATTATTCGATTTATATTTGATGTCGGATATAATTTTATGTATCTTTACATAAAATTATATATTATCAATATATCAAATATAAATATTTAATTATTGTGTACTATACGAATAAATTAGATATACAAGACTGACGTATATCTACTTTGTAAACAGCTAATGTTGTATTACAGTATCACAAATGTTTAAGTTTTCATAATCGAATAAATTACAAATAAACTGATAAAAGATTTGTATTTTATATCTTTGACAAACATGACTTTTTTTCTTCTAGAAAATAAAAAATATATAATATTAGAGAAAGCAAATAATTTTATTGTGCGATAACCTAATTAAAGGTTAAAAAACAATAATTATTGATATAACTTAAAATGTTAATTTTTTCTAATATTTTTTATTGAATAAAAAATATTATATTTTTGATTCAACTAAAAATATTAAAAGATTTAATATTTAATATTACGATATAATCAAAAATATTATACTTTTAATAATGTCTTCAATTACATTCATTTTATATTATTTCTTAATCTTAAATTAAACCATCATCGATTAGATTTTTCCTAAAGAAGGTGAGGAAAGTACCTAAACGACATGATAAAATTTGGGAGTACAGTGATTGGATGGTGCTGGCTTTTTATGAGAAACGAACTGTCTCCCAGGGTGGGACCCTCGCAGCCTCCAGACAGCTCTTTCTTTCGTCAGATTGGGATCAGTTGAACAGTATCAACTCAACATGGATTTTTTACCCGGATATCACCTAATAAAAAAATATTGCTTATTTTAATAGCTATCTATAATTATTTTCAGATTGAGTCCGTTTTATATCACATAGGTCAAAGCATATTTTGTAGACGACGTCTTCTGTTGATCTGTATAAAAGTTGATTGGGTTGAGTTAAAATGAAATAATATATATATATGAAATTTTTCTAAAAAAGAATTACAATGTATGTTAAAGACACGTAATTATATAAATATAAATAAAATAATATTAGTGGTATATGTATTAGTTTTATATTTAATCACACAATGAATGAATATTTAAATGATTATATTTAAAAGCTGTAAAATCCATATATCTATATTATGTGGGATTTGAAATTTATCATAAGCTTATAAAATCTTACATTGTGTAGACATTTTATAACCTTTTAAACATACACTTAAGTGATTGAACATGAGATTGATATATGTGCGTCGTCGTCACTCGGTTCGTACTTAGGCCTGTAAATGAACCGTACGAACACGAACGAGGGTAACTTCATGTTCATTCATTTAGTTTTAACCGGACAAATGAATGAACACGAACAACTAAATGAACGGAATTTCTTGTTCGTTCATTAAGAAATGTAGCTTGTTTGTATTTATTCATGTTCGTTCGTTAAAATGATAAACGAACGAACATAATTGGATTTATATATGAGAAGAGTTTTTTTATTTCTAAATAATTTTATGATTTATATTTTCTTTAATTGCTTTGAGTATTTTTTTATTTAGGTTTATATTACAACAAACAATATAATAATAATAATAATAATAATAATAATAATAATAATAATAAAAGTTTTCAGTTTATTATTATCTTTTTAATTTATAATTTATCTTTAACGAGTACTATTTTTTATTAATTGAGAAAGACATTAAAAGTATCGTTTATTTTATTATTTCTTTAATGCAACTACCCATAAAATATTTAATTAATTTTATCACCTAAGAAAAAAATATAAAAGATAAAAAAAAAAGTTAAGAACTCAAATCTCAATACATACCTATGTTTCTTTAGATGGAATCTTAGCCATTAATTCCTTTATATATATATTATACATGATTTTTAAATACGAACTATAAAATAATATAAATAATTAAAACAATATTTTCAATGAATGTGTTTTTTTAATTTTTTTAACGAAAAACAATGTGAATAATTTAATATCATTGCTAGTTAGATTTTAATTAATTATTTTAATTGAATTAATATAAAATAAATTATTATATAACTGAGTCAAGTTTGTCAATATTGTAGACACGCCACGCGTCTCAATATTCTCTCCATTGACGATTATATGCACAAAACAACCAAAAAAGGTAATGAAAAAACATATTTTTCAATATAATTTTGTGACGGAAAATGAAGGTTTGTTTCCATTTATCAACCATATACGGTAAAACATTTTAAATAAAAATTCAATTAGTTTAAAGTAAATCATTGAAAATTATATTCTGACTGCTAACAAACCGACTATTCAATTCGCAAGTTCATGCACTTGGGAACGACAAATCTTGTTTCGTGACTTGAAAAGATAGAACGGGAGATTTAAATAGACCGACGTAATTATAATGTAACATCTGTTTATATTATTTTTTAGTCATTGACAATGTATATATACATTATAGACATAACTTCTTAAACTTAAGACCTTTAAAAAAAATAACACTTCATTTTATCACTGAAACTACCTGATGGATTCTCTATACATCACATTAAATAGATATCATATTCATCAAATATGATTTACTTTCCAGATGTTTTGAATGATAAACACATGAGACTCAAAATCTCGTGCTAAAGAGCGTAAAGGTTTGAATCATCTTCAAGGTAAAATATAATTGGAATGCTCATTAAATTGAATTAATTTCGACAGCCGATCACGAGATTTTGGTGATCTTCTCTAACAAAATGTGGATTCCACTTTGAAAATGTTCTCTTTGTACACTTTCCGAGTATATAATCATAAATACATTTTAGTTTTAATTTAAGTATAAAATAAAAATAATATTTTTAAGTATAACTATCGGTATTTATTTTATTGACTGATTAATCTGAATCAAATATTAAATACTCTTAATCTTATTAAAGAACTTAAAGTCTCGTTTAAATAAATCAATTGATAAAATATTATATCTTTAATATGTATAAATTTTCTATTTCCTCTCCACAGTACTTTTCGTCTACTGAATTATTGAAAACAAACAAAAGTTTTGTTAAGTGTTTTTTTTAAAACTGAGGTATTGGGAATGTTGATTTTATAGTGAATAAAGATTAATTTCAAGGATTTATATGTCTTTCTTCTAAAAGTATTTTTAAGATTTTATTTATATTGTTTTTGAAGTTAAATATTTATTATATTTAAATATTAAATTTCGTTCAAATAATATCAGTTTTAAAATTTAAATAAAAATATTTCGGATTTAAAAATATAATATGCTTCACCATTATATACATGAATTATTGATTTTATTTCCTTCTTATCAATAAATCGCCGCTTGTTTTTATTTTTAACCCATAAAACTTTTCCGGCAATTTTGCTCCCATGGAGCTTTGAAAATAAAGAATGACTGAAATGGGGAAGGAGAAAAATTATTTTTCCAAATAATGTATTATGAATAGTATCATTCACCGTTGCTCTCTTCTCCTCCACTGCTGTAGCCTTTCTCTACCTCCTTCTCTGTTGCAGATTCATGTGGTGAAAAGTTTGAAGGCGTGCATGGTGACCTACAGTTTCGCTGTACGTGCATGGCGACTTACAGCTTGATCGTTCTGCACGACGTATGGAGGATATGACGACCTGCATAAGTCACCCGGAACATTTAGCGTCCAATTTTTTTATTGTAAAAAGCACCTTGTCTCAGTAATTAATCCTTCAACTATATTATCTCAAGAATTTTTTATTTTAAAAATATTATCTCGTGATTTTTGTCACCTTTATGAAATCAAAACATTTAAATTTGTATATGTTTTTATTAGAAACATAAATAAAAAAAACGAGACACTGCCCCAAATTTCCTAAAATAGGATTGTCCAAAGGCAACGTAAGGCAATTAGACATGTCCCTTTTGGTCATTTAACCCACGTATCAAAACCTACCTACGACCGCGTGTGGTCTCAACTCTCATAAATCAAACCGAACACAGGCGTTAATCTTCGTTCTTCTCTCTCTCTCTTCATTTTCCTCTCCTTTTAACTTAGCAGCAAAAACCACAGAGAATTTTCCTTCTTTGCTCTCTTATTGTTATCTCTCTCTCTGCCAAGTCCTCAAGAATTCAACTTGTTTTCGTATTCATGAAAGCTAACCTCTCTTTCACAAGGTAACCAAGACCTTTACTTTGTCGGGTTTGTTCTTTTCTTTTATTTATTTATTGTAGTTTTATTTATTGTAAAAAAAAGTAAAGAAAAAAGAAGAGTGAATCGAGGTTTATATATGTATAACAAAGAAGACCCATTTTTCCCAGGTTGGTTTTTGTACGTGGATTTTAACCAGGAGTTCCTTATACGAAGGTTAGCTATATGTTTTCTTTTAAAAAAATCCTTCTTTTTGCATGTTTATATACATTTATTACCAACTGTTTATCGGTTAATCTGTCTTTTCTTACAGTTTTCTCTATTTGTTTAATTTGTTATGTGTTTAATCAAAGGGAATTGCATGTTTGTTTTTCACTGAAACAATGGACATGTTACTCTCGAGTTTCGATGAGATTGTTCGACATTGACGAACTGACAGCTATGTGTCGTTAGGGTAGTTTAGATTTAGATTTAAGCTTTTTGTTTGTTTGTTTTTAATCTGCTCAATCAGTATATGAGTATGTGCCTTGGAAGCTCAATGTCGGTTACCAGTTGGTTTTGGTTCTCTCTGTTGATAGTTTAGATTACTAGAAATATGAATGGTATCTATTTCGATTGCAATGATGAGGCTTCATGCTCGGATTAAGGGCTTCCGATTTTTCGGCTTCCAGAACTATGTTGGAAGTTTCATTGCTGATTTCGGTTTAATTTTATGTATATTTTGAATGCATATATGTTCATGAGATGATTATGATGTATTTTTGATGAACTTAGTCTGCAAAACTGTAACTTTCTTTTTGATGAATGCTGGTAATTATAGTTTTTTACTCACCGAACGATTCCTCTGTTTTTTCGATCTCGAACAAAAATTGTTGCTTTAGAGAAATTATATTTGGCATATAGCTTCAAAGGAGTTTACTTTAGCATTTACGTGTAGGTTTGGCATAATAAATTATTAAAGTTTAATTTTTTTTTGGCTCAATTCTTAAGCAGATGGACATCACTCTCTTGGATAATGACATGGAGGGCATTGAATATGAACCATCTGAAAAATCACTTGCTTCGTGTTCCCTTTTGGATGAAATTTCTGGAGATCCACAGCTGATTCCTCGTGTCGGAGATCAATACCAAGCGGAAATTCGACCTCTAGTTGGCAAATGTCGGAGTTTACAGGTTGTAATGCAGCCAGTGGATTCAACTGCCATAACGAATGTGCCAAACCCCTTTCCAATGGGGTTGCCCATCCCTCTTTTCTGGACAAAGACTGAAGTTGAAAGCATAAATGGTGCTTCTGAATTTGAAAACATTGATGAGAGACGCATTACTTCGAGCCATGGCTGTGGAGAGTATAACGTTGAAAATCTATATCCTACATTAGGTGATAGGAAAGTCATGGAAGAGAATTCTGAGCTTCAACCTATAAATCGGGCTAAGATGGATTCCGACTTACTCCTCCCAATAGAGCCAAAATCAAAGCTGAATCAGGAAGATAGAAGTGCTTGTCCTCTTCCAGGCTCTTCTAGTGAAGTATGGAAGGGTATCGAACTTGACAGTTTTCTTCTTGGGCTATACATCTTCGGAAAAAACCTTATCCTTGTGAAAAAAATTGTTGAGAGTAAAGGCATGGGAGAGATATTGTCTTTCTATTATGGAAAATTTTACAAGTCTGATGGATATCGGAGATGGTCAGAATGCCGAAAGTTACGAAGCAGACGTTGTGTTCATGGACAAAAGCTGTTCACAGGGTGGAGGCAACATGAATTATTATCTCGATTATTTTCTCATATTTCGAAAGAATGTCAAGATATGTTGCTCGAGGTATTTTCCTGACTTTTCTATACTAAAAACCTAGTCATATGATCTTTCTGTAAGAATATTACCGGTGATTCTTACCTACCTATCAAGAACATCTTTTGGAGTCTACTTTACTTTTGGTATATTCTCAGTTTACTGCTGTACTTTTGAACATGATTTTGCAGCTATATTTAGTCTATTGTTTTTCGGAGAAAATATTTCACCATGATGTTTTATGAATTCCAATTGTTGTAGGTTTCTAAGAAATTTGGTGAGGGAAAAGTTACCTTCGAGGAATATGTATTCGCTATAAGGAACACAGTAGGCATCGGTATGCTCATAAAAGCCGTAAGTATTGGCAAAGGAAAGCTAGACCTCACTGGCAATGCTATGGAGCCAGTAAAAGTGAATCATGTAGTTTCTTTTCGTCCCGAAATACCAGTTGGCAAAGCTTGTTCTAGTCTTACATCAGTAGAGATTATCAAGTTCCTAACTGGAGATTTTAGGTTGAGCAAAGCTAGATCTAATGATCTTTTCTGGGAAGCTGTTTGGCCTCGACTTTTAGCTAGGGGTTGGCACTCTGAACAGCCAAAAGATCAGGCTTTTTCTGGTTTAAAGAATTCGCTGGTGTTCCTTGTACCTGGTGTTAAGAAGTTTTCAAGGAGGAGACTATTGAAAGGTGACCATTATTTTGATTCCGTTAGTGATGTTCTTAATAAAGTTGCATCAGAATCGGGCCTTCTTGAGCTTGAAAATGAAGGGCCGAAAGGCAGCGGAGATGGCCTAGAAAATAAGTTGGACCCTGTAATAAAACAAGATCCTGATACTAATACTACAAAAGATAAACGTAATTGTTACCTCAAGCCGCAAAAATCTGGCTGCATCCGAGATCTAATGAAGTTTACAATTGTAGATACTAGTTTGGTCAGGGGGGCTGAACGATCCAAAGTTAGAGAGGTAAGACGCTTACCTCTTGACGCTACTAGCTTATCCACCCCCTCTAGTATTTCCAGCGATTCTGAGGAGGATACATCGGATGACTCTGAAGATGAAACAGAAGAGACTAGTACTACAAATGCCCCCGAGGCTGCCCTGGCTAATGGGAGAGAATGTGTCGACATATCAGATTGTGTAAATAGCAACTCAAATATTGTTATTCCCCACACCTCTAATACAAGCATTATATCAGCGAAAAATCAAGAAAACCAAAGCAGAAGTCTGCTTCATGACCTGGAAGAGAAGGCTGAGAAGAATGATTTCAGCCAAAAGGTGAAGCCTAGCGATTCAAGATATTCTGTTCCTGTTACTAAACTGCGGGTTTTAACTGATTGTATTAATGGAGAATCTGGCTGCAGTGTTGAAAATATTTCAGTTGACAGGATGTTAAATGAAGACAATTCACACCGTAGGTCTAATTCACCCGATTCTTCTGAAGATATGGTTATTCAAGTGGGATCACAAAACTTGTCACCTGCGAGTTCTCTGTCTAAAGGCAGTCCTGACCAGAGAAAGGAAGGCATTGTTTCTGAAAACTGCCTGCATATAGAAGGATTTCCGACAAAGACTCGGGCACATACATTGATAGACTTAAATGTTCCTCAAGTTTCAACGGATTTTGAAACCGATGGACCCTTCATCTCAGAGATGGTTCAAAATAGTGACAATTCGTATTCACATATATCATTCTTTCAGTCTGAGGTAACAGTGCAGCGTGAGTCATTGAATTCGAAGATTCCTGATAAAGGTGCAGAGGTCAATCAGCATCCAACACCGCAAAACCGGAGGCAGAGTACTAGGAACCGACCATTAACCACAAAAGCATTGGAAGCTCTCGAATGTGGGTTCTTCAATCCCAAGAGGAAGAGAAAGCCAGCAGAGGCTTCCCAGAATAACTCTCGAAGAGTACTTTCGAGGCCTCATGTTATTGCCAATTTTAGAAATGGTGCTAATAACTCCAACATGGGTGAAACATAGGATGGTTTCTGGAGTGCCAAGAAAACATCCAGTCAGTCTCACATCATAATCCGATACTTCGAGGAATGAGCGGGAGAATCGCGATATACAAACTGTTCTAGAATGAAACCACACACCCCTCCATGCCCTCCGAAGCATTGTGCTTTCCGGTGATCACTGATTTTGTTTTTTGCATTTCCCTAGTCAATCATGTATTCGCTGCAACTAACTGCAGATCCGTGACCAACGTCCGGCGAAAACCTGGAAGTTCCAAACATGTTCATCTTAAACATAAGTCGGCGTCAACCGATGTTGATCTGATTTGGGGTCATAATCTCATCAGAAAAGAAGGGCCTTTTCCAGCCTACAAACAATTAGCACTGGTGGTTCTTACTGTCTTCTTGATAATTTGACCCGCAAACAGATGACTGTTATTTTTCCAGTTAATTTCTCTCTTTCTAATATAAAATCATGTTGTCCAAACTTAACAAAATCGTCCTGTTGTGAAGTAAAGTGTGTTTGGTCTTGGAAAGAAATCTTAGTTTTCAAAAGAAAAAAAAAGTGTCTTGAAGACATGGTCAAATGCATGGAAGGACCATGCATGCAGATACAAGAGTATTGGGTCCATTTCCATTTTTGAGCATAGAGCTAGCTGATAATTTCTCCTCGCATGGATAAGACTTGAGAGACCCCACGTTCATTAGGGCGGTGGTAGATTGATGATGATGTTAATCATTAATTTAATGCTATAATTCTAATCCCAAATTGCTTTGTTTGTCTAATTAAACAATGCTTCTTTTATATTTTATCTTTAATGAGTCAAAGGGGTGTTCTTAATTATTACTAGTTGGTCTAATTCAATGAGATGATAAGTTATATATATATATATATATATATAATCCTTTAGAGGGTAAAACTTTCGAGATAATGTTCTGGAAGAAATTAATTCACGAGATAATGCACTCTTCAGATTAATTGCTTAAATAGGGTGAAATCCACAGTGTTGACCGTAGGTCGTTATGTCTTCCGAGCGACCTACTACGTGGCCAGCTTCCCAGCAAACTCACAGAGAGAATGAACGTGTTGCATGGCACATGCACGTCTCAACACATAGGTCGCCATGCACTTCGGGCGACCTACCCTTGCTTGCTCGCTCGGATGCCCTCGCATAGCTCGTTCGGCTGGCCTCGGTCGGATGGCCTCGGATGCTCTCGCATAGCTCGGTCGGATGGCCTCGGATGCCCAGCGTGTTGGGACGTGCATGGCACATGCAATCTCTCGTAGCTCGCCGGGAAGACATGGCGACCTAGTAGGTCGCCCGGAAGGCATGACGACCTACGACCAACACTGTGGATTTCACCCTATTTGAGCAATTAATCTTGGGAGTGTATTATCTCATGAATTAATTTCTTCCAGAATATTATCTCGAAAGTTTTACCATTTTAGAGACCAATGTTAATATTATAAATAGAATAAACTGAGTTTGGTTGTTCATTTTTATATTGTATTTTCGCAGTATCTTCCATCAATAAGTTAGGAATTGATGAATATAAAAATATATAACTAAAATATTTTTAAATAAACTTAAATTTGATACATGAACTGGGTATTATCTTTTAAATTATATTTAAAGAATATTTATTCTTTTGAATTCCTAAACTTTAATTACATCAATTGCTTTTATATTTTTTTATTAATAATGTTAATTTTTTGATGATATGACAATATAATATCATACTACAAATCGATAGTATTGTCATTAAAAATTAACACCGTTAATAAAAAAAATATGAAAACAATGAATGAAATTAAAGTTCGGGTATCAACTTGGAGGAAAAAATTATGGTGGTATCAATGTAAGAGAAAGTGTCTAATTTAAGTATCAATTTGAGAATAAACTTTTTTTAAATACCAACTTGAAAGAAAATGTTTAATTTAGATACTAAATGCATGTGTTAAATCTTTTAATTATATTGATATGAATATAGGAAACCAAAGTTCTTGCCATTTTAGCCCATCAATTATCAATAACATTGCTTTTCTTTATCGCAAAGAGCGCGTCCATTTCAACAAACAAAAGAGTATTCATTAGTGTTGATTCACCTCGATCAAACCTCACTTTCATGCGAAAAAAATATTTTAAAAACAAGAAAGAACACAACGCCGTCTTTGTCTTTTGTTTTGTTTTTATGCATGGGGTTGCTTGGCTAATGTCGATTAGCAACCCGGTTGGTTCTAAATTATTGCAGCATTTGTTACATTCCAGCATCTGAAATTGTGCTTACTCCTGTCCTTTAGTTATAAAAAAAAACATCTGTGCCTTGACATTGTTGTGTTTCCTTCATAAAATATATCTATCAGCAATCGATGATAACTAAGCAATTTTTATTTTTTTATTTGTAAATATTATTGTTGGTGATGGAGATGTAGCAGATGTTTGAGAAAATAGGTATTGACCATAGTTTTATAACTTAGCCGATGCTTCATCATTCTTCTTTCTGTCTCTTTGTTGTTTCTCTTTCTAAAAAGCCAGGCTTCTGGTGATTTATGTTAAAACATTTCCTTAATGTTATTATGAGACAATTCCAAGGGATACTAATAATAATTATTATTATAATAATACTTTTATGGAGCACGGACCAAACGATCTTAGTAATTAAAGAGACGTTATTATTAGAGGTTTGAGTTCAAACTTAGAATAATAGATCAATGTCGACCCTCAGTCTGATATCAAGATCATGAATCATAAACGATCAATTAACCTCCTTTATTTTCAATCAGTTAAATCTCTGTCAACTTCTAATCCATATGTTAAACATCATCTAATAGTAGGCCATAAGAACTTGAAACTCAAAACACTGAACAATAAACATCAAGTAAGACAAGTAAGATTAATATGTTAATGGGATTTTCCATTTTTTTCCAATTGGCTTATATATATTAGGTTTAGGGTCTTTATTTGAGTCTTTGATGATGAAAATAATAGTCTTGGGAGAGTGTATTTTTAATTAAAATAAAATTTAACGTATCTTATTATTATCATCAGATATTGAAGAATTTTATATTGAAATCAAATAAGGAAATGGCAATGAAATTAAAAAGAAAGAAAAATTAGGGCAAATAGGATGGAGTTGTCATATTCAAATTTGAACCATGTTCATATATAATTATATAAAGCCAAATAAGACCTTGTTGGCAATGTTACTTCCTATGTCAACTAGAGCTCTCTCTTCTTTCAAAAGAAACCAAGGATATATCAATTCCCTGCTTTTGTTTTGTCTTCCTCTACAGTAACCCTGATTTTTATGTTCACCAAAATACAAGCCCCACTTTTTGATTAGTTTCCACCACCACCACCACCAATAGATTTTGGAGCCAAAGGAAAATCAAAGGAAACAGGCAATCTTGTTTGTGTGTGTATATAATCGTCAACCCTATCGGTTCCAAATATGTCAAATATTACAGGTGATGATGGAAGCTTCTCTTCAGGGAACACAGGAGAGGAAGTCCTGCGGAAACCACAGCTGCAAACCAATAACTTTCCAGCATCAGCTTCAGCTGCTTCAAACAGCAATGGCTCATCCTCCCAACAGCCACTTCAAGCAGTTAAGAAGAAAAGAAATTTACCAGGAACTCCAGGCAAAGATCCCATTTTTCTATGCTGATTTCATGTTATTTTCTTTCATATGATCTTATAATAAAAAAAAACATGGGTTTGGGTGTTCTATGCTTTTGGGAAAGAAAAGGGTTCAATTATTGCTATGGGATTTACAATAATTTGCTAGGAAGAAACTGTTTGTTTGATTGCACTTTTCACTTCCTGTTTGTTTCGGACTGTTGTTATATGGGGCCATTGGCTATTTTACTATATACAGTTACGAAAATTTCTTATTAATTCTGGTTCTGAATCAGATCCAGCTGCTGAAGTTATTGCTCTATCACCGACAACGCTCATGGCCACGAATCGATTTGTATGTGAGATATGCAACAAAGGGTTCCAGAGGGACCAGAACCTGCAACTGCACCGACGAGGTCACAATCTTCCTTGGAAGTTAAAGCAAAGGACGACGACCGAGGTCAAGAAACGAGTCTACATATGCCCCGAGCCGAGTTGCGTCCACCACAACCCGGCTCGCGCACTAGGTGACCTTACTGGGATCAAGAAGCATTTTAGCCGTAAGCATGGCGAGAAGAAGTGGAAATGCGACAAGTGCTCGAAGAAATACGCGGTTCAATCCGATTGGAAAGCTCATCAAAAGACCTGTGGTACTAAGGAATACAAATGTGACTGTGGAACCATCTTCTCGAGGTTTAATTTACGTGCTTAACTTCAAGACATTGCATTAATTATATGATTCGTTTGTAAGCTCTGCTAACAAATGTTCTGTTTTCTTATCAAGATCTTTATCCACTGCTTGTTCTTTATGCAGGAGAGACAGCTTTATCACACACAGAGCTTTCTGTGATGCATTAGCTGAAGAGAACAACAAGTTAAACCATGGAGCACTGATGAACAATATCGGATCATCGAACCAACTGACGGAGCTGATGCCATCGATGCCAATGAGCAATGTGAATGCATCTATGGGAATATCTGATTTCAACAACTTCGACTCGAAGAACACGCTCAAATCTCTTCCTCAAGAGCTCGTACCGATGCCGTTTAAGTCCATGAACATAGGAGGAGGCATGTTTTCGAGCAGCTCGGGCAGTTTATTCTGCGGTCCGAGAAGCATTCCCTCGTCGCCCTCGAGCTTACAACTTAGTTCGAATAGCTCATCTAGCTTCAATTATTTACAGGACAGCATAAGTGGTTGCCAAGTTTCCGGGTCACCCTACATGTCTGCAACAGCTTTGCTACAGAAAGCAGCTCAAATGGGTGCAACCGCAAGTAATAGTATAAACTCGCCCATGATGCAAAAAAGCTTTGCTAGTAGCATGGTGGATGGGATTCAGCAACAGAATACATCATCATACGATCATTTCCCATCACACACCGATCATCAGTCAAGCATGGTTGGGATCGGTCAAGCCCCTAACGAAATGGCACAGCTTTTCAATGTCACCACAGGAGCAATGACTGATATGGGAATGTTCACCACCAACATGTTCATGAATGGAGCTGAACGAAACCAAGGCTTGATGAACAACATGGAACATGGAGATAACAGTGATAGCTCCGGGCTAGTACAAGGAAGATCCCAGGCAATGGAAAGGAACTCGACGGTTCCGTCTGTGTTCGGAGTGAGCGGTGGAGGAAGTAACATGACGACACTCGATTTCATGGGGATCGGAGGGTCAAGGCCAACCAATATGCATGAAGAACACCTTCAGCAACATAGATTGCCAATGATAAACCCTTTCCAACAACAGCTCCCACATGGGGGATTCAGTCATTGAAAAGCCCATCTGGGATGTCTGAGAACCTACAGCTTTTGCCTTGAAGATCTCATTACTCTAGTATGGTGACAAAGCTTATATTCAAAGGAAAAGTGTTCTCCACGTGCTCCATCTTTTACACACATTTGAATATGAAACAGCGGATAGTTTCAAATCAACTCGTAAGAATTTTCACATAATTTTTTTTAAAAATAGAAAAAATAATTAAATAAAAATATTAATCTGTTTAATTTAATAGCATACAACTAAAATCTAAAGTAACATTTAATTTAATATTATAATTCTAATAACTTATATATTAATTTTTTACATATATTTTTATCAGAATTTAATTAATAATATATACATACATAAAAATATATATTTTCATAAATTTATTGAGATAGGATGAGTTCTCCTTAAATTCAAATTTGACCCGTCTAAATTTTAAAAAAAAATGACCCAATCTAAAATATGATTTTCATAAAAAAAAAATTAACATTATTATATCGAATTAAATCAAAATACGTATGATATAATTTTTTAAGTGATTATTTGCTCTCTACTATATCTCTTCTCCAGCCCAATTAAAAGCCCATAGTTTCCTCAAATCAAAGCCCAAAGCTTTTAACCACCAAAGTAGCGAAGGCGAAATCTGGGGAGGTCAAAAGGGCTAAACTTTTCAATTGGGGTCGAAAACGAATTCTCGCAAAAGAAAGGCCCTCTGTTCTTTTTCTACTGCCTTTTTTCAACCATTCGTCTCTTCCATAATCACTTTCCTATCCTCCAATTGCCCTTTGCGACTCGATTCTTCTTTAGCGATAGGGTTAGGGTTTCTTTCATTGAACTACTCATCGATCGTATTTCTGGTACGCTTTTTCCGATTATTCTCAATATATTTTTTGCCCGATCGATTAATTTTTCAATATTTTCAATACTTTCCGATCAGTTTTAGTTTTCTTCTTTTATAAATTTTTTTTTGCTTGATCGATTATTGGGATATATTTTATTTGTGGGTACAGCTTCGTTTGAGGTGACATTGTGTAGAAATTATATTTTTTTGCTGGTCCTTGGGCTTCTTTTGCTCTGTTGATAGGGTTTTTTCGTCAATGTTTGACCTTTATCCCTTGATATATTATTATTTGGTTTATCTATATGGAAATTGGAAGGTTGAGTTGTTTATCTTCCAAATTTGTTGATATGGTTTGATTGTTTGGTTTCCGTGATTTTTTGTCAATGCTAGGGCTTTTCAGGTTTTAATTTGAAGAAATTTTTGCTCCACTTTTAGGAAAATGGAGCGCAAGATTATCGAATTGGATCAGGGATGGGATTATATGCATAAGGGGATCACAAAGCTGAAGAGGATTTTAGAAGGCTTGCCGGAGCCTCCATTTAGCTCAGAAGAATATATGATGCTTTATACGTATTCCTCAATTCTTATTTTCAAGTTTTTCTGATTTTGTTTTTCTAGCTTAGTTATCTGGTATCTCGATTCTCATCGTTTTTCCTTGATTGAAACTACTATAGGACCATCTACAACATGTGCACTCAAAAGCCACCTCATGATTATTCTCAACAGCTTTATGACAAGTACCGTGAGTCATTTGAAGAATATATTACTTCAACGGTAAGGAATTTGTTTTTATGTTAGCTAACATTTTTGGTGCTGACTACTTGTCTGTCTTGCTCCGTATATAGATTACCATTTTACGTGAAACTATTGGAACTGGTATTATCTTTGTGAAATCTTACGGAAATGCTTATTGAAAAAGAAATGGACTTTGCTAACATCTTTTATTCTGCCTATACCTGGCTGAATGGAACTCTGCGTGTCAATTGCTCCATTTGAACTTCCACGCTCAGATAATTTTGTTAGCATTTGTTTGATATTTCATAGACTATATTGTTATTTAATATAGTAGTTTACAAGTTGATTTAGTAATTGTTTTTAAGTTTTATGATTTTGTTCTTGAATACTTTGGTAAATTCTAGTTTTAATAGTTTTCTCCAATAGAATATGAAGGCTTTTTATCTACTTTTCTGAGCCAATTATACCCTGTTCCCCTCAAATTTCCCTTCTTTTCTAAGATCAGGTATTGCCATCTTTAAGGGAGAAGCATGATGAGTTCATGCTCAGAGAGCTTGTTAAGAGATGGGCCAACCATAAAGTAATGGTCAGGTGGCTATCACGCTTCTTCCATTACCTTGATCGCTACTTCATTGCCCGGAGATCACTCCCCGCACTTAATGAAGTTGGACTGACCTGCTTCCGTGATCTGGTTTGTTATTAGTTCTTCAAGTTACACTTATATATGATACTGATTCTGCTATGATGAGTTGGATTTTAGAGTTAGCTGCCTATTATTTCCAGTTTACTTTTAACTATGTATTATATGTTTTACTCATTTCAGGTATATCAGGAAGTGCATAAAAAAGTAAGAGATGCTGTAATTGTCCTTGTAAGTTTACATCATTGTGTCATGGTTAATTGTATTTAATTGTCCTTGTAAGTTTACACATTTAATTCACATTTTGAATATAAAACTTAAGTGGAATGGTTACTTCGTATCAGATTGATAAAGAGCGTGAGGGAGAGCAGATAGACCGAGCATTACTGAAGAATGTCTTAGATATTTTTGTTGAGATCGGCATGGGACAAATGGATCATTATGAGGATGATTTTGAAGGAGCCATGCTTCAGGATACTGGTGCTTACTATTCACGGAAAGCATCAAGCTGGATTGAGGAAGATTCTTGTCCAGATTACATGTTGAAGGTAAGTGCTACAATTTTCGTGCATCTTTTTTTTCCATACGCTATAAGAATTTTTCCCTGATTAACCCAGATGGTTCTGATAGCGTTTATTTTAATGCTAATTGCAGTCTGAAGAATGCCTGAAGAAGGAAAGGGACAGAGTGTCTCACTACCTGCATTCAAGCAGTGAGACAAAGCTGTCAGAGGTTTGTTGAATTGTTGTAAATTTATATGTTAATGGTGAGCTTTTTCTCTGAGCTTACGTTGACTTGAGGGGTTGCACTTTCTTTTTTAGAGAAAATCTGTTTAATTGTTCGCCACAAGAGGGGACATTAATGTATACTTTTTGATGTATGAAAGTTGTCACTAAGATTTTACAATAAAAGTCATGGGAATTCTCTTTAGATGGCATGTATATTAAATGGATATTCCACATTTTTGACATTCAACATGGAATACTGTAATAAGAATAAAACAGAGTTCCCATGAAGACAATTCTATAATTTCTAGAGCACTCTATTAATAGCTGTTTATCCTGTTTCTAGAAAGTGCAACATGAGTTGTTGGTCGTGTATGCAAGTCGGCTGCTTGAAAAGGAGCATTCAGGATGCAGGGCCTTGCTTAGAGATGACAAGGTATTGTGCAGCATCATTTTTTTGTTAGCAAGGCTTAGCTTCTGGCTGTTTGATTTTGCAAATAGATATCAGTTATTTATTTGACTTTGTTTACACTTTCTAGGTGGAGGATCTTTCTAGAATGTATAGGCTTTATTGTAAAATACCCAAAGGCTTGGATCCTGTTGCCAATATATTCAAGCAGGTCAGAATATCTTTTTATTCTATTCTACAAGATAAATGGCCATCATTCTTATGTTATTCCTTGATTTTACTGAACATTTCTGAGTGCCTTTTTTTCCAGCATATTACTGCTGAAGGCAATGCCTTGGTCCAGCAGGTTGAAGATGCAGCAAGTAGCCAGGTTAGTTTTGTTGTTGTCCTCTGATTGCTAATATGATTGCTGAATACATTTATTGATTTTCTTCAGTACTGAAGTTAATTCATGAAGGTTTTTTCTGGATAAAATTATTTGTTAGTTAGGATTTTTTGTGTACTAAATTTCTTCTGTACCCTTTTGATTTACCAACTGTAAACCTTCCCTTGTTATCTCTCTTTGGGGGGGAGGGGGGGCAAAATCCCTATGACTACAGACTAATATTTCCCCACCATCGAGAGAAAAATAGATGATAATTTATTGTTTCTAATACTCGCCTGTTTCTGGTTTTAAGTACTAATAGTCACTCATTTCCACAGGCCTCAAGTTCTTCAGGTGCACAGGAACAGGTAAATATCCCAACTTTTATTGCCTACTGATTCTCTTCAAATCAGTATAGATGTTGAGAATTTGCATGCTATTACCAGGTCCTTATCAGGAAAATAATCGAGCTTCATGATAAGTATATGGCATATGTGACCGACTGTTTTCAAAACCATACTCTCTTCCACAAGGTTAGTGTTCTAAATTGTAGTCCTAAATGTCTATTATGGATCATCATATCCCATTGTTTCCCCCAAGTCCTGACCCATGTTTTGTTGAAATGTTCATAGGCCTTGAAAGAGGCTTTCGAAGTATTCTGCAACAAAACTGTTACTGGCAGCTCAAGCGCAGAGCTTTTGGCTACTTTCTGTGATAATATCCTCAAAAAGGGTGGAAGTGAGAAATTAAGTGATGAAGCCATTGAAGAAACACTTGAAAAGGTAGCTTATCAATCTTAAGTTAAATTTATGCCTGATTTGGAATTGATCCTGAAATATCTGTTTGGTTTCTGTAGGTAGTTAAGCTGCTTGCCTATATTAGTGATAAAGACCTCTTCGCTGAATTCTACAGGTGAGGCTATTATTATTTTTTTGTCAATTAGTTTCATATCACTTGTCAGGAAGGGGGGGGGGGAAGCCTGTTATGGTGTAATTTCTTATTGTTTATTTTGATCCTACCTCTACTATGTGCTATCAATGACAGGAAGAAGCTTGCTCGCCGATTACTTTTTGATCGTAGTGCAAATGACGATCATGAAAGGAGTATTCTGACTAAGCTAAAGCAGCAATGCGGTGGACAGTTCACCTCGAAGATGGAGGGCATGGTGAGTTGGCCTGTATTTCTCAAATTTATTATTTGTCTGGACTGGTTTTTTTCTCTTAAATTTCTGATGGAACTTGTGTTCTGCCTTTCTAACAGGTCACAGATCTGACAATTGGCAAGAGAAAACCAAGCCAGCTTTGAGGACTATCTTAGGAATAATACTGCTGCGCATCCTGGGATTGATTTAACAGTTACTGTTCTTACTACAGGGTTCTGGCCAAGTTATAAATCTTTTGATCTCAATCTCCCTGCTGAGATGGTAGTGGCTTCTAACATGTTATTTGCATGATGACCGAATTAAATATCTTACTCCGCAATGTGTTTAGAAGTTTTATTTATATGTAGGAATATCATTGTTTCAGGTGAAGTGTGTAGAAGTTTTTAAAGGATTTTATGAAACAAAAACAAAACACAGAAAGCTTACATGGATATACTCTCTGGGTACTTGCCACATTAATGGCAAGTTTGATCAAAAAAACATCGAGCTGATTGTTTCAACGTATCAGGTAATAAACAGACTTTTGAACTCTGCACTCCTTATATTAAAAAAATTGAAGTTATAGGTTGGGTTCATGTCTGTCTCTTGATGATATCTGATGTTTGACTTAAATGGTAGAATCTGATTTCCAGTTGCCTATGTAAACAGGCTGCTGTCCTTCTGCTCTTCAATGCATCTGATCGTCTGAGCTATTCAGAGATTATGGCTGTGCCAAGTATAAGATTCTAAGTAAAGAGCCAATCACAAAAACCATCTCCCAGAGTGACTACTTCGAGTTCAACTCCAAGTTCACCGACAAGTTGAGGAGGATTAAGGTCTGTGACAATGTCTTGCAACTCCTGTCTTTTATAGTATTATTGCCTTGAGCATGTATTAGTATGAAGAGATCTTAACTTTGTATATTATCCTACGTAGATTCCCCTCCCTCCAGTTGATGAAAGGAAGAAAGTTGTTGAAGATGTGGATAAAGATCGCCGTTATGCTATTGATGCTGCAATTGTGCGCATAATGAAGAGTAGAAAGGTTTTAGGCCACCAACAATTAGTTTCAGAATGCGTGGAGCAGTTGAGTCGCATGTTCAAGGTATATGCTATAACCCTATTTTATCTATATGGTCATATTCTAAAAAATAATAGATTAATTAAGATGAGGATGTGGGTCGGGATTTGCAGCCTGATATTAAAGCCATCAAGAAGAGGATGGAAGATCTCATCACAAGAGACTATCTGGAGAGAGACAAGGAGAATCCTAACACGTTTAGGTACTTGGCCTAAAATTTGGTTGGTGTCTTTTTCGAATTTAAGTGATATGTTGAGGATGGTGGATATTCAAAAAGGCCTTTTCTTTTCATTTCTGGGATTAGTTCTATCATGTAAAGTTGAAGAAAGTTTTTAATTGCAAGGATTGAAATTTGATTACTATTTCACTCCTAATTTTCTGTATTATACCACTAGTCCTTTGCTTTCCAGTAAACTCTAAATTTTCACCTTAAATGTGATTTTTGTTTTGCATAAAATATGATAAAAGGGGATATTCTACAAATATGTTTATGGGCACATAGGCCTGTAAACGAACCTAATGATTACGAACCAAGTATGTCTATGTTTGTTCGTTTAATTTTAACCGAATAAACAAACTAACACAAATAACTAAAAGAACATAATTTATTGTTTGTGTTTGTTAATTAAGGAATGTAACATTTGTTAAAATAATAAAATGACTGCTGAAAAACATGGACAAAAGTATATAAATTTAAACGATTTAGTGTTTCTTTTTTTCAATCTATCGTGAAATGAAAGTGATTGTGAGCTATTAGGTGGGAAATACATATGTGAATAAATTTAAATGACGAATGTAAGTAAACTTAAATGAATTAATATGAATAGATTATCGAATGTTTTCAAACATAAATGAATGAAAGAGTCATTGTTCGTGTTCGCTTATTTAATTAAACAAATTAAAAATTTTGTTTGTGTGTTAATTCAATAAATAAATTAACTTTTTGCCGAATAGTTCATTAATGGTTCATTAAATGTTTGATTTGTTTACAGCCCTATGGACAAATTTAGGAAGGAGTAAATTTTAAAATCAATTTTTTATTTAAACTATTTGAGTTGAATTAATTTGAATAATCTTACTTAAATTTTAAGTTCAAATCAAAATTTAATTAAAAAAATCATCTTTATCTTTAATTAAACAATTTAAATGTTTTGTAATTTAATTATAATATTTTTAATTTATTCAATTTTTCTATTTTAATATTTTTAATTTATTCAATTTTTCTATTTTTTAATTTCTATTTTCTATTCCTTTAACCTTTTTGTTGTAAGTTTAGTTTTTTAATCAAATTTAAATGAATGTTCTATACCCAATTAAAATATTGTATAATTTTAAGGGTAAAGTATAGTAATGGTCGCTGAACTTTTCTAAAGCTTACATTTAGGTCCCTCAACTTTTAAAACTTGCAGTACAGTCCTTCAAAATTTAATTTGTTTATAAAATGGTCCCCGATGTAACCGGCTTTTTGACGTTGTTTGCAATATGGTCACTGAACTTTTCAGGCACTTGCATTTAGGTCCCCCAACTTTTAAATCTTGCAACACAATCCTCAATTTCATTTTTAAACTCTAAATTCCTTTTCGATCTCGAATTTCCTTTTTTGCTTCTTTCTTCTCATTTTCAGCGTAACTTTTCAGTCGGGGATGTATAGGAAATTCTAATCTAAATTTTGAATTCTTTGGAGGTGTTGACTTGAATAAGGGTCCATTGAGAGAAGACTCGACCAAGGGACTATCGGGACCATCAACGATTCAAGGTATAATGTTATATACAGGTCATCTCAGGTGAAGCATAGATGTTCGATTAAATGCTTGTGAGAAAAAAATGGGGTTAGAAATGCATAGTTGACAAATACTATTAAGATGAACTAAGTATCATTGTTGAAACTCACCAACAAAGCTGAAATTATTTTGTATAAATGACATATAATAATTTCTTCGTTTAATCCTTGTGGTTAAAGAATTTCCAACAGATGATCAAATATAATGAAATCCCAAACAACGCCTTCACCTCTCAATCTTTTTCGCTCACACGCACCCTCGTTTGGTTTTTGTTCTTCAGTTTTCCGCCATGTAAAATTGTAAACCCAAGCAGTGCTCTGTCTTTCAGCTTTTTATTTACAAAGAAAAAATGGAGGAAGAATTGCTGGAACGCAACACCGATTGCGTTTATTTCTTAGCCTCTCCCCTCACTTGCAAGAAGGTATTTATTTTCTCTTTTGGGCTATCCGGAAGTAAGCTTTTCCTCTTTCGAACTTTCTCATTTTCAGTTCGCATTGTGTGTTTTTTGTTGAAATTTTTATGTTTCTAGAACTGCATGTCAAGGATTTGGATATTCAGTGTTAGTTTTGAACCAAAACCATTTAATTTTATTTATTTCTTCTTAATCAAAACTTTTAGTACTCCTTATGAAAGATATTCAGTCCATCATAATAGAAGTGAAAGAGGGTCCTAGGCTAATTTTTTTTTTATCTTCTTGTTTGGTTTTTCTTTTAAATCAGGCTCAATCCGAGACACTGTTGGTACTAGTTTACTGGAATTGTATTGATTCGACATGTGGTTTTCGGCATCCTGTGAGCTCGTATTCTTTTTAATAAGTTTTAAAAGTTGATTATAAGACTGAGATATCGTGAACAAATTGAATTTTTTTACATGTTTTGGAAATTTTACAGTTGAATCTGTATTGAATTATAGCTTTAGAAGATAATTCTGCATGCAAACAACTCGAAAGGCATCATGACAGAGTAGTATATTTGGAGCAACTACTTGATATATTGCCCGATCATTGCACATTTGCACCTTCATTTCTGACATATATATGTTTGATGCAGTGTCTTTTATGTTTTGCAATGTCTTTTATTGCTGGCATGCCATGAATTTACAAGAATTATGGGGTCTTATGATTTTAGTTCCGCTATATGCTTTAGATTCTCATCATGTTTGACAACTGAGGAACATTAAACATGGAGCATTAGAAGCAATTATATGGTAAAAGAATATGCCATTAATGCATTTGCAACTGATAATGTTGTATTTGGCATTTAATGTCTATCTTAAATAACCCATTTGACGCCTTAGCTTTTGGAGTGACTATGACCGAACCTCTTTCCCTTTATTTATTAAGTCCTCATTTTGAATGAGTTATTAATTGATATTCTTGGTTTATTTTAGTTATTGCTTGGATGTATGTTGTAGTCCTATGAACTAAAACTCTTTACTATTTTCGCAGCCGTTGGATGTGCATGCTCAAGTTTCATCCAAACCTATTGGATTGTCATACCAAAGTGCAGCAACTACGAACAAGACAAATTGGCCTTGTTACTTTTACTTCAACAGTTTATGCAATAACCGTAATAGGTGCACTTTTCATGTTCAAAGTGTGGCAGCCGTTGGATGTGCATGCAATAAACCTTAAATTTATATTAAAGTAAACACTGTCAAATAGCAAATTCATGTTCAAAATTCAAAACACTTACTACATTCTAAACGCCAAATTCCAAAATACTTTAATTACATTCTAAAACCTAAATTAAAGTACTTTAGAATTTGGGGCTTAAAATGTAATTGAATTATTTTAGAATTTGAGGTTTAAAATGAAATTGAAGACTGCGTTGCAAGTTTTAAAAGTTGGGGGGACCTAAATGCAAGCACCTGAAAAAGTTCAGTGACTATATTGCAAACAACGTCAATCGGCCGGTTACGTCGGGACCATATTGCAAACAGACAAAATGTTGGAAGACTATATTGTAAGTTTTAAAAGTTGAGGGACCTAAATGCAAGCTTTAGAAAAGTTCAGTGACCATTACTATACTTTACCCTAATTTTGATTCCTTTTGTTGATAAATTCTTTTTTCCAAGTAAATTCGTTGTTTCAAATAAATTTTGAATGATAAAATAATACAAATATATTTGATTAGTTCAAATTTAGAATGAATATAGGAATAATTTCCAAATATAATGTGGTAAGTTAATTTTGTTCTGCATTTCAACTTACATGCGAGTGTTGGAGCCGAATGAGGCGGAAATCCCCACCAAACCAACGTTAAGCGGAGCTCCAATTTTATTTTATTTTGTATCCAAAAACCAATACTAAGAAAACTCCAATTTTATTGATAAAGAGTTGAAACAAATGTCAGTTAATACACAGAAGAAAAGCAGTAAGAAGTTCAGAATTTTGTTATATAAACGACACATGGAGATGCATAGATAGTTTGCAGTGAAATAGAAACAATAATGAAATAAAGGTAAGGCTAAGTCCCCATTTTGCAACAATGGTTTGATCCACAACCAGCTTTGCTGCTTATGCAACTGCGCAAAGTATTCAACCCGAAACCAAGTCTATATTTAGCATTCGTCAATGTGCATAAACGGTTAGCAAATAGATTCAAAGCAGCCCATTCTACAAACATGAAAAGTAAAAGATATCATATTTTTCAAAATTTACATGATAAGTAAATTCCTCAATGTATAAAAATGACTCAACCAAATGGCCATTAGAACAATAATGGCCAGTGAAAGAGTTTTTGCCTATCAGCATCAAGAAGGCCGCCTTGAATATGATAGAATGGTCTCTCTCCCACAAACAAATATGCTTGCTACATTCCACATAGACTCCTACAAAAAAGAAATGTTTATGGTACATAAATATATATACAGGCACAAAATAAGAATGTTGAAAACAATGGTATGCCAAAGCAAATATTAAGCAGTCACAAACAAAAAAGCATACCAACCTTTAAAGGGAAAAAGAACTCCAGCAACCCTCTTAGGATCTCAGGCACCACCAAATTTTTTCCCATATATTTTCTCCCAATCACAAGTATATACAATGACAGACACTACAACAGGTGACCTGCACACATACGAGTAACAAAAGTGAGACTTGAACAGATAAGTGGAAAAAGGAAATGAATCTAAGCGTAGCAAACCTGCAACTGCCAACTACAATGCTCTGCTTCATGGTGTCTGAACTTAGAAAACAAGTGCTGCTGCATGTGCCAGTATTTGTCCTAAACAGGTCTCTAACTAATATAGTATGTACAAATGAAATCAGGTGAACTAAAACAGCCGTTGGGGAACAATGACAACAAAATTTTACCAATCCAACTCAATCTACAATTGTCATCTCTCTATATACATAAAATTATTTCTTCAACTACACTTCTTTTTTAGTATAATTTATACAGCTTGGAGCAATCTTGTCCTGTATCTAAAATACCATCTCGAGAAGGAAATTAAATCTTGTTCCATGTCAGAAAGCAGTTCAAGCTTGTGAAAAAATGTACTGAAAATCCCAGATTTGTCTTGTATAGCACACATGTACAGTGAGAAAAGCACTTGCAAGCTTGGAAGTGTTCAGATCAAAACAGGAAAAACTGGTCAACCTCTCCTTTTTGTCAGATCTAGATCTTCATAGCCAAGGATAAACCATCAAAACGAAATTTCCTCCCAGTACACAACCGTCCTTACCGACCAGATTTTTTCCTTAATGGCTAATAGCTTCCATTGCCACTCGTATCGAATGTAGCACTCCCTCTACATCTTGGAAGCTAAAGTCAAGAGCTTTCTTCACTGAAGACATAGCCTCCCCGCTTTTAGCCCCTTCCAACCTTGAACTGGCAGCCGCAAGAGTAGCTCGTGATTTCCTTGAAGCTTCCATTGCATGAATTACATCCTGTGCCTGCAAATCATTACATTTGATTTTAGTTAAGTCTCTAAACCTAGGTACCACAATAAAGAGCACGAGATAACATGAAATATTACAGTAAGAAAGAGATGATGATGATAATAACAATAATAATAATTTATCTAAAAAGGAAAGAGAGAATATATACTTGATGGGAAGAACCACAAAAGTCTGTGTTTAAATGTCTAAAGCTGCTAGGACACGTGCAATTTTGAACATACTGTAACCAGAAGCCTTTAAGTCAAAGCATAAAGCTTCTAGGCATTAAGACAAAAAGAAACATAGTTTTACGGATAAAGGTGTATATTAGCTTTGTTGGTTTTGGGGGGGTTGGGGGGGGGAGAATGTGTTGGAGAATGCTTTCCCTCCTATGCTATGTAAATATACATGAATTAGACTTTCAAAATTATGTACAAGAAAAGTTACAGGGAGGGAGGGAAGGATGTGTTGAAGAATGCTTTCCCTCCAATGCTATGTAAAAATACATGAATTACTTTCAAATTTATGTACAAGGAAAGTTACAGGGAGGAAATGAAGGATGTGTTGAAGAATGCTTTCCCTCCTATGCTATGTAAAAATACATGAATTACTTTCAAAATTATGTACAAGGAAAGTTACACTTACAAAATTCAGCAACCGAACAAAGATAGGACGGTTTTGAGCAGAAATAACAAGACTTCCGGCAATCTGGGAAGCGTTAACACCTTTTGGACAAGCAGCCTTGTCTGCTGATGTTGGTTGGTAATTATCAACATCAGAAGCAGGAGACTCACCTGATATGAAACCACCACCAATGTCAAGAAAAGAGCTTAAACTAAACTCAGTTTGTCCAAATAAATGGGGTATTGACTAACATTAGTCATAAAGAATCTCAAGTCTACAAAGAAAAAGAAAATGTTGATTAAAAAGCTGTGGCCTGCGGGACACCGATGAGTACGCAAACTAGAAAATATCTATTTGAATGCATGCATACCAACAAGGCCAATCTACATTTTGCAAAACCTAGTAAAAGTTGTTGCACGGCAAATGCAAACTAGAACACTGCTGATTTACAGGCTCAAGTCCTCCACCTAAAGCAGAAGAATAAATATGGATGTTAATGTGAATGAAAGGAAACCCAAAACAACATGAATAACAGACAGGCACTCCTGAAGATTCTCACATTTCAAGATGCCAAAACAAGTTCACAGTAACTAAAAGTAACCTAACCATCCATGCAGTACATTTAGTATCATCGATGCTTCTAACATGCAACCATCTTATGTGCAAGGGTCTTTTCACAAATAAAGCAACCAGAGATGATAGACTGTTGTGCCCGATCACCGAGTGGTAGAAGGACCAGTAAAAAAATAATTTAATTTTATATGCTACACAAACTAAAAAGACAGGTTTCAGCCACTATGACGATTGTTCCTTAAATTACCAGGAGGAACCATTTGTAAAGCTGCTTGCAACTCATGCCGATCTCTACTTGCATTGGCATGACAGGAATAGATAACTCTCATATAAGCCACTTCCATACACTTGTAGGCCAAAGAAGCAGCAGCCATTTCCTTCAATCTCACATATTCATGGGCACAAAACCTGAATATTAATCGGTAAACAAATAAAAATAAAATCAGGTACCAGAAAAAAAAATGAAACCATCCCAAATAAAATGCAATAACAGAAGATTTCCATGTTACAGGAATTTTTTCAACTAATACAAGATCAAGCTCCAAGATATAACTTAGGATTACAAAAGCAAGATAACACTGACTAGAGCACCAAATAATATTTTACTTACTCGCAGAGTTTTGCAGTGCTACTATAAATTTCCCCATGTTTGGTATTCTCATTGTTGCAAGATTCTAGAAGAGAAGCACTATGAAGAAACTTCAGTGCTGCCTGGAAGTAAAGTGCTGTGCTCTCCGCATTTGATCCAGAATTCTGAGGGGATGTTAAAAGTTAAAAAAAATGCTAGAGGCTAGGGCAAAGGGAAAAACTACAACAAAAAGTTCAAGAAAACAAGGAAAAACCTTCATACGATCAGCCAGGTGCTTTAAATCTTTAGCCTCCTTCAAAGCATTGGTAGCTGCCTGACTTGAGGAATCCTTTCTCATTAGACTTGGGGCACCAACA
The DNA here is from genome assembly GCF_006381635.1 of Hibiscus syriacus. Classification (NCBI taxonomy): domain Eukaryota; kingdom Viridiplantae; phylum Streptophyta; class Magnoliopsida; order Malvales; family Malvaceae; genus Hibiscus; species Hibiscus syriacus. The sequence goes on from NW_024063228.1 coordinate 767,262, forward strand.
TCCCTGATAAGTCCACCTGCTGTAGTATGTCTTGAATTATTTTGCTGACTCCCACTTTGACGATCAGCCTTCTTTATTTGTTTCTGTACCTTGAGTGCATCATGAGCTTGAGATCCACCAGCTCCATTTCCCTTTTGGGACCCAGAAAGGGCATTGGGAGGACGAGTTGGCATCTCATTTTGTGTTCCTCCAGAGGGTGGTAGTGATAGTGACTTCCTTCTCTTAGAAGCAATTTCTGCATGATTAGAGTTTTTTGAGTGAAACCTCTTTGTATATTCTTCATCTTGACCTCCAGTGGCAACCAGTTTAGCATCTGACTGACCATTTGATTGATTCTCTCTTTTACCAATCTGGCCAGACAATTTTCCCAAAGGTTCTTTATTTTCAACAAATCTTTTCTCAATTTCATCAGACTTCAGTCCAGGCCATTGACCGTGAAGACCCTTTGCCTGACTCTTATCCCTTGTCCGTGAAGACCCTTTGTCTGACTTTCTTGGATGAGAGACATGGACAGTGCCATGGTTTTCCTTCAGATTTTCATCATCCTGGTGTTCATTTATTGCCATTGATTTACCAGAAAATTGGGCCTCTTGGCCTAAATAATCATCAGCGTCATTCATGAACTGCCTTTTTCCAGTATCAGGGGAAGGTTTAATTGTTGCCTTAGCTTTACTACTACCTAATTGATCACCATCCTTATCCTGACTATCAAGTAGGGGCTCAAGGGACCCATGTCGAGCTGCAGCTGAAGTATTTTCCTTCCTTACTGTCCCTGACTTGTCATTCCTACCATTATCTTCACCATCTGAAGATCTTCTTGGACTATCTGAAGCAAACAGGTCAGTATCACAGTGCTCATCTTTCCCTGCAACATTCCTTGTCAATGGAGGTTTATCGAGACTAGGAATTCTCATAGGAGATGAGGAAACTGATTCTACTGATGAGCCTTTTGTTTCATGGAAGCCAGGTTTTGATTTATGTGAACAAGAAACCTTAGATGAGCTTGAGGTAGCTGCTAAAGAAGGTTGGGCAGATCCAGAATCCCTTTTCAATGAATCTGTACCATCTAAGCTCTGTTGAGAAAGAGAACTAGCAAGATCTTGCCCACTTAGATGCTTCTGTTTATGTTTACTTTTTTTCTCTAGCTTCCCACTGCTTTTAGTAGTAGAAGAATCCTTCCCTCCAGATTTGAATACCCTGGCCTTATTTTCCCTCCTGTTTTCGTTCTCACTGAACTCTTCCTTCACAAAAATGCTATGAACCTGGAGGGGATTACTCTCGCATTCATCATCTTTCCTCTTTCTTGAAACTTCCACACCATCACAATTCGTCGGATCCAATGGACCATCAGTTAAGGAAACCTGAACTTTATCCTTTAGTTTTTTGCCAGAGACCTGTTGCCCGTCCTTATCAGACTTTGAATCCTTATAAGAAAATTGTTGACTCTGTTTAGGCTGATCCTTTCCCACTGACGTGCTAAGCCCACCCTTGACAGCATGGTCAAACATCCAATCTTCGTCAGCAAGATGCAAAGTTTCATCCTTAGTTTTCTTGGAGGCCCTTAAAGAATCTTGATCAGTGATCCTTTTGCCTTTCATCTTTAAAGTTTTGGTATCACCTATTTGCATGTTTAAGTACAACAAGTATCAGCTTGAAAAGAAGTTTAAGTACAATATCACCTTAAAAAGAATACATCCATCACAACCGTATTCCAACAATTTATGTTTCTTCTTCTGATTATTTTTGTGTTTCTCAACAGGTAAATCACATTTAATTAGAGGCATTAGAGCTCGCTCACCAACAACAGGAGATAGAGTCACATCAGTCAGGCTTCCAGATTGGACTGATGACTGCATGTTCTTCATAGAAATTGACCCATCTTTATCAGCTGCATTTGATATTTCCTTTAAAACATGTTTCTTCCTTCCAACAGGGGGTACAGAATATGAACCAAGACTTGGTTGGTGTTGGTCAGCTTTCAGGGCATCTGATGAGGCTGATATAGACATGATATTGACAGGATTACTTTGCAGATTAGTTTGACTCTCTACTTCAGGAACATGATACAATGCAAAAACAGCTTTTGTAGTTACTTCCTCCTCAACACTGCAGCGATTCATTGCAGGCCTAAACATTTTAAGGACAAACAGTTTTGAAGATTTTAGCGAGGAAGAAGAGATATCTTGCCATAATTCATCACAAAGGCCAACTATCAACATCTGTGGTCTCATGTTCAATCTAACAAAGTTTTTACCACCACTAATAACATTCATAAAAAATTTAGAAGGGGTGATGATAAAGAACTTACAACCAGTTAAGCATGCTGCACAACCACTTCTCAGGTAAGTCAGATGGGTTTATGTTTATTGGGAGAAGACGCCACTTTTGGCATTTATCACAACAAACCCAATTTTCTTTTATCAATACAGGAGCAGCAGTTGCAAGGGAAACTCCAGAAACATGCACATTAGCAGAGTTAGAATGTGCATCCATAGTTGCTCTGGGGCACAATTCAGTTGCAAATACACCCTCAGTTTCCTTACCACTTAGTCTATCACCAAGTCCATTGTTAATGGTTGATGTGCTTTTTTCAATCTTATTGGCTATCTTCAGCCGATCTTCAGAAAGAATTTCCAAAGCATTTGTTTGGTTCTCTTCCCATTCTGATTCTAGGATATCTCCAATCACATCTCTATACATATCTTCAGCCTTTTGAAATGACCTCTCAATTTTTTTGCTCCCTGTTTCCTTTTTGTTAGTATAATTGCTCATGTGAACAGTCTGCTTATTATTCGGCAACAAAGACGAATCCACCCTCAAGCTTTCTTTTGCTCCCTCTGCATCTAGACCGCCATTACTCTGACTACCTTTCAATTTTCTTTTTCCACCAGACAAGGCATGCTCCTTTGCAGAAGGCAACTTCATATTGTCTTGCTCATGCGATGTCACTCTCTGGATGATCTTCTGATTGGGAGGATCTACTACCACTTCACTTTCTACAGCTTTGCAACCTTTGAGGGTATTAGAGTCAGATTTGACAGAATAATAAGTTTTTTCTGCTTTATTATACCCACTTTTTTTCACACAACCTGAAATATCACCCAAAGGACTTGTCTTTTGTTCCTCCAAAACCTTTCGAGCTGAACCATCCCTTGGACTCTCCACGCCAATCTCTTGGGAAAATCTTGGCTCCACCAACTCCTCAGCAAGATCATTGATATCTACTTCCTTCTTTGACACAGCATCATTGTCATTCCTCATGTCCCTGTTATTGCTATTCTTCCTTTCTGCAGGAAAATCTTTTTTCCCCACCGACATTGTTTTCTTGACTCCCAACAATATTCCATCACCCTTTCCAGAATCAGAACTATTTTCTTTTGGAACTTTTTCCTTTACAATCAAGTTAAGTAGATGATCCGGGAGAGGTGATAGTAGTGCCTCACCAGCTAGTGGGAAGGAAGTCATAAACTGCTCAAAATATTCAGGAAAAAATATATATATTCAGATCATTTTAGGTACATCAAATGCAAGAAGATACGAGAAAAAAACATTATATTCACGAGACAATTAACAAAATAGTAGATGGAAGATTTACTCGAAGAATACTGGTTGGAGATTCAAACAATGGCCCTTGAGTCTCTTGATACATCCCCTCACTTCCTGAAGGGCTCTCGTCTAAGGAGGAAGATGGTGAGACATCAAGGCCAAGACCACTGTAGATTGCAGCATTCTTTTTTGTCGACAAGTTGTCTGACCCCACTTTGATTCGCACCTTCAATATTTTCTGGTCTGGCATATTGGTAGCTTTCTTGTTTGCAGGTTCACAACTAGAGGCAAGCTCATCAGCATCACCAGGTGTTATGCTGACCTCTAGTTCAATTGAATCATTTGCAGACGATGCCTTCAAAGCAGGAAGGGTTCCAAAATTTATAGGTGGTGGTCCAGCATTCTGTGACTGTGAACCACTTGCCCAATACGTCGAGTTATGATGGACATCCTGTATAATAAAACCAAGATAGAAAGATTCCTCACTCACATGAAGTAAACTATACTTCATGGGTGGAGGGATAAGAAAAATGGAGAAAAACTCTTACCTCCAATGTCATGGTTTCTGGAGATCTGGATGCATTGGAGCCCTGACTTGGTGTACTCTTTGGATGAGGCCAACTAGGAGAACGTGTATAAGTCGGTAAGAATGATCCATAACCACCAAACTTTGCCCCTGTGACAATGTCAAAAAACCCAAAATCATCAATTTAGATTAATAAACTCCACTTTATGGTGAATCTTGACCTCATAAAAACCATGATTCTCTTGTTGTTTTGACTTACCCAGATTCTCTGCAGAAACTCCACCTTCGAAATCTTTTTGAAGATGTCCCAAAACATGTTGAATTTTCTCATCCTTCAAACACATCACAGTAACCACATATCACTAAATAGTAACAAAACAAATGGAAGGAACTTAGAAGAAGCATCAGACAAGTGATAAAACATAAAGTACTACATTGTAGAGTTATTGGCTAATCCTCTAGAAGCACTAGTAACGCACAGTAACTCCATATGCTAATGAATGTGCTTGAATCTTACTCTTCCTACTTCCAATTACAATATCCCCAGCATAACAGTCAAGAGTACCAAATAATACTTCAAAGATTAGAATGAAAAACTAAAATACCAGTAGTCCAGTTCATATCTTATATTTCTAAAAGCAACACAATTAAGCAGTAAAGGCGTTTAAATCTAAGTTGCAATATCCAACATTGCAATTAATCAGCATAACAATCTTAAACTTCGAAAATAAAACCCAACTAAAAAAAGTCAACACGGTATAATTTAAAGGAAAGCTAAGCTAAGCTAATCAGTTTAAGGGGCGGGAAAGAGCCAAATGTTCTTACTATGTAAGCGAGAGAAGATAAATCAGCTTCGGGGTCAGTGGATGCATCATAATCATCGTTATTGTTATTATAGGAGCAAGCCTCTCCTTCCTCAGGCTCAGCCTCTTCCATTTTTTCCTCACCAAACTCTAACCCTAGCTCCTTCCTCGCATCGTTACTGCCTAACGAAATCGTTCAACGACAAAAATTCGAATAAAAAGATAAATCTCACCCCAAATTACCAAGCTCTCAAACGTAATTTTCTTTTATTCCAAGCCCACAGGTCTTTCCCAACCATAATCCACGACACCTTAAATCCCACCAAAGGGACGGTTTTGCCCTAATTTCGACCAAAAACCAAAACTCGATCACGAACCCGAACACCTAACCGCAACTTCAAAACGGTTTAATTTTCGAAAAGGGTGGCGATTCGAACACAAGGATCTCTCGGGAATTTTATTGTTGTTTTAGGGTTTATGCGTTGGGATTCTTTGTTTTGTTGTATTTGGATGCGATCTCATTAGCTGGGATTTGATAGCACAGGGAAAGAGAAAGGGGGAGAAAGAGAGGGACCTCTGGTATTGGGTGTACGCAGCAGCCGCTTTTTTATTTTATTTATTTACTTCTTTGTGATTTATTTTTTCTTATTATATTTGTGAAGTTTATGAAAAATACATTTGCATAAAATCAAAAAAATAATATAATGTAATAGATAGAAATACATTTATTTAATATTTATATAAAATATATATGTTCTAAAATATCACTATTGCATCTTTATTGTTATAATCTCATTCTATTTAAAAGTTCTTTTATCGATTTTCAAAAAAAAATTAGGTGTGTTTTCGTTTTAGAAATTAAGAGTTGCTTTTATTTTTATTCTCGTAAATTTAAAAAAAAATTAAAATTGTGTTTAATTCAAAAAACAAAATTGAATTACTAAAAATAAAAAAAATGAAAAACAGGCGAAAATTATTAATTAAAAAAATAAATAACTTTCATTATTTGTATTACGAAATATATCATAAAATATTTAAATTATAGTTCATATTTAATAATTAAAGTTCATATATAAAGTTATAAACTGACAAACTAAATAAATAATTATATGTTATTTATAAACCATTTTTAAAATTATAAAAAATCAAACTTTCATTTAATTTTATGCTAACTTTGCTTTTAAAATTATTTCAGAAATTGATTTTGAAACACTTTTAATTTTTTTTTTATAGATATCGAATATTTAACACTAGCTCAAGTTATAGGCGATGTCATACTTTCTTGATAGGATTAAATTAGTGAATTTTAAAATATTAAAATAAAATATTATTATTATTTTGACTTATAATTATATATATTAAAAATTAAAATAAAATTATGATTTTCTAGGTCAATGTTTAAAATTTATTATTCTTAGATTTTGAAAGAGATTAAAGTGTAAATGTTACCATTTAAATGTTTAAAATTTCACGAATGCATATAATTATAAATTTATTTATTTATTACATTTTTATTATGAAAAATATATATTGTTCATATTTTTTATGATAAATTACCGTCCCCATTTAAAAAACATGTTTTACCGTTTTTTAATATATATTTTTTTTTTGGTAATCACAAAGTCCGACTTTTCATGGGTATTGTTTGTATAAAAGTGAAAAAGGAGAATGTGAGGAATTTAAGTTGAAAAGGGATGTCCCTGTCATCCAAACACAGCACATCATGAAATTAGTGGAAGACATTAAGATAAAGACTAGTTTGAATTGTCGTATCCCATCGCCCAATTCCATGCTTACACGACACAACCATGTGTACAACTGTCTTCTTAAAATGTTTTAAATGAGAAGCATGGGAACTGAAAGCGGTAACAATAAAAGGCTGTTTGTTTATTTTAAAATGATTAAGTAATTTAAATGTTAAATAGTTTAGAGGTTCTGTATGAATTAATTTTGAATGTGACATGTTGTTTGATAATGGCTCTGAATCTTTCAGAATGTACTTCTGTGCTGAATCATTCAACACTGTGTTTTTGAATCAGTCAGCACTGAATCATTTAGAGGTTCGAAACAAACGCGCTGAATGGTGTCATTAAGAGTCAAACAAACAGATTCAGAATAATTAAGCGCTGAATGATTCAGATGCTCTGTATGAATTAACTCTGAATATGACATGTTGTTTGATAATGGCTCTGAATCATTCAGAATGTACTTTGATATTGAATCATTCAGCACTGTTTTGTTGAATCATTCAGCACTGAATCATTCAGAAGTGCGAAACAAACACGCTGAATGTTGAACGATTTAGTATTCAACGCTAAATGATTCTATTCAAAGTCAAACAAACAGCCCCTAAGAACTTAGGGCAAGGGATATAAAATATGATAGTTTATATATAGAGATGTAAATATTTTTTTTTATCTCTTACGTCTCGTGGATATAATTTTCAAAAAAAAATTAAATGTTTTTTTATCTTTTTTAACCGCATAGAAAGTCATCAAGATTTATAGTTTATTTCATATAGGTAAAATGATTTCGATAATCGTACGGTTGAAACCCAATTTCAATTATATGCAATGAAAAAAGTTTTTTTATTAAAACTTTATCTAAACTGAAATTAATTGAATATTTGATATTTTACGTCATTATTTTTGTACTTAGTCGTTTAACAATATGTACGAATAGTTCGATAGTATTAAATATAAATAAAAAAAGAGTAAAGAGTAAAATAAAATAGTCATGAGTTTGAGAATTCTTTTATATTTCTATAAAGTATATATTGAGCTTTAGTTCTCAAGTTCATTCATGATTGTACTTGATACTAAATAGGATTTTTATAATATTTTTAAATAGATTTTTTTTAAATTTATAATTTCATAGTAGTGCAAAGGGCAATCTTACTTAAAAATCGTCATAAAAATCAAATATCCTTAATCTAAAATCAGTTCTCTATTATTTCCTAAACTAACACCCATTATGACATAATAGAACGAAGGCGCATTTTCGAGGTGCCTTCGCATGGATTCTGTTGACTAGGTGCCACGGTGGGGAATACGCGTTCCAAGGGTGCCTTCCGATGGTTTTGTTGAACCAGTGACACGGTGACAAAGACATGTTGCAAGGGGTCTACCTTCACAAGGAAAAGATGCTACGTCGGAAGGCGCATTTCCTTCTCGTCCATATTTCCCATCCAAACACCCTCTTCCTCCTCCCATATAAACCCCTTTCACCCCGTTCCCTTCATATTCTCACCAAAATTTATTCTCTCTCTAATATAATTCGAATATATATATTATTTGAGCTAATTCTTTCTTAATAGTTGATAATTAATTTTTTAATTAATATATTATAAAAAGTATTTTTAAATATTTTTATTAAATATTTTATTGTAAAAAATATTATATTTTATTAAATATAATATTTTATTAAACGTGTTTAATAATTTTATTTTATTATTTTTAAATATTATATTTTATTTTATTTTAATATTTTTAAATATATTTTAATTTTATTAATGATTATATTATATTATATTGTTTTTATATAATTATAATATATTTATTTTTTAATAATTATTTGTGATACTTACTTTTTTTTACATTTATAATAGAAAGCGAGATGTTGTTGCAATTGGATGCTAACCATATCTCAATACATTTTGTCGGTTTGAACCCTGAATTGTATAAAACCATTTTAAATTGGGGCAAAAGCGTGTGCCCCCAAACGTGCCATTGGAAGACGCATCCCCTACAACACGCTTTTCACCCACATCAGTTGAATCCTTGGAAGAATCACCTCCTGAAACGCGTATTCGCTCCACACGGTCAGAAATGGTGTTAGATCGATAAATAATGGGTAATGAGTGTTATATTTTTTAAGTAAAATTGCCTGGATATATATATCTTCAATACTTTTATTTTTTTCTCTCCAAATTTTAAATAAATATTGACATATACCTTGGGAAGGGCATGGATGTTTGGGTTTGGCCAACTCGACCCGACCCAAAAAATATATAATCCCTATCGAACTGAATCCGACCTGATTTTGTGAGATAAAATTCGAATTCGATCTGACCCGACCTTAAATAATAAAAAATGTTTTTTATTCAATAAAAATATTAATTTAATTGAAAAAAATAATATAGAGAGAGGTATTATTATAATTATTTATAAATATATAAGGTAAAATTATTTTTTTCCGGGTCAGGTCGGGTTGGGTATTTTTCAACTTAAACTCGAATCTGACCCAACCCGACCCAAACATAACCTAAAAAACGACTTGACCGACCCGAACCAGATTTAAAAAAAATCGACCCGGTCGGGTTGGAACCCGTCGGGTTCGGGTCCCATGCCCATCCCTACATATACCTCCAAAATGTCTAAATGACTTAATTCCAATTTTTTGAAATCTCTATATAATTTTTTTAAAAACGTAAATCATAAACTTATGTTTTTAGTAGTTTTTTCTTTAACTAAAAGTTCAAAGAGTGTAAGAATTTTTCTAACATCTGTTTTCTGATTTATAATATGGGTTTTCCATATATCATTTATAAAAGTATTTGAATTTCAAGGTTATTATCGAAAACAAAGGGAGAACCAGTGTCCTTTTTCTTAATGAATAATTACATCATTAGTCTCTTATCCTTATTATAAAAACCAAAAACTTCTATTTGACCCAATTAAGCCCAAAAATTCATATCCTTTCAAGCTTAAACTTGGCTCAATTAATTTCCGAATTCAAATTAATTTATTTAATAATGATTTAAATCAATGTTTGAATATTAATTAAAAATTCTAGGTTGTTATAAAATCTAACTCAATTATCCTTTCTAATTTACTAATTATTATCATATTTTATTAACTTTATTATACAATTTACAAAATATATAGAAGTCATATCTATTAAACTATTATTTTTTTTACTAATAAATGTAATACTATCTTCATTTTTAGAGTTAATATGCATAATATAATTATAATTTTTACCTTTATACAAATTTTCTGATCTTCTATAAATTTTATCTTTTGTACATAAAGTTTTATGTTGTGTATGTATTTTACTTGCTTTATAATAAAAAGACCTATTGTCATACACACACAAAAATTACTCAGATAAAAGTAAAGTAGAATAATAAATATGTGTTTTAAAATTAAGAAAAATACTAAAATAAAAGATAATGAATATTATGATATTTATTACTCCAAAATTAAAACACTGGTAATACTGATATCAATTACAAAAAAAGAGAAAAAAAAGGATGCAGCATATAAATAGGATAATTTCTAGAGAAAATATGAGGATAAAAGAATATATATATTACAATCAATTTAAATAATTATGAATTGGAGAGGAAATCCATGCCTTCCTTGGTTACTATTTAACACAAGTAAATTAAAATCGATTCAATTTTACATTTGAATAAATTGATTTTTGATCAGTTCGATTTTTTTTTTGTAGAATTCATAAATTTAGGTAATCAGTTTTGTAAATTAATTATCAGTTGAATTAAGGGTGAGTGTTCGATCGAATCAAGTTGAGTAAAAATTTTTGAGTTATTTGAGTTGACGAGTCATATTTTATAATTCAAAGCTATTTTTTTTTTTGAAGTCGAGTTGAATTTATAAAATTTGAATTTAATTGTTCAAGTTTCTGTTTAAATTTAGTTATAAAAAATAATATAATGATATAATTTGATTTCAACTTAAATAATTTTATATAATCATATACAATACATGTATATTTCTTTATATATATATATATATATATATATATATATATATATATATATATATAATTGAGAGACTCGGCTCAAACTTGAACATTAAACCTTTTAATTATTAAAAAATTTAAGTTATTCAAGTTATATTTTGTAACTTGACTTGAATTTAAAATTTTCTCGAGTCGAGTAAAATTTATAAAATTACGAGTCGGGTCGAAGAGATAGATTTCTCGATTCGAGTTTTGTTCACCTCTAATTTGAACTAAGAATTGGAATTTGATATATCACTTTTAAATATTTTATAAATGATGTTAGGAGATAACAATCATGTTTAAATATTTTTTTTAAAAACTAAAGCAAATAAATATATAACATATATCACTGTTTTAACATTTTTGAAAAAAATATTTTTGTTAGCAACATTATATGAAATAATAATTTTGGATTAAAATCTGGTTGTTTCACTTGAACAAAGTACAAGGCTATACAGGTAATTTCAGTTCCAGACAAGTGTCGATTGCTCGTTTTACTCTTGTGTATGTCTAAACCCGGGTTTTGAACAATTCCGCGGAAAAGTAAACAATTTCCCAGATGGTTTTTTATTATGTGGGTAAAGGATCCGATAGACACAACAAAACAACAGGAAGGAAAGTGAAATAGTATAGGTGGAATTACAATTTTGTGTCCCTATATCATAATAAATTAAAATTTAATTTTTTATTTTAATTAGACGTTATTTAGTTATTTGCTCTTATAATTTCATTTATTCAATCCAAAATATATCTTCAGTTAACTATTTCTGCTAAAATATAAAAATTTAGTTGAAGAAAAATAATTTTTCAAAAAGTACATCAAAATTTTAATTAAGTTAATTAATAATATTATAAAGTTAACAAATCAAATTATATCGAACTAATGTGTAAAGACTAAACAGAAAAATTAAGTATAATAGAGGGACTGAAAACAAAGTCTGACCTACAATATAGTACACATATATAGACTTGAAAGGATATTTATTTTATTTCAGATGCTTACTATTGTAATAACTAACCATATGTACCAGTCATTCATTACAAGACCAAATTAAATTCAAACATTAAGATTTTAAAGTGTTTGGAATATATATTTTTAGGTATATGAGTTTCATAGTTTTTCTTAAATTAGTACATGAACTTATTTTAATCTCAAATTGATATACGATCTTAAAAAATTAATCAAATTAATAAATGTCTTGACTTGATATCTTACAATCAATCAAGTTACTGATGCGTTGCAAATCCGTTAAAATGATATTATTAAGTGACACATATCACGTTTTGATTTGTTATTAAAATATAATATCAACACTAATTATTAAATGTTTGAAGTTTTTTCAAGTTTATATATTGATTTGAGAATTATTTATAAATCTAAGTACCAATTTCTTAAAAAATAGTCAAGTTCATATACTTATTTATGTCCATTTGTTTATTAAATTAAATTATCAATTATTAATGTCACCAAACATTAAAGAATGAAAAAATAAGCGAAACTAAAAAAAGGCCCCAAACCTTAGGGGTATTCAAATAACCGAATTAATTCGGTTAACCGACAGAATCGAATTAGTTCGGTTAATTCGGTTCGGTTACCGAATTAGTTCGATCGGTTAACGGTTAAGAAAATTTTTAGAATTCGGTTAATGGTTAATTTGGTTCGAATTCGGTTAATTAACCGAATTAACCGAAATTAAATTTTAAATATATTATATATAACATATGAGCTCAACCCAAATAATTTAAAACCCAATTAATAATTTAAGATCCAATAACTTTTAAACTTAAATCAATATTAATTAATTAAAAAAGTATATAAATTTTTTATTTTATAATTATATATTATTTAAATTAATTGTAAACTGTTTTTTAATTAAAAAATATTAAATATATTATATATAAAATATGGGCTAAGCCCAAACTATTTAAAACCCAATTAATAATTTAAGATCAAATAACTTTTAAACTTAAATCAATATTAATTAATTAAAAAATTTATCTAAATTTTTATTTTATAATTATATATTATTTAAATTAATTATAAACTTTTTTTGAATTAAAAATATTTAATTTTTATATAAATTAGAAAATTTTTAAAAAAATTCGATTAATTCGAAATTAACCGAATTAACCGAAATTTATTTGGTTCAGTTAATATGTTCGGAAAAAATTCGATTCAATTAACAGTTAAAAAACAAAAAATTTGATTAATTCAATTATGATTAATTCGATTCGGTCGGCTACCGTTTTAACCGAATGAACACCCTACCAAACCCAGACGTACGGTATTGGGGAGTAAGGGAGAGAACGTAGAGAGATAACAGAAGTCAAAAGCTCAAATACAGGGAAATCAAATAATCTCTACCTCTCTTCTTCCTCCTTGGTGTTTGTCAGCTTATTTCCACCATCGATCGACCTCTCTCCGTCCATTCTAGAACCTTCCGTTGTTCTCTGTTGAGCCTCCATTTTTTATTTTTACTTTTTTTCTCTGTAGTTGGTAAGGTAGAAGTTACAGAACCCGCCCCGCCCCACCCCACCCCGGAACGAAAAAACAGAATCCGTTTCCGATGGAATTGTACGGTCGAAACCCGATACGGAATGGGTCGCAATCGGTTCACCAGCCCTAATGGAGCCCCACGGGTCCCGGAACTGGCTTGGAAGGTATTTTCCGGTTTTCTACCCGCATTGTTACGATATCACATTGGTAAAACTTATTTTTGTATGGGGATTTAGGGGTTTTACCATATGGAGAGTGAATTAGGTGTTTTATTAGTATTTTTTTGGTTTAATGCAGAATCGATGTGGCAATTGTCGTTGAGAGGTTCTGAATCGTACCCGGAACGACCTGGGGTACCTGACTGTGTTTACTACATGCGAACCGGTCTATGCGGGTACGGTAGTAGGTGCCGGTACAATCACCCTCGCAACCGTGCTGCTGTAAGTAAAATCCTTTTATCATTTGCTTCTGTAAATGTGGGTTTCCTTTTTGTTCTTTATTGACTTCGGTTGCACTGTCTGGTTCTTTACATTCGATTGATATTGGTTAATGGAAATAGAATGAAGAGTATTTATTGATGTTACAGATGAGGTGTAACTAAGTGAGTTTATTTTTAACAATTTCATATTGATTATAAAAGTACAAAATGCACTAGGAATAAGGAACTTATCACAGTAGTAGTGGATAAATGAAGCAATTTTCCGCAGTTATTAGAATTTGTCCCTTATAACTCATAGGGATATTGATAGAGATAGTATTTCTAATGGGATATTTCTCTCAAAATAGAAACTGACCACTTCAGTTTACAAGTTATGATTGACATGCTCTTTTCCGGATTTAAACAAATTGCCTCCAACATAATACATATGCCTGTGTGTTTCTTCATTATCTTCTCTAAAACCGGTAATACAAGTAGACCTTCTCTTGTATAATTCTTAATGATCTGTTAGATGTCTGGAATGATTTTTTTCCTCTTGTACTTCGATTTAAGCCTCTTGTCAGAGTTTAGTTGCTCATATTTATTTGGTTGTGATGTCATTTAGGTTGAGGCTGCTGTAAGAGCTACAGGGGAGTACCCTGAACGACCCGGGGAACCCGCATGCCAGGTAAAAGAAAAAAAATATTTATGGAAAAATGCAAAATCTTTGTTAATGAATCAATCAACCCCTTTGCTAATTAGTGCTGCAAAGACCTTTTCTTTATTTTTTCCCTAACTTGTGCTTTTGTGGTTATTGCAGTTTTATTTAAAAACTGGGACTTGTAAATTTGGTGCATCCTGTAAGTTTCACCATCCAAAACATTTAGGTGGATCTTTTAGCCACGTTCCACTTAATATATATGGATATCCATTACGACCGGTTTGGATGATCTCTTCTCATTTTTTCTTTATCAATTTGTATGTATCTATCTGAGTATTCTTAAAAACTTCCAGAACCATTTTGATGTGCATTTATTATCAGGACGAGGAAGAGTGCTCCTACTATTTGAAAATGGGGCAGTGCAAATTTGGTGTTACTTGTAAATTCCATCATCCTCAGCAAGCTGGCACATCAATGCCAGCATCTGCACCTCAATTTTATCAGTCGGTGCAGTCTCCTTCGGGTCCTATGCCTGAACAATATGGGGGAGCATCCACCAGTGTGAGAGTGGCAAGGCCTCCACTAATGCCTGGTTCATATGTTCAAGGGGCTTATGGTCCTGTGCTTTTTTCCCCTGGAGTGGTTCCTATTCCGGGTTGGAGTCATTATTCGGTAGGATGATCAGCATTGTTGCATTACAATAATGCCCAAGTATATGGCATTCCTGAAGCTGTTTTTGACTTTGTGCAGGCACCCATAAGCCCAGCACTCTCTCCTGGTGCGCAACCTGCTGTTGGAGCAACTTCACTCTATGGACCAACGCAACTATCTTCTTCGACACCCTCACTTGCAGGACCCTATCCTTCCTCTTCCTCTTCTACTGATCCTTCAAGCAGTAACCAGAAGGAACAAACATTCCCAGAGAGACCCGGTGAACCTGAATGCCAATACTATTTGAGAATCGGTGATTGTAGATTTCGATCATCTTGTAGGTATCATCACCCCAAAGACAGGGTTGTTCCACGAACAAATTGTGCCCTAAATTCAATGGGACTTCCTTTACGTCCGGTACGTGAACACTTTTAATCTCTTTATCTTGTGTTTTATGCTCAAGATGACATTTTGTTAGAATGCTGTCACTTAGGCTTTTCTTTTATACGGATCTCAACTTCAAAATCTTGCTTTATTAAAGTAAGTTTGGTTAGATTAATATATTGTAAATACCTCTGGAATTGACTTCGAGTGACTGCCCTAGAAGTCTGCGATTACTATGGAGTTCAAAGTTTTGTTCCTTGGATAGGAAAGAAAGGAAGTGAAGCCTTTTGTCCTTTGCTTTCACTTTTAATCAATGCTCAAGTGTAAGATTGAGAAGCCTTCAGCCTCCAATAATGGTTATAATTAATAGATTTGAGATTTCTTCATTCACGTTTAACACTTTTATTGTTTACATCTGCAAATAATCTACTGTTGAAGGGTTTTTGCTGGCCTTTAGAAATCAGGAATCTAATTATTGCTTACTAGATGACTTAGGTTTGTCAAAGTTTCATAATTAATTTTGGATAAATAGAAGTATTCTTTGAGGAAAATGTGTGAGGGTTATAGCTTGTCATATGATGGAGCACTTTGGTTGAGGCTTTTGAAACCTTTTAATGTTCTTGTGGCCAAAAGATAGATCATCTGAAAACTGCTACAATTTCATGGTAGGGAGTAGCATGCCTTTTTGTAGCTGCTAGGAGGTTTATTAAATTACGCAATCTAGCTCCACCAAAGTTTCTTATGCCTTATATGAGGGCATAATCAAGGTTTTTTATTCTTATTTAATATTTTCAGTATGTTTTTGGTTAGAAAAAACTTGTGTTCGATTTAATAGCCACCCTTAACTTTATATAATGAGGTCCTTATTTGCACCCATCCTAATTCAGTGGTGGAATTGATAGGCCTCTGTCTCAGTCACTCTTACCAACTTGGCCTGATTGAGAAACAGCATACATTTATATGAGGTGTATGTGTTTAGTCTGTTTTTAATCCCTCTTTCTCCTTTACATCATTTGTCTTACTGTGAATTTGGTTAGGAGAGGATCTAGTATATACTAGGCGATCAAATCTGTATAGAAAATCCTATGAAAATCTATAATGGAGTTATCACGACTCTTCAACTTATCAGATATTTTATTAGTAACATACTTATCAGATATGTTATTAGTAACATGGATCTTTCACTTTTTTCCTGATAATATCTGTTATCCATTGAAAATGTTTTATATTTTGCTGCAAAATATTCTTGTCTCTTCTCGAATTGTTGTATTTTCCAGATATTATACTTTCCGAATAACATGCATACTTCAAGTTGTAGTGTTTTTCTAAATCAACCTTTGCAAGTTCTCACTCTGGTTATCATGTTCCCCTAATTTCAGATAGACTATTACCGTAGTGATCACTGATCATATATCATGTCTAGTCCATTGCAGCTACTCGATCTTATGGAATTTTCAATTTTGCTATTTTTCATTCCTTGTTTATAACAGGAAGATAGGTGTAGTCTTAAAGGTCGGTTAGATAATAATTTCTTCATGGTTTCCTTCACCTTACCTAGTCTTAAAGGTAAACAGGGTGATTTGATTCTTTCTTGTAAATAGGGTGTGCAGCCTTGTTCATTCTACTTACAGAATGGGCACTGCAAGTTTGGGTACACATGCAAATTCGATCACCCTGTGGGAACAATAAGATTTAGTCCATCGGCATCATCTCTCATTGATATGCCCGTTGCTCCTTATCAAGTTGGGTCTTTACTGGCTACATTGGCACCTTCTTCCTCTTCTGATTTACATCCAGAGCTTATTCCAGGGCCTTAAAAGGATTCTTATTTGAGCAGAATTCCTTCTTCTGCTGGCACATCTACTAGTTCGGTTGGCTTGATTTTTTCGCAGACAGGATCTGTTCCCCTTTCCGATTTGCAGCTTTCAAATCAGAGTTCTGTTCCTCTAAGCAGTAGCAGAAGCACAAGACAGGGTGGTGAGGTTCATCGCACAAATTGATGTAAAATGCTAGAGCCATTCTTCATTATCTGGCAGATATGGTTTGAGTTTTTTTTCTGTTAATAGATCTGGGTACATTATAGTCAACTGTGCAAAGTTACATTTACCAGGTGCAAGGCCTTATCAACCAATCTGCATTACCTCAGAATAGAACTGATTGTATTTATTTATGCCTAGCTTTGTCTTTTTTATTACCATCAATATTATCTGTAATAAGCTGTTGTAGCAGCAGCGTATGAAGTTGTATCCCTTTCTTCCAAATAATCACAACATAAAGCCTGTGACTATCCTTTGAGCTTGATGTTTTGTGTACTCCATTTGCCAATGAACGCATCACCTGGATTGTTCTCCATGCAGGTGTCGGTATTACTGCTTTTGTTTGAGGGTGTAGGTGGGAAAAACTTTGAAAGGATTGATGAAGACAATTCATTGCAACTTATGTTCTAGACTCGAGGACAAAGTACTATCTACGTGGGGTCGACTTATTTATAAACAAATATTTAAGGGGTAATTTTGCCCTTGTAGTTGTCTTAAATTAGTAATGTTGTATCTTGTTTTTAATTGTATTAATTTAGTCTTTGAACTCTTCGTTAATATTGTTCTTTGACTGATATAAATCGTGTTATGGTGTGGATGTAATGGTTTATAGTATTGATGTGACACGATGTGAAATGATAACATGATATAGGAGTTTAATTGATTTTTATAAAAAAAATGAGGATGCATTTATTAATGATTAAAATGTCTTGATAAAAAAATATAAGTTCATAAATTATAAAATAAATATATTTGAAGTCGAAATTTGTAAACCCCAAAATACTTTTGAAGTGCTAAAGGGGACAATTAGGGATGGGTTGGGTTGGGTCGGGTTTTTGGTCCACCCGACCCGAAAACAAGAGAGCCTCCACCCGAGACCCGACCCGATCAAAACAAGGTTTCACCCGACCCAACCCGACCCAAATATATGATATAGAAATTCGAACCGACTCGAAATAAAAAAAAAATATTTTTATTCAATAAAAACAGTGACTTAATTGAAAAAAATTATATATAGAGGGGTATTATTATAATTATCCCTAAAAATATAGGGTAAAATTATATATATTTTTTGGGTTGGGTCGGGTCGGATTTTTTTACCCTAAACCCGAACCCGACCCGATCCTAAATTTTTTTTTAAAAAAAATCCGACCCGATCGGGTCGGAAACCGTCGGGTCGGGTTTAAATGTCCATCCCTAGGGACAATAACATAAATCAAATAGGTGAAATTAAATAGTCAATCATTGGATTTCACCGGATTCAATGGATATGGCACGCATTACATTCTTTGTATATATACTCGAAGCTTATATCATTATATTGAACAAATCACTATTAAATTTTGAACATGCGCAACCATCACTTTTTAAGTGTTTCCCTGTTGTGATGACAAAGCCTTGTTTCCTGCTTTGCTTTAAAGTGATCGTCCCTTTTTCTTATATGTAATGGAGTAAGGGAAGGTAAGATAGTAAGCTGCCCCCAACACTAGGTTGAGAGCAACTTTCGTAGGAGACCTCCAAATTATGAAATGCCCTCCATTGAACTCGATCCCACGATCTCAAGGTTAAGAACCTCAAGGTTGAAAGTCCTGCTTTGCTTTAACTTATGCCAAAATGGCCATAACCCCCATGTTTTACTTGCATGAAAACAACAGTATAGTTTCCCTTATATCCATAACTACTGCTGTTTTTTTTTTTAAATCCTACACCAAAAAGGCATAGCTTTTACAAAATATATACTTGCAATGCATCTTGGACGGTCAAATCTTCGGACAAGAGGATAGAAATGTCAAGAATCGAACTCAAAACCGTGTTAAGTGAAAATTTTAATATCAAACTATTTCCCACTCTTTTATATTCTTAATTGCTTCCTTCTTATAAGAAAATGGCTTCAAAGTAGGCGAGGATGTGAATAAATGGAGCTGAAGAGCAGTTCTTAATGAACAAACCCACGTGCAAGAAGACACTTGGACAATCGATGGTTCAATGATTTGAAAGTAACCCCTTTGATTCGAGCATGGCAAAGACCAGTAAGTGCAGAACAGGTTAAAAATGTTCAATTTCATAAATGATTATAGTAAGTCATAATTAGGCATATACATACACCCCCAGATGATCAACAACCTTTTATTTGCAGCAAGTTACTATGATAATATCATAGGGTGGTGGGCTCACATGTTTTCCTGTAACTATAATTGTAGCCACCAACTTTGCTTTGCTTATCCACCTTCTGTACTAATGATTCAAAGCTGCTTTCCCCTCTTCACCTGTGTTTTATTTGAAAAGAAAATGAAAAAGAGGGGCAAAAGAAAATTCCCTTTTGGCTTTTGGTATCAATGTCCAGCTCTGGGCTCTGCCCTTCCATTTTCTTGGCTGATACAGGTTTGTATTTTGATGTCAAAAGATTTTCAACCCCACCGTGGTCTAGAAAATCAACCCTTAATAAATGGGACATTCTTAAAAAAAAAAACTCAAACCCGAACCCGAACATATTAAAATTTTTTTGTTAAGCTGTTTTTTTTCTGGTGTAGCTGCTCAAGGTCATAATGCATGGTTCAAACATTTAAAAATCTAGAGGTGTGCTATAAAGAAATGGGATTTTAAAAGAAAGAAAAGTAAAAAGTTAAGATGTCTTTTGTCACAAGAGACCTATAAGTTGCTCATGATGTGCCTACCTAAGAGAGAATATAAACAATAAATGAAAATCAAACCTTAAATTCCCCCAAAAGCCAATAATCCTAATGGGATTTGAGTAGTCATGCACATAACACAAAGGAGGACAACATAAAGATGTTATCAAGCCTAACCAAGAAAAAAATGACATTTCATTATCACTCTCTATCGAGTCAAGTAGTAAAGAGTTCGATTTTTTTAATAAAATTCTTAGCTTGAATATTATAAATAAAAAATTGCCAGAATAATTTTATCTTATTTAGAGATCCATACTTTTTTCACTGTGGAAAACATTAATTTAAGGTTATATATATATCTGCAAAATTTAAAGTAGTTTTGAGTGATGTAATATGGACAGAGGAGAGTAGTGGGTAGTTCTGCGGTGCGGCCCCTAAAAAACGGTTAATATATGGTGTGATCGGTTAAACAAGTGATCGGTTAAAATTTAGACCGGTTATGTTATATTATTTAACCGAAAATATTATAAAGTACAATAACATACTAGGTAACGCTTATATAATGTAATAGGTAGCGCTTATATTTACCTATTTTATAAGTAAACCGGTATATTTATACCGATAGCATTGCAAATTTACCTATTACATTATATTATATTGAAAGTGTCCATACTTTTTATAAAAAGGATCGATACTTCTTTTAAAGTTATGTAATTTATGTTTTAATTTTTTTTAATAATGTTTCATGTTTTCCACCTACAATATTAATTTAATAATTTCATTTGCACAAAATATTATTTGATTGTTTTGATATTTTATAAAATAATACTTAGAATTTTTAATTTAATAATAATATATATCGTAACGTAAAAAATAAATCATTAGACGCCTATAATTACTAAATTAATATCTTAAAACTCACTCAAAAGATAACCTTAAATTAATGTTTTCCACAGTGAAAAAAGTATGGACACTTTTATAAAAAGGATAGATACTTTACAATATAAGCACTACCTATTATATTATATAAACGCTACCTATTACATTATATAAGCGCTACCTATTACATCATATTTTTACCTATTATATTGAAAGTGTCCATACTTTTTATAAAAATGATCGATACTTCTTTTAAAGTTATGTAATTTATGTTTCAATTTTTTTTAATAGTTTTTCATGTTTTCCACCTACAATATTAATTTAATAATTTAATTTACGCAAAAAATTATTTGATTATTTGATATTTTATAAAATATTATTTAGAATTTAAATTTAACAATATTAACCAAATATAATAATAAATATGTTTTCCATAGTGAAATAAATATGGATACTTTTATAAAAATGATATATACTTTTTTTAAAGTTATGTAATTTATGTTTCAATTTTTTTTAATAGTGTTTCATATTTTCCACCTACAATATTAATTTAATAATTTCATTTACACATAAAATTATTTGATTGTTTTGATATTTTATAAAATATTATTTAGAATTTAAATTTAACAATATTAACCAAAGATAATAATAAATATATTTTCACAGTGAAATAAGTATGGACACTTTTATAAAAAGGATAGATATTTTACAATATAACATGTAAAAATATGACAAAACCAGATTCATTATGACAAAACCGGTAAAATTTACTTGATATGTTAAAAGTATGGACACTTTTATAAAAAGGATATATACTTACCGATAACCAAAGTTTACCGGTTACCAAAGTTTTTAATAGTTTTTCATATTTTCTACCTAAAACATTATTAATTGTCAACATAATAGGTACCGCTAAACCGAATTTATTAAATACATTTTAATGTATCCGATACTGCCGTATATTAACCGTATATTAACCCGTTTTTTCTGAGACAATCCCGGAGAGATAGTACTAATTATAACATGTGATCCAACTCATCCTCTTAATTCCCTACTCTAGTAAGACTTCACACATAATATAAAAGTTAATTAAGCTAATATTTTATATGGGTGGCTTTCACTAGCCATGATTACATCCCTAACAAGCACTGCAACCCTTTAGGATTTCTGCAATATTTTTTTTCTTCATAAAAAAAAACATGACTCTCACTGGCTTTCACTAAAAAGTACAAACAAACGAATAGTTAATGACTTTAGATTAAAGCACATTGTGTACATAACACTCATTAAAAGTATATTTTAAAGCCATCACCACACTTTTAATCCTGAATGAATTCTAATTTCACCTCACCCCAGAAACCAGCCTTTCTCCTTCATAATATAGATCATTACGAGAAGGAGAGACTTGGTGTCCTTAAACAACAACCTGTCAGCAACAGAAACCATGAAGTATTGCTAACTTGTTAGTGGCTGCTTGTGGTTCATAACTTTCATTGGGCTAAAATCTGAGATTTTCCAGGGTTTTGAGAAGATGGGTGTTATTACTCTTGGTGAAGTGAAACCTACGATATCAGGAAAGAGATCTTTTCGTCCAAGTTCAAGGCATGCCACTGAATGGTAATAACTTTCTTCTTCTTTGTTGCTGTTGTTTATGGGAAAACTAGCTTTGTTGCAGAGTGATTTTTAAGGTTATTTTCAGTATCCCAAAACATTTTCTGAAACCGGAGTAAAATGGTACAGATGTTTTATTTAATTTTGGAAAGTGATGTTTTCCAACTTGATTCTTCATTTCTGACACAACAAGAGTATATATATTGCTATGTATTATTTCCTAGTTTCCTAATTTATATAAAGGGTGCAATAATTTTTCCAATAACTGTTATCAGAAAAGTACATGGATTTCAGCCTTTTCTTATATCAATGGCTTCAGCTCATCTTAGCCCCCCCCCCCTCAAGTAAATTACAGAACCACTTTCTGATTGAATACAGTCATGTAGACTTTGACAGATTATAACCCCTTTTAGCCAAGATCTTGACCTCGGAAGTCTTCCGTCCGAAGTGACGGAACAATGAGGATCGGTTTCCGGACATGGGGATGTGTTCTTATCCTAAAAAATCAATAATACAACCTGATATATTCTCATAAGCTACCCTATCAACAGTTTTTATATTCTCTTAGAATGCAACAAAAACACACACAGCTATCAAATTAAGGGTCCCGTTTGGTTCCCAGCAATTCATATTCATGAATGTAAAATAGTTTAATTGTTTTTTCCACTTCCAAACTAAAACCAATTCTGCTGTGTATGCTTCTAGATTTTTTTAACCTTTTGATATGCAAACATGATCCTTATTGCATGCAGTGTTGTTTAAGCAACACCACTCATGCTATAATTATTTTCTTGTCAGTTTCCCTATCTGGGGTCCTCCATGTTTTTCTTTTTCCATTGACTGAGATGTTCAGTGAAACAATTACAATTGACTGAAGCAGTGTGGAATTTATTATTTCAAGCAACAATATGATGTCTAAACTATTTACACTAACAAGCATGTAGAATTTCATTCATCTTTCTTCCCCCTTTTTTAATTTTTAATTTTATAGTTTCTGTCTCTTTGCAGCATCCTTTTTAACCTAGTTATCAATCATGCAGGCCTATTTCTGATGTTTCCAGTGATCTCACCATTGAAGTAGGAGCATCAAGCTTTGCACTTCACAAGGTAAGCTGAAACTGTTTTGGCATTTCCTTAGCAGCCAATATGTATTTGAAAGATGTTTACCTTGTGACCAAAAAATTGTTGCACCATTGTGATAGAAGCTTTAGTCATGCGGTTGTAAATTTTCTTTTCAGTTCCCTCTTGTTTCTCGTAGTGGAAGAATCCGTAAATTGTTGATCAAAGCGAAGGATGCAGTGATTTCGCTTATGAATCTCTCTTCTATTCCTGGTGGACCAGAAGCATTTGAGCTAGCTGCAAAGTTCTGCTATGGAATAAATATCGAGATTACGTTGTCGAATGTTGCCATGTTAAGATGTGCATCTCATTACCTGGAAATGACAGAAGAGTTTGCGGAGAAGAATCTGGAAGCTCGGACAGAAGGGTATCTGAAAGACTTGGTACTCCCAAATATATCGAGCTCGATATCTGTTCTTCACCGTTGCGAAAACCTCTTGCCTGTATCTGAAGAGATCAACATGGTTAATAGGCTTATCAATGCAATTGCGAATAATGCATGCAAAGAGCAGCTCACTTCAGGCTTATTGAAACTTGATCACAACTTCCCATCAAAAGCAATGCCGAACATCGAACCAGAAACACCATCCGACTGGTGGGGAAAGTCTCTGGCGGTTCTTAATCTTGATTTCTTCCAACGAGTTTTAACGGCCGTGAAGTCGAAGGGTCTAAAACAGGATATGATCAGCAAAATTTTGATAAATTACACCCATAATTCTCTACAAGGTCTGGTCTTCAGGGATCATCACTTGATAAGGGGAAGCCTGTTGGACTTAGAGCTGCAAAAGAAACAAAGGGTAATTGTTGAAGCCATAGTTAGCTTACTGCCGACTCAATCAAGGAAGAGTTTGGTTCCCATGTCTTTTCTCTCCAGTTTACTGAAAACCGCAATAGCCTCATCGGTATCCACTTCTTGCAGATCGGATCTTGAGAGAAGGATAGGCCTGCAACTAGACCAGGCAATTCTTGAAGATATCCTAATACCATCCAATTCACATGGAACCAATCATACAACCTTGTATGATACAGAGTCAATTTTAAGGATCTTCTCCGTATTTTTGAACTTGGATGAGGATGATGATGAAGATAATCCCATGAGAGATGAAAGTGAAATGGCATACAATTTCGACAGCCCGGGATCTCCCAAACAAAGTTCAATCCTCAAAGTATCGAAGTTACTGGACACTTATATTGCAGAAGTTGCACTGGACACAAATTTGCTGCCAGCAAAATTCATAGCACTTGCAGAATTACTTCCCGACCATGCTCGCATCGTTAGCGATGGATTATACAGAGCTGTCGATATCTTCCTCAAGGTGAGGGTTTCACAAGAAAACACTAATTAGTTGTCCCATAACTATGTCATCTTTAGGCATTCTTAGAACCGTTTTCTGTTTTGCTTTTTACAGGTTCATCCAAACATAAAAGATTCTGAACGATACAGACTATGCCAAACCATAGATTGTCAGAAATTATCTCAAGAAGCTTGTAGTCATGCAGCACAAAATGAAAGGTTACCAGTGCAAATGGCTGTCCAAGTGCTATATTTTGAGCAAATCAGGCTTCGGAACGCAATGAACGGAGGACACAATCAGTTATTTTTTGGTGCAATCAACGGCCAGTTCCCTCAACGATCGAGCAGCGGTGCAGGGAGTGGAGCCATCTCGCCGAGAGACAACTATGCATCGGTTAGAAGAGAGAACCGAGAGCTGAAACTCGAAGTTGCAAGGATGAGAATGAGGCTAACAGACCTCGAAAAAGATCATGTGTCAATGAAACAAGAGTTGGTCAGGTCTCAGCCTGCTAACAAGATATTCAAATCATTCACCAAGAAATTAAGCAAGCTCAACTCTTTATTCAGGATCAACAATCTGAAGCCTATAGGGGGTAAACCAAATGCAGAATCTCGGTTCTTGTTCCACAGGCGAAGGCGTCACTCGATATCATAGTCAACTAGGTGTGGATAACAGAAAGAGGGTATAGTTTATTATATGTGCATGTAGTGTGGTATTTGTGGTCTAATTGCAGGGTTGATAGTAGCTATATATATATATATAATATTTTTTTCTTGAGTGTTGGATTCTGGGGTTGCCTTGTTCAGTGAGATCATTGCCTTGACATTTTTAAAAAGAGTCCCGAGAGAAGGGGCATTTCTCAATCAAAACTTGTGTAACTTAAATGTGCGACTGCGAGAATTTATATATGAATCCAAGTAGACAAAGGAACAGCTTTATGTCATTTTCTTTATTAACATTCTGAGTTCAAATTCACTTGAATCTCTATCTTTTAAGAATCTTTAAAAGTATTGATGTTAATTAAATTAATACTCAATCGAACATCTTTTAAGAATCAGTGTGCTTTTTAAGTTATTATATAGATCCAACAGATGAATTATATTGGAGTTGCAACTGCTTTTGTTACAGATATTTTATCTCAATCTTAATCTGGGAAAACAACAAGGAAGATGAACCGTTTGTATATGTTTGGAGCTATCAATTAGTAGCTTCGAAAGGCCAAGCTTGAATCAGAATGGTCATGAAAAGTACGAACTTGGTATGGTAGTTTCAATCTACAAGAACAGCTGCATATTGCTTTCGCCGGCAACCCCTTGTAGCAGTTGTATTCATCTGGCAAATTATCATCGGACGTCTTCATCAGGTTATGGCCCTCCACGTGAATCATCAAATAGTCTCGTTGCATACAAGGCAGAAGTAATATGAATATGGAACACAAGTACTTTCTCAACTGATCCCTGATGCCGGGCTGCAAATAAATAAAGACCATGACCATCTCTTCTTTCCTTTTGGCATGATAAAAACGAGTAGCAATCAACTGATCCCCTTGTCCATGCATTGAATTACATGCAAGCGTTAATGGCATAACCATGGATTCAAGCATTCAGCCTGATAGCACACTCTATGCTGTCGAAACATCCACAAGGAATACCCGATCAAGTATCAGAAACAGCAGCTCGCAATGTTTCCAAATCCAGGAACTCATGGCAGATACCTTGTAGGATCAAATTCAAAGCAGATAACCACATGATGGTACGAGCATTATTTCATTTATGCCGACTCCCGTTTAAAAAACATATGAACTACATAGCAAGATTTTCTCCCTGTATCGGGAAGAGCAAGCCAGTAACAGAAAAGAAACCATTTTGTCCATTTTTTTTGAGTTACAAAATCTTTCATCAGTATACACGAAAAATTCCACCAAAGGAAAATTGGTTAACTTTATTCAGAACTGAGAGCAAAGTCTACATAACAAGATAAACATCAAGCAGAACTTTTTACTTTTAACATTCTCTTCAAAGTTCCTTCTATCAATCGCACACTGAAAATAACACAGCCGCATGATGATTTTTTACCTGTGAATGTAATCTTTCAAAACCCCGTTTCTTTGTTCTACAATTGCATTCCTCCGCCAATTTTCGACGGCTCTACGAACAGTAGCGTTTGCCTCGCGAATTTCTTCAGCCTATAATTTGTGCTCCGTAATCCCCAGGGGTCCAGGTTGTAACACCTTGATTACGGTTTCCATTTCTTGCTCCAATTGCCTGAAAAAAATAAGAGAAAAAAGGAGACCAAAAAAAAGATTCAATCTTTTTCGAGACTGGGAATTCGGAAATCCTAAAAAAAAGGAATTCAAGGATGAAATTTGTAGTACCTGAAGAGCTTCGGAATGGGCAATATGTTGCCTAATTGAGAAAGTGAAGCTCGCATCTCATCCGTACCGTTTCCAATTCGAAAGAAGACTGAGAAAAATTGGGGGGGGGTGGATTTTTCAGCCTCCGCGAAGGAACAAGCAAACCTCCATATTTTAAACCGTATATGAAATGCAGCGTTTTATCAAACTAATTCGCTTTTAGATTTCTGTGTCAAATTATGTTTTTGATCCCTATAATATTCTCAATTTGTGATTTTCCTTCTACACTTAAGTTCGCATAATTTAGTCCCTAACCCTCAGTCCAAATAGTTTACACTTTCGCCATTAGAATCTGAAATTCTCTTTAAAGAAAATCAGTTGAAACTTATATTATTGAAAATTATTGAATGATACAGGTTGGAGTGGACTTGAACCCCTAATTTTAAAAAAAGTTTATGAAGTTAGAAGTTTTTTAACTTTTGAAAAAAAATCAATTAAGTCCTTGATTTCCTTTTACATTCAATTAAACTTTTATACTTCAAAATTTCACCAATTCACCACTTTTGATCAATTAATTCCTTGTCTTCTATTCAGTGGAACTAGCTGATGATCTACATAGGGGCTATAACCTGATGAAGACTTGCAATGAGATTATGCTCTATGAATATAACTAAAAATATATTTACTAAACACCTTTTGGTGGTGTTTAGACTTTCATATTTTTATCAATTACTGCTTATTTAGGCCAATTTAATCATTGTGCTGATGTGCATAGCAGGTTTTAGCCAGATTAGATGACAAGAAGCATCAATTTAGTAGTCTATATTGCCTATTACATTGTCTGCTCACTCTAAAGCTCACTGTGCTGTTTCTTCTACTGTATTTTATGTGCTAAATGTTCCCTGGTCATAGTGAAAATACAATGCCATATCAAGGCTCAAGCCACAAAATGCAGTACACAAAGCAGATATACCTTTATTTAAGCATATGCAAGTAAAAATACAAGTTAGTACAAGGTAAATACTATAACATATAACCCTGGTCAGCCCCAAAAATAGCGTACAACGGTACAAGGACTCTCTGCAAAAGTATGTAGACAGACTGACACATGCAAAATCCAAAAGGGAAACCCAGATATACCAAAACCATTTATCACTTTATTTGAGTTAATAGGAGTATGCTTTATCTTTCAAATCCATATAGCTCCAGCCCTTATGAGCAATGGGGCAACCTGGTTCCTGAGCTGGAGGGACATGACTTGGTTAGCTCCTCCAATGAGCTGCTGGCCTATGAAAACAGCTGGTACACTGGGATTGCACCCCATCTGTTGCAGTTCCCTCTCAACTTGTTGCCCGTTCGGAACCTCATCGAGCTCGTAAACTGTCGGGTTCGCCCCGAAGCCACTGATGAGAGTCTTGATGGTGTGGCTCATGCAACAAGTGGTCCGGCTGAAGATTACCATTGGCCTGTCTGCAACCATACTTGCGATCACATCCATTGCTATATGCAGCAGAGAAGCGTTTTTGGGTATCTAATTTGAGACCTGTATGAAGCTTCTTTGCAAACTTTAAAACTGCTTAGGCTTGATGAAGAACTAGCCACCTTGGAAGCCTATTTATACTGTCCACGAACAGTGTTGAGAAGGAATAAAATCATCCAAAAGATCTTCCCTCATATGCCCCTTGATGATTAAATTGATAAAGACTTTGACATCTCCTTGCATTTAGTAGTCAGTACTAACATTGCACAACAGTATGAAAATACATTAAATATTGACAATATATATATTTTTTATTTTAGATGACTGCAGTATCCTTAACATGCAAAATGCATGCAAAGAGAGCAAAGTGTTTCCGTATTCTATTCTTATTCAATCTTTATTTATCTTTTTGCGGCATCTCTCTGATGAAGTGGAAAAAGAAGTTGGGTTTATCCAATGATTCGCATAAATTCCAAACAGAGAAAGCAAAGGGAAAAGGGGTGGAAACGGAGATAAAAGATCAGATGCTTACTATAAAAGCTACAAACGTAATGACCGTACAAAGAAGCAAGAAGAAGATGCCTTCACATGGCACCTCATTGTTAGTGCACTCAACTATTGGAAATGCCTACAACCACTGGAAATCACCGTATGATTTGGATTGAAATTATGGAGAAGTCTAGACTTAACCTAAAAAAAGAACAACTTCAATGTAAACACGAATCTTAGTTTATAAAATGGCGGGCTCATGACTAGATAATGATTCTTTAACATATCTTTTGCCATTCATCTGCAGTTTGACTAATGCAAATAAGGGACTCCAATAGGTAAGTTCATTAAATCATTGTGTTGATACTCCACAATATTTATCAAATGGTTTATTAACAAATGAAATTACTACTTTTATTAGTCCTTTGACTAACCATTCAAGAATGAGGTTTATTGGGCTTTAATTCATCTTCTCATCATCATGATCATGTATCTGATGTGAGATAGCTTATGTTTATCATCATATTTCTCTGCATAGTTGTTTGGTGTTAAATAATTTATTAGGTCAGAATATATTCTCATGTTAGAACAACTGGATCCATCATGATCACTTTGTCCCTGGAACCCTTTCAATCTCACCACCAATTTGAATCACACTCACAGTTATGGTGCATCTGCTTATCTTCTTTGTCTGTTGATAGCATCAAAACCAATTCACTTTTTCCAAATATAAAACGTGTCATAAGTGTGTGCAGTGTATATATATAATATTTATAGCATTTGAGCACGTACAGCCAAACCTGGCTCGAGATAAAGCGAAAGGCCGGGGTCAATTAATACATATCTTTTATATATATGTATATATTTGCATGAAGAGCTGCCATGCATTCTGCACCTGCAT
Source organism: Hibiscus syriacus (assembly GCF_006381635.1). Classification (NCBI taxonomy): domain Eukaryota; kingdom Viridiplantae; phylum Streptophyta; class Magnoliopsida; order Malvales; family Malvaceae; genus Hibiscus; species Hibiscus syriacus. The sequence continues at coordinate 797,289 of NW_024063228.1, forward strand.
GGATTGATCTATATGCTACTAGTAATATCTACAAGAGAATATTATTCGAAAGATATCGACTTTTTTCCTTTTCCTAAAGCACACTAGAAAATATTTCCATCACAAATGTATAATATTCTTGATTTGCATGAACGAGAGAGAGTGACAATGAAGATAACAAGTACATACGGATATTGTGAAGAAACTGACAGTGTGGGAATGTCAACTCTGGTGGATTCGCCTGTACATATAGCAGTACTTTGAGCCACTAAAACAAAGAACAACGACGAAAGATAAGCAACAATGCGAAGTCGGCTCCTGGCATCTCAGCGACTGGGATTTTATTATCGTTCTTTTAAAAATATTTCCAAGCAAAACAAATCAGTAAGATTTTGGAGAATATTTGTTTATGAAGAAGATTTTCCATATACGAAGATACAAAAGAAAATGGCATTTTACAGTTGTCGAAGAAAATGAAAGTTATCTGCAAATATTAAAATGAATCATCGTCTAGAACTGGAAGCTTGAATATTGTATAGTCACTTTCCCTGAGGAGGCTGTCTGCAACAGCTAGCAGCATATATGGAGCAATTGTTTTCTTCGTTAGCTTCGACCACATGCTCACCATTCCATGTTTCTTAGCTTCATGCTCGACGTGAAAGTTGATGGACACAGCAGGATTAAAGTATTTATGCGCTGATTCATATTGTTTAAGATTATATGATATAAATCATATAATTTCAGATTTTAATTATAAACTTATAACGTTTGATTCATGAATATCACGGGTAAAGTTTAACATAATTTGTAATCTCATGCCATCCCATCACATATATAATTCAAGATTACATGACATAATCTAAAATTTTGTACCAATTTATCTTTTAATTTTATTATTTTAATTAATTTAATAATTTTCATCAAATAAAAGCCATCTAATTAAAATAATCTTTATGATAAAATAAAAATATAAATTTAAACCGCGCGTCATCAAACCATTTGAAAAATAATCGAGGCAGGATTAGAGTAGCTAGTGCAGCCAACCACACAACTTCTTATTGTTAATGCCGTCATTGATCTGCAACTATGTCCCCCGGCCCCTTTTTTTTCTTATTAGTATAAGGTAAATGTGAAATAATATATGTTTTAAAGATTCTAAATCATTTGACAATAAATGTTCAAACTTCGTATTCAAACTCGAGACCTCTAGAGATAACTACTACTCTTTCAACTATTGAGATCGCTTGATTCGCGTCTAAGTATGTTGTACTTGGACGTTTTATGATCTTAGCATTAACATCTTCAACAAACACAAAATGTCCAATGATTTTGTGTCAAAGTTGCATGATTAGTTTTGTTCAGTTTTCGAAGTGGTGTTATGAGGTGTATTTATCAGTTGTATGATTAGATTTTATGGAATTAAATTTAAGGTCATCCCTGATTTTATCGGTTCATGCTGCCATTACATTGTCTGCTCACTCTAAAGCATATTGTACTGTTTATATTTTATGTGCTAAGTGTTCCCAGGTCAAAGTGAAACTATAATGCAAGTAAAGGTTAAAGCAAATATACCTTTATTTAAGCATAGAAAGGTTAGTACAATGAAAGTACTAGTATAATATATAACCCTGTTCAGCCCCAAAATGGTGTACAAGGACTCTAAACAAAATTATGTAGACAGACGACAGTGACACAAACACAGAGAACAAAGACATTTATCAATTTATTTGTGTTAATGGAAGTTTATCTTTCAAATCCATATAGCTCCAGCCCTTATGAGCAATGGGGCAAGCTGGTTCCTGAGTTGGAGGGACATGATTTGGTTAGCTCCTCCAATGAGCTGCTGGCCTACAAAAACAGCTGGAACACTGGGATTGCACCCCATCTGTTGCAGTGCCCTTTCGACTTGTTTCCCGTTTGGAATCTTGTCGAGCTCGTAAACTGTTGGGTTCGCCCCGAAGTCACCGATGAGAGTCTTGATGGTGTGGCTCATGCAACAAGTGGACCGGCTGAAGATTACCATTGGCCTGTCTGCAACCATACTTGCGACCACATCCATTGCTATATGCAGCGGAGAAGCGTTTTTGGTAATTAATTTGAGAGCTGTATGAAGCTTGTTTGGAAACTTTAAAACTGCTTTTAACAGTGATAGATTTCTAATTTTTTTAATGACTTGGCGTTTCAAAAGTCTTATTCGATAACTATAATATAATAGCATCCATATCAATAGCTAAATGCCACAGTGTTTGGTTAGCTCCTCCAATGAGCTGTATGAGATGATATTGCTATCATCTCTGCATAAATTTTTTGTGTAAAAAATTTATTAGATCAGAATATATTCTCATGGTAGAACAACTGGATCCATCATGATCACTTTATCCCTTCCCTGGAACACTTTCAATCCACCACCAATTTGAATAAATATCACAGTTATGGGGAATTTACTTTTCTTCTCTGTACGTGTGTGTGTATAGAGCTTCTGGGGCTTAAATGGGCAGTTAAAAGTTGGACTATGAGTCCAGTTTCTTTCATTCAATACATTATACAATTTAAAGCCTGTGAAGGTAAAATTCATTGAAGACTAGCCCACAGGCACTGCATACAATTTTATAGCGACCCACAATTCATTTTATACCTCAAGGTTAATTAATTGGGTTATTATTTGAAATATATAAATTGTTTTATAATAATATTATATGATATTTAATTTTTTAAGTATATTTCTGTGAAGGTAAAATTCATTGAAGACTAGCCCACAGGCACTGCATACAATTTTATAGCGACCCACAATTCATTTTATACCTCAAGGTTAATTAATTGGGTTATTATTTGAAATATATAAATTGTTTTATAAATAATATTTATATGATATTTAATTTTTTAAGTATATTTATTGAAGTAAAAAATATATGGTAGTTATTCATTTTACTTATGTTGCTCATATTGAAATTTTCTTTGTTTGTTCCCTACGAAAAATTTATGTTATTAATACATATGTATCCATTGTGAAAAATATTTCTAGGTTTTCCACTTATTATAGTGAATTTATTTTCTTTCATTAACTATTTATAAAATAACAAATGTAATTAATTTATGCAGTCAGATTTTAATCAAAATCTAAATAACAATAGAGAGAGTCCACACTCGAATATAAAAACATCATACTTTCTGAACTTAATGGTCCATATCCCTTCATGTTGAAAGGGAAAATGTTGTATAAAGGGCTTTGCTTTGTGTTCGGTACTTTGAATAAAATCAATAGCTCGTATACAGTATCTTAAACGCTTTACTGCTTGGTTGGATAATGCTTCTTTAGTATCAGAAACAGGCACAAATTCGTGGCCTTCTAATCAAATTAAGGTTCACACTGTGTTCATGGAGTTCCCACTGAAGAATATTTTAAAAACTTTTCTCCTATACACAAAGCTGAACTTTAAAAGAATATGGCTCTTCTTCTGGTAATCAAACATGTTGCAATCTAAAACTCATCCACTTACAAAAAGTAATCCCTTTGCAGCATGAATAAACTATTGCACAGTGCATTTTTATTTTTAAGGTGTTAATTAGTAGAAAAAGTGACATCGAATTGGTTGGTTCTTTGACTTTCTGCCCTGTTACTCCATTGACTAGACCCTTGGCATACCAGATAGCACTAACAGTATCAATTAGCATGTTTTAGTTACTGAGTTTTATATAAATTTATGTCTATATGGCGTTATCTGTGAGACAAAGAGCTGCTGCTTCTAGGCTAGGAACTTAGTTTTTTAATATCCAGGGTAGTTCCTAGATGCATATGGATACTCATTCACATAAAACATCATTTTTTAATTTCAGTGTGTGGCAAAGGTGTAATCTTTACTGCACCTACCTCAAGGATACTCTTATGGGATGATCACTTTCTGTAAAGCCGATTACTTTATTCTTTTGCAGTAAGATAGCATGAGAATGGAGAATCCTGCCCCACCTTCGAGGAAGGAAGAGTTGTTGTCACCACACGTATGATAATTGGCGTCGTTCACAGGCAGCTCACTCACACATTGATGGCTGCTATCTCTAAGAGAAGAAGCCATGTGCAAGAAGTGAGAGCCAATATGAGCGCTCACATGTGTGAAGAATCATGCAAGTTGGAGGACACAATGGTAAGAATTTTGCAGCCACAGAAAGATATCACATTCGCACTCTCGTTCGTAATCTTTTCTGCATCAGAAGGATTCAAAGTAGGCAATTTCGAGGATCTAGTGTATATTGACATGCCAGGCTCAGAATCTTCTTCTTTTGTAACACTTTGATAGGATTTATAAAGTATTCATCTCCATAGAATCTACCAAAAAGTTGGGAATATGTATGGTTTGCAGGCCAAACACGTAGGCGTTAGGCCGATGAATCAAGTCAACATGAATCTTACTATTTTATAATCCTTTGTGTTTTCTTGAACCATCTAGTTAAAGAGGTAATTATATCAGAAACTTGAATATGGTTCGAGCAATATTTAGCATAAACTTGTTTTAGCCAACTTGTTCAGCTAAAGTAGCATCTCTAGCTAATATACATTTCCTTCTTGTTGCTTGTCCCTATAAATACTCTAGCATGGAAGCTTAAGTTCCAAAAACCTTAAGCTTTGAACCCTTTTCTCTCTTTTTCCTACTTCACCTTCTAAAAGTCCAAAATTCCACTACAGTTCTATCCGACGCTCGTTGACCTTTAAGTGAAATCTGCAGGTAACCAAGGGAATTGTGAACCAGGATTTTCAGCATGGACAAGGTGGCAAGATTGGCCTCAGAGAAAGGGGTGGTGCTATTCAGCAAGAGCTCGTGCTGCATGTGTTATGCAGTCAAAATCCTATTCCAAGAGCTTGGGGTGACCCCTATGATTCATGAGCTCGACCAAGACCCTGAAGGCTGGGAAATGGAGAAAGCCCTGATGAGGTTGGGGTGTAACGGTCCTGTTCCAGCCATCTTCATTGGTGGAAAGCTGGTGGGTTCCACCAATGAAATCATGTCCCTTCATCTAAGTGGAGGGCTGATGCCTATGCTGAAGCCTTATCAGACTCTGTGTTAAAGAAACTTTTTAAATATATAACTTCAAATATCAAATTGAAGGAATAAAATGGGTTCAATAGCAGTACTGATCTCTAGTCATGAGCTGTGTTGTGTAGTCTTTATGTAGCCTTTCTATGTCTCGTGTGCTTTTTATCTTTGGACTAGCTCTCTACCATGTAATCAGTTTCTGTTTCTTAATGAAGTAAACTCTATACTTTCATTTCTTTCTTTTAGCCTCCTTCAACAGAAGTTGTATGCTTTTTTATATATTTGAAAGATTATATCTCACGTGATTAATATTCATGATCGAGTATATGTCAAACACAAAAATCAGAATCGAATACTTTAAGAGAAAAATCTAAATAATACAATCGAAATCGAAATATGATTTTAAGAGAAAAAAAAAGTGAATTGCAGATACAATATATCTCACAGCTTTTAAAGTTTTCGTCTTAATCATGTTACTCAATGAAAGAAATAAACAATGTTTAAACTCTTTTCCCATTCAATGTGAGATTCTTCGCATTATCGACACATTCATTTGCCTTTTATTCTTTAACTTAGTTTACTTAGGTTTTGTTTTTCTTCTTCAACAGAGAAAAGATGGTCGTTAGTCGATGTCAATGGTAGATAACTTTACCCCCGATCCTGCAACAAAAACGTAGTAAATTCTGATGCTATATATATATAAAAGCATATAGATGGCATTATCTAATTTAATGTGATATTTATATTCTTCATTTTCGAACATTGAATAGTAGTGCTCAAATGAGACACACTTGCAAAGGTCTTGGAAAGCAAAGTTGCTTTTTGAACTACTTTGCAAAAAGATTGGATCCAATGGAATGCTAATTACAGCTTTGGTTCAATTGTTTCGTCAATGGATTCTGAGGTGGACAGGCTTGTTGCAGAATAAAGTTGTCAACGCTCCGATGCTTAATTTAATAGCTTCTGGATGAAAGCAAGTGAAGGGGAGAATTTAGCAGAGTTATGGTTGAATTCGCATCCAACTTCCTACAGAGAAAAAAAATGGACAAATATATACAGTGACTGGTCCCCCCTTGCCCCAATTTTCCCAAGGAAAAAGATATCTTCCTGCCTAAAGAGATCACTTTACATACATGGCTATAAACTGTTTTAGTTATTGCTTTATTCAATGGATACAAAAGACAGAAGTGGAAAAAAAAAATGTTGTAGATAGTGTCTTCCTCCGTTGTATATGGAGAGGAAACATATGAATTCTGTCAAAAAGGCAAATGAAGAATCAATGACAAACAATTCCTGTTCAAGTCACACTTTTATCATCAGTGTGTTGTGAGTTTGTCATCAATGGAATTTCATCTACCCACGTAACCATGTTGGATACTTTTTTTGCATTCCAATTAATCCTTTTATTCCATTATTCAAAATTTGATAAGAACAAATTCATCAGTTCTCAACTTCCACAAATTTCTCTTGGTTTGCCAGTTTGTATTCTGTTGCACCGCATGCAAGAAAGAGCAGGGAGGAGGATATGAAGAAGCTGAATTCATGCCGATCTTTCATTATTAATCCATAAACTTGCTCACTTGTTTTGGACTTATCATCTGTATAGTGGCTGCTTAATATCACACCATTTAATTAAATTCATTTTATAAAATTGTTGTCTTTTTTCTAATGATAGACTAGTTAAATCCATACAAGTCACCCTCGTATCTAGTAGGTGCCGTATCCCCCAAAAGGAAGTGTCAAGAGAAAAGTCGATGGGGGCACAGTGCTACCTTAGATGATAAATCATAAATGATAACATCTGTGATTTGAAGCCTTGTGGTGTGGTGTTCTTCCTTCCAACCTCCACGCTGGGACGGTTTATACTTGTCGTCAGTACATGGTTGTTGCAGGCATCTAGATGAGATGAAATCCCATCAATTAATGTTAAATCTTGATGTTGGACCTACTATTGAGTGTGAGTCACGAGCTGTATAGTTGAATTAAATTATTTTTTTCTTCTAATCAAACTTTCTAGTATGTAGAACTCATTAAATAGAATAAGTGATTAAATATATTGTTATTTTCTCTTGATGTCTTGAATTCAAGTAGTTGCGCCTATAAGATGTATGATCAATAATAAAAATAAATCAACAAATGTTATCTTGTAATAAGCCGGATTATTAAAAAAAAATTAATACACGTTATGTAATTGATACACATGACATCTTTTTGTCTTTTTTTGAATGGGTGAGTCAACAAATAAGCTTACTTCAACAGCAATTTCTCGTGATCAATTGTGAATTTTATTGTTTCAATTTTGTCATAATAAAATCATTCATTGAACTTGGTTGTGTGCCAATCTTAGGATACTATTGTAGTAAAATAATATGTTAATAAAGTCTCACTGACTATAGAGTTCAGAAGTCAATTGTACTTCGGACACGCTATTTAGGGTTTTATTTGTTATTAAGATTTTCGTGTTCCTTTTAAATTTATAAGTGTGATTATAAATTTAAATATTAGATACTTTTTAATAAAACTGACTACTTCTCTGTAAAAAAAAAAACGCCACGTACCTATAATCACGTTCAATCATTTATATTTTTTTAAGTTACAACTACATAATATTATTTTAATAAATAATTAGTGATAAATTTGATTTTTATAATTAATTATAAAAGGGTAAACTACATCAAATATCAACAAACTTTAGGCATTGCATCATTTATACTACTGAACTTTCAATTTTGTTAATTATAACACTGTACTTTGATTTTCATTTCAGTTATACTATTGGATTGTTAAATCTTTAACAGTCCAATCTAAAAAACGTCGTGTTAGTGAGGTGTCTATGTCAGAAGTTGTCAGCCACGTCGACATCTATCAACCACATCATCGTGTCGTTAAAAATTTAACGGTTCAGTAGTATAATTGAAACAAAAATCAAAGTTTAGTGATATAATTGATAAAATTAAAAGTTTAGTGATATAACGATATAATGCCTAAAGTTTGATGATATTGAATATAGTTTACCCTTATAAATATTATATGTTTGGTAAAAGAAAATCCTTGATTCCGTTTTAAATAAGAAAAAGGTCTGTCTTGTCACTTCCAAACCAAAAGAAATGTGTAGAGACATAAAAAGTTAAGATAAATATCACTTTCCCCCATTAAAGAGGGACACAGAAAAAGGGGAGGGGGTGGAAATATCAACCAACTCATTTAAACACAACTTGGGCACCAAGAAAAACGATAATTAGAGTACATCTCTGTTCCCACCATTTCATTTCTTCAGTCAAAGCAAACCACCCAGAACTTGGCGCCATCTCTCAGTTCTATATTACTCTCTTTGCACTCAAACTAATTCCTCCCTTTCTTAGAATCCCAGAAGAAAAAAAAAACAAAAAGGATCGGTCTATCAGTTACACATGACTGACCAGGAAATTAACCAAAAACAGAGGAGACTCTGTGATTATTGCAATGAATCCACGGCTCTTATATATTGCAGAGCTGACTCCGCCAAGCTATGTTTTTCGTGCGACAGGGAAGTTCACTCAGCCAACCAACTATTCACGAGGCACACTCGGTCACAACTGTGTGACGCCTGTGATGATTCCCCCGCTTCCATCTTTTGCGAAACAGAGCAATCTGTTTTCTGCTCGAATTGCGATTGGGAAAGGGAAAGCCACAAGTTTCCCTCGTCTTCGTTGCACAATAGGAGGCCCCATAGAAGGGTTTACTGGGTGTCCTTCGGTGACTGAGTTGGTGAGTTTCGTTGGGATTGAGGATTTGGGCGATAAAGCTCCGATTTTGAGTGAAAGGGAAGGAGATGGTGATGGTGTGGACGATGGGTGGTTGGATTTGTTAACCTGGGAAACTCCTGTGATTTCTAGCTTTGATGATTTGCTTGTTTCGGGTGATTTTGATCACGGGTTTAAGCCGACGGATGTTCTTCCTTTGCCCAAGGTAGTTATCAAGTTGGACCTTTTCACCCTCTTGCATTTATGTCGGGTTTATGGTGGTTGGCTAGGACGTGTTAGAGAAGTTTCAGTTCACACTCTTTCTTGTGAAAAGTTATTGAATTGTTGTTTGTAAAGTGGATGAATTTTGGAAGTTTGGGGTTCTGATCAAATTGTCCGTTTCTCTTTTCGTTTTGCAAAATGAAACCCGTGAGGGTTCTGGTACTTTATGTTACATGAACTTAATATTTTATTGAACTTTTCATGATCAAATTAAGTTAGGCAACTTGATTTTATTGAAGTTTTACTGCTATGGTTGTATGGTAATTACAACAAAGAAGATTTGAGATGAACTGTTTGCCTTTAGCTGCAAATTTCTTAGCTTTTGCTTACACTTTTTGTTCCGGGGAATTGAGGATTCAAGTTCATGGTGTTATGCATTTGATTGCAACTTTCTATTGTTTGCTAACATATAACATGGATCAATGTACTGTTTCTGAATCAGAATCGTAATGCTTCTTGCGGACAGCACAAAGTGGAGGTAATTCATCAGCTGCGTGAACTGGCGAGGTCGGAACCTACCCTCAGCTTTGGAAAGACTGTTGTCGAAGCCATTGATGGGTTCCAGCCACGGATGCCTGATGCTGATAATTTGCAACCAGGAACAGTGCATACAAGTTGCAAAAATGATACAGATCCAATTTCATTTCCTGCTTATGAGGTATGCATTTCCTTTTGTAGTTATCTCCAAGAGCTTTTGTATATCCTTGATTGCAATCCTTTCTCAATATGTAACATTCCGGATATCGAACATTGAGTTTATGGGATACCGATTGATAGATGAACCTCTTTTTCTGTTTTTAGATGTTAGATGTAATTCTGGGAATGAAGGTGCAGATTGGCTATGGAGAAAATAATATAGCTTACACTTTATGTTGATGATAGATTACAGCATTTGATATGCTTCGACTATCTGGCTTCCAATTGATTTGTTTGGTATATAGGGAGTATCTTAAAATATGAACTTTTGGCTTGTTTACCTGAAATAGGGTACTGATCGTTTTTCTTTTCATGCAGTCGAGTGCACTACGGTGCTTCAATGACAATGTTGAGACGACCAATCAAGTATTTGTGCCTCTTTCCCAACTAAAAGGCCACACTGAGGAAATTGATGTGGCTCCTCATAAACATCTAGGTTCTAGTAAGACAATGCCTGTGAGTGATAGTCTCGGAAATCAACTACAACATCAAAATGATGCAGGAACCACGTCAGCTCCTCCAAAGGTTGCTGTCCACGAGTTAAATAGCCAGGAGAGAGAGACTGCAATCTCACGTTACAAGGACAAAAGGAAAACAAGGAGGTATTGCTTCACTTTGTCTCGTATTTGACATCTTCAATCTATATTATTAACTGAAACAACCCATTCCATGGTTTTCGTGAAGTGGATGAATCATTCTGCTACTGGTAAAACACTTGCCTGTATAATCCAACTGTCCAAAGTTTAATCTGCTTTAACCTTTTAGTTGATCAGCTTGTTCTTTCTTCTGCATTTTGTTCAGCAATGTTTCTTTGAATCATGACAGGTTTGACAAGCACATCAGGTATGAATCAAGAAAGGTTAGAGCTGAAAGCAGGACAAGAATTAAGGGACGTTTCGCAAAGATAGAGCGATGAGATACTGGTAAACAACTTTGAGTCTGGAATTGATTTGTATTCTTTGTTCTTTAGAAACTAAATCATAGTAAGTTAAAGATTTATTGTAAAATATGATTTATGCAAATAGTGTTTAACTTTTATATCCATTATATTGATTTGTAAGAATGTAATACCTTACATGATCCATGCCTGAAAATACGATATTAAAGCTGCATATCAATACATCATAAGTGGGTTATTGGTTTATTCTGTTTTCCTCTCTTTTTGTTAGAAAATTTCTGGTTTTTTCGTGCAGGGTTGGGCATTCTGATCCAGTCACCTTTTTTTAACTTTCAAGGTCTAGCCTTTCTTTCTGCATTACAGGTTGCCAAATACTACCTGGAATCTTGGGAATTTTTTACATTAATGTTCATGCAAATGGTTGGTGAAATGTATGCGTCCTGCATTCATAATATTCCATTTTGTCACTATAATGAGACCCACCGACCAGCAGACCTACCTCGCCTGTTTGGGATGCTAATATTTATGACTCCCCATCACCTTCTCAACTCCCATCTACCTCGATTTCTTGTGAAGATTGAGAATGGCAAGTGCCACAAGCGTGTTACCATATTGGCCAAAGATCCCAACTGCTATTGCTGCCCCATTACCGGAGAACAGCAACACCTATATGGTGATGTCTAGGAATGGCTAGAACTATTGCCGTCTTTGGAAGTCCGGACTGCCTTTGATGCTACCTAGGGGTGTGTATTTTCAGATATCGGATAATATCCGATCCGAAATTTTAGATATCTGAAAATCTAGATTACTAGTATTGTGGTTTGTATCCGATCCGAAAAAACTAGATATTCAAATTTTCAGATTTTTGAAATTTCGAATCGAATATCTGAATAAAACTTTGATTTCACAAAAAATTTAAATTAATATTTTAATCGCAATTGTCTAGTTTCTTTTACTGATTTTCAGTTTGCAACCGCTTTCCTCGTGCCCTTGTTCGAACGTGGGTTTATATTTTTTTTAATTTCACCACTGTAGGAGAGTGAAGTTTCTTTCTTTGGAAGGATGCTCGTTGCTAACCATCAAAAGTCACGAAAGATATTAAAAGCAAAGAATATTGAAAGATGAACTATCAAAGAAGCCTTTACAACTCATTGGATGTAGTGTTTCATGTCTAGGTAATTAAAGGCATAGATTGTATGCAGTTGGTTTATTGAATACTTTTATTATAAAACGTTGTTTTATTGAGTCTCATGACTATTAAAATTTATAAAAAAAAACATTCGATTATATGACGTTACTTTATTGAATCATTTGACTATTAAAAAAAATCACTCAACTATTCATATTTTTCAAAATCATCATTTTTAGGTAAAAAGTTACACTCGTCTGAGCTAGACATTAACTTCTAAATGAAATTTGATAGTCGTTTGAGATTTTGGAATCATATTTTAACATATCTCAGTCAACACGTTAATGTTAAACTCTTATTACCGTCAATTTTTTAACAGAAAATGATGAGTTTGGAACATTATGAATAATCGAATGACCATTTTATATTTTTTAATATTCGATGGACTTAACAAAGTGACGCCTTATAATCGAATGATCATTTTATAATTTTTAATAGTCAAGAGACTCAATAAAGTAACACACTATAGTCGATGGACCATTTATGTATTTTACCCTAAAAATTATTAACAACTAAGAATAGTTTTACAATTAAGATTGTTTTTGTTTAATTTTTTTCAATAATTTTTAATATCCTTATTTTTTTTTTTAATTTTCTTTCTTATTATTTTACTAGATAAACCTGAATTGAATAATTAAAGTTTAAGCGATTATTTTAAGATGTTTGTGTTCTTATTAATGGTTTTCTTTGTGGTAGTGGTGGCCTAGTAGGTTTGGATGCATTTTTTTAAAATGACTCGATTTTCAGTTAAACGTTGATATCGTCTTATTCTCTATAATAGTATATTAATTTGGACTTAATGCTTTTATTTGCCGAAAACCTCTCCATCGTTTTTCTCATTGTAACATATAAATGGAATTTATGGGAAATTTTATCTAATGGTAGTTTTGATATATGACTAAGGAAATGTGTTATCGGTTTTGTTATTATTTTTTTAACAAAATCGATAAAAATGATCGAAAACATAATTCAACTTCAACTTTTTACCCCTTTTTTTCTCAAATAAAATATATAAATAATTATTAAATTATATTTTAATTATTAAAATTTTAATTTTTATAAAATTATTATTAAGTTATTTAAACGAATATTAAATATTATCAAATTATTAAAAACAATTACTAAATATTTTATATTTTTCAGAATTTATCTTCATTTTATAACATAAAATAATATTTTATAATAACTTACTAAAATTTAATAATTATTTTATAAATTTAAAATTTTTAAAATTATTTTAATAAATTTATCCCATTTCCTTTTTACCTCCCCTTATAATAAGTAATTTCCTTTACCGAATGTCACAAGTTGGCGTAGAGACCACACTAAGATGCTCTCTACGGTCCCACAGCAAAAGCCTCTCACTCCACAATTACATCATCATCATCATAAGGTTTGATTGCAAGGATCCTACGGTACGAACTCAACGGAACACCGGCGTCTAGCGTGTCCGCCACTACACTTTATAGAACTCCATTACATATTTATTCCTTTCGCGGTCTTCGCATTTGCAACGTTTCCTACTCCTCACATTCGGATTCTCTCCCTCACGTGATTTTCCCACTTATTCTCCGCCCTATTTTCGCATTAAATGCGAGCAACACAACAAAGAGAATCAGCGAATGAATCTTTGATTTCTCGTTCCTCCGAAGTTGCTGATATATTTCGCGGTAATTTATTGTTTTGTTTTGTTTGGATGCCGAGAAAAATGATGCGAATGGCCGAAGGGATACTTAGTCGTTAAGTCTGTTTTCATCTCTACTTCTTTATCTTTTTTTCCTTTTTGAATTAATGGATAAAGTGCAATGTGAAAGTAGCATATCTAAAATCGTGTTATTTACTTTTGAGAAAGCAGCGGAGTAATCATACTGATTATTTTACTTGTTCGAAGGGATACTTAGTTCGTTTAAGATTTACTTGGTGAGTAATCATACTGATTATTTTACTTATTTGGTTTATAAGAAAGCAGCGAAAAATATTATTTTAATATTATTTCGTGTTAACCTGTACTGTACAAGAAATCCGTTTTAGAGCAACAGTTGCATTGACTCTCGATTTTTTAGAATGCTCTGGAGTTTAAAGTTTACCGCTACAGAAAAAGCTAGCCATTCCTTTCATTTTACGTTTAATTTATGCTAATGATTTCAAAGCACTTAAATGATTATCAAGTTATGAATAATTGCCTTCAGATTATCATGAAGTTGTTTTCTATATATGAATTTGTTACTTCTGTCATATACGATCAATCTTAATAACTGAAGACCTGAGCTGGATATTTGTGTTTCGAGCAGTGGAATTATTTGGACTGAGGCAGCTACACTGTGGTACTGGATTTGAGGGGTTTGTTCTTACCAAGCATTTAGGGATGACACTGGAGCCCGATCAAGCTTTGATTGACTCTATTACCCTATTTGTGGCACTCCTTAGCTCCTGCATTGTGTTTGGTCACCTTCTGGAAAAAAAATCGATGGTTTAATAAGTCGATAACTGCACTTGCTATTGTGAGTTGTTCAATCATTCCTTAACCCATTAACCTTGTTATTATGTTAGGTTTGAATTGGTCTTTTTTGGTTGTTGTTTTGTAACCGGGACATAATTTTTGCTCAAGTTTGGTGATGATTTTGGGCACATTTGAAGGGTCTTTGTACCGGAATTATTATTCTGTTTACCACTGAAGGAAGAAGTTCACGCATTCTAGTATTCGATGAGGAGCTTTTCTTTATATATCTTCTTCCACCTATTATATTCAATGCAGGGTAAGTCTCTGACTTACGCTAAACTATCAAATCTTTTTTTTTTATTGCCTTACCTATTTTGATTATCGATATTACAAATTTCATTTAAAAATATGATGCATTATCTTTGATATTTCTTCAAAACTGAAACTAGTCGCTGACTTATGCTAAACTATCAAATCTTTGGTTTTTGTTACCTTACCTATTTTGATCATCAATATTACAAATGTCATTTAAATATGATGCATTATCTTTGATATTTCTTCAAAACTGAAACTACTCGTGATTTTTTCATCTTTGTTTTAGTGGTATTATGTTTTTGATAATCTGACATTTTTCTATTCACCAGATTCCAGGTCAAGAAGAAGCAATTTTTGTGATGCTAATACTGTTTGGTGCTGTTGGTACTTTGATATCATTCGTTATTGTGTCCATAGGTATATTCAAATTTCTTCGAACTTTATCATCTTCAAGAAAATCTCTTTACTATTGTTCAGTTCCATGCATAGATAAAGGCAATTGATATATTCAGGGCCGACTGTTTTTGCTTGTTGCATTTACTGGAATTTGTCTTTTATATTGCTCATGCATGATAATAGGCACCTTTTTATGTTTTATTCTCCAAATTTTTACTAAACAAAGAAAATTTCCTAAAGATGATTTAACCTACTACTAAAAAGTGGCATGGAACCTTACTATTTGATGCCTAGATATATTTTTTGAGAATGATTATCTTCATTTCTGAAAATTTTAGAAGATATTTTCTCCTCGCTTTACACACTGAAAGCATACGAGTATAACAAGCTTCCAATTGAAGTTGAGGATTAGAATTTATCTGACATTTTTATACGCATTCTCAGATTACCTGAATTATACTTACATTGTCATGATTTCTAAAGGAATTTAACATGTTTGATGCTTTGTAGTCTTCATAGATAATATTCATTTTGATCACCTGAGGTTTACTCTTCCTTGAAAAATCCAGTTGCATGTTTAAGTTGTAATCAGCATTCAGTATGATACACACTTTTTGTTAAAACAAGGAATACTTCAAAACTAAGATTGACTTTATCAATTGCAAGTTCCTTTGCGTTTTAAATGCTACCTTTTGTTATTATATTCATCTTTTCCCCATTTGTACCAGGGAAGAGTGTATTTGAGGCTAATTTTGGTGCAACTTTTACAATTATCTCGTCTCAGGTACCATGCAGTTGTTTAAGAATTTAGATATCGGTTTCCTGGACATCGGAGATTATCTTGGTAAAATTTGTTTCTTCAATTAATAGTTTGCTTATGTTTCTTAGTTTAAATGATTGCTTTCAACTGATATGCAGTTGTGTGTAGCAGAATACCATTTAAAGATCGGTCCACATTATTCATCCTTGCATTATGAAGACTATGAACAGATTATTCTGAATTCCTTTTATTGTGAATCATTATTAGTGTACTGCACGTACTTTTTCATCGCATTTTAGGTTGTATATTTGTATTCAAAATATTTGTATATAAACAAGCACAAACAGCCACATACATACAATACAGATGCATATGCTTTTCATAGAACAAGGTCTTATGCCTATCTTGGCTCTTACGATTGCTTCTTCTTTTAGCACTTGGAACTATATTTTCGGCCACAGATTCTGTCTGCACTTTGCAGGTACAGATATTTATTCAGTTTATTATAGTGAAAAGAAAAGTTGAACATACATTGTAGTATAAATATTGTATCTCCTGTACAGGTGCTTAATCAGGATGAGACACCTCTTCTGTACAGTGTAGTCTTTGGTGAAGGTGTGGTAAATGATGCCACATCAATTGTACTTTTTAATGCAATTCAGAAGTTTGACCTCTCTCACATCACCACGAGCATTTTTATGAAATTCATGGGGAACTTCTTATACCTTTTTTTCACGAGCACATTGCTAGGAGTAGGGGTGAGCCTTTTCCTTCTAATTTTTGCACCTTTCAATGTGTTTATCTGCCTTTTCTTTATGGTTGCTAAATTTGTTTAATCATTTGTTAAAGCCACTCTTTACGTTCAGTTTTACATTACATATGCAGTGAACATCTCTAAATTACATTTATTGCATGAGATCAAAGCCATAGTGTCAAGGGGATTTTTTTTGCTTGAACTTTTAGTCTTTTCAAAGGAAGATCTAAAGAGATGATTAAATCACTGTTCAATACTATCTAGACTGACAGAAGATAGGATTATTTTCTTCTCTTCTAATTATTGTTAGCTTGTGACAACACATAATAGGGTTTACTCGTATAAGTTATGCCGATTATTATCACAATAAGCACTTTATTCTTTGATTATTAACGAAATTTGGAACTCTAGGCTTTTTAGCTCGACATTGACTTTAATAAAGAGGTCTTATCCTCTCTCTTTTTTTCCAAGAGAACTTGCGCTTTGATAACTAATTGATAATGTTATTGCATTAACGCAATTTTTTTCTGTCATCAAGCCTGCTGCGTGATATTGAGTATGCCCTATTTCAAGGGTTTTTGGCTATTTGAGACTAAAGGCATGCATTTATTTTATGTAGTCATCTAACGTAACATCAATTTCACTTGCAGGTTGGACTAATAAGTGCATACATCATAAAGAAATTGTACATGGGCAGGTTTGTTAAGGGCAAATGATCATCATTTCTTGTTTCTCCTCTTTCATGATGCAAAATAGAGTTAATTATCCCAGCTTATACGTCCATTCTTCTTTGTGTTAAAATGAAAACGCATGACCCTTTTAATAGGTAGAATTAAATGTCTTCTGAGTGTTTAATTGTGCCAATTGGAATTCAACAACTTTGTTGTTAGTTCTGTTCAGAGCTTTAACAAGATCTAATATTGTTGACTGTCAAATGTTTGTGAATTAACTGTTTCAATGTGTGGACTGAAGTTCTGTGATGATGTTGTTAGGCATTTCTCTTTAGGGCTTTAACAAGATCTAATATTGATTGATGGTTGCCAAATGTTAATGAGTTTATTGATGTCAGCAATCATCTAGAACTGGATTAATTGACATTCTTATCACCAACCTAGATTCACATAATAGTCACGGATTAACTAAGAATTCTTACCACAATGACAGCTCTAAGGACTCTCATTAGAATCTGTTTCTCCTCTGTAAACAGCTTGTTGTTGAAATCTTATCTTCCAGCATGACATGAGAATTCCTATAGCTCTTTATAAATAAAATTTACTTTTCATGTTTGATTAAGTAGCTAAGCTTCTCCAAATTTTAGGCACTCTACTGATCGTGAAGTTGCTCTCATGATTCTCATGGCTTACCTCACATATATGATGGCTGAAGTAAGTATTCTTTTTTATGACTCTGTGCTAAAGATCTATCTTTCTAATATTCAGGTGCTGTTTTTGCATTGCTCGTCATGTCCTTGTTTTTTCTGATAATAATTTTGTTTTTCAGTTGTTCAGTTTGAGCAGTATTCTTACAGTGTTCTTTTGTGGTTTGTTATGTCACACTACACCTGGCATAATGTGACTGAAAGTTCAAGAATCACCACCAAGTACGTTAATTTGGAATTTAGTTCCCACATATTGAAAAGTTATTCAGTTTCTAATTCTCTTTCTCTTTGTTTTTTATTAAGGTATTCTTTATCAAACCCAAATAGACATGTTTTTACATTCTTGTGCTGATTATTGATAATTGCAGGCATGCTTTTGCAACATTATCATTCATATCAGAGATTTTCATCTTCCTGTATGTTGGTATGGATGCTTTGGATATAGAGAAGTGGAAAGTTGTTAGCAAAAGGTAATTCCTATATTTTAAAGGCTAAAGTGCAGTTTCATTTATATTGTCTTACCGTGTTGCATAGATAATTTTAGACATTTTATCTTTTTATCGTAATCTTTAACCATATCAAGAAATTGATTACATAATGTCCAGTAATAGAGATAGTTAATATTGTATGTGTATCAGTTACCACCGTGTGCTTTTTGTTTTCTTTAAATGGTATCTAACTTGAATATCAAAGCAATGCCTTTCAATATCGACTGTTCGGTTGATACATTGTGTGTTTTTGTAGTCCTAGAACATCTGCGGGGGTGAGCTCAATACTTCTTGTCTTAGTTCTAGTTGGAAGGGCAGCTTCTGTATTCCTTCTATCTTTCATATCCAATTTATTCAAAAGGACTGAGAGAGACAAATTTACTTTGAAGCAACAGGCCAGTATTTTGAGTTATATTTTAGATTTTCTTCCCTCTGACATTCTTGATGTACTGAATTATTCAAGTCAAACAGGTTACGATATGGTGGGCAGGGCTCATGCGAGGTTCTGTGTCCGTGGCACTTGCTTATAATCAGGTAAATTAGGTGATAGGATGTATGATCTCAAGACTTCTGCATTGTAATTGATTTATTGTCCAAAAGTTGAACAAACATAAATCAATAATCTTTTCAACATTGTCTTGACATCAATATAAGATATAGTAGTAAGGCACAGAACTTTATGTTCTCAGCATGAATTTGCTAAAAAATTATTTCGATGTTGTCTTCGACATCAATATAAGATAATAGTAGTAAGGCATAGAACTTTATGTTCCCAGCATGAATTTGCTGCCTTTCTGAATTGTTTGCCTCATTAAAGGAGATAATTTTTTGCAGTGAAAATGGTAAAAATTTGGCATTTGATATCAAATAATGATGTATGGTAAGATGAATGCTTCATCATGCTTTTCTATAAATTGAGAAACGTGTACCAAAAATTTGTGAATTATTGGGCGATTGCCATCCATTCACTGCAGTCACTGTTTGGTGCATTTGCTTTGGCATGTTATATCGACATTCTTATTTCTGTGTAAACTGTAAAGAACACTATAATTGCTGTTTCGCTTTGGTTCTTGCCACCGAAGTTGTAATTTATTGGATGTATGCAGTTTACTAGATCGGGGCACACTCAATTGCGAGGAAATGCCATTATGATAACCAGCACCATCACTGTTGTTCTTTTCAGTACTGTGGTAAGAACTCAACCTAAAGTTAGAACTGCTTCTCAATAATGATGAGATCTATTCTGCATAATTTTTTTCATGTGAAACTCTTAGTGGTGATTCCTTGAAAATTTTCTCTCCATAATGTATTATTCTCTTGGCATTGAGTCAATAACCATGCTTTTACTTACATACATAGATATCTTAATGACTGTATCCAGGGATATTTGTATAAACCTTTAATTTTAGACCTTTGCTTTAGAAAGGCAAGGTAGGTGGACCTGCCCTAAACACTAGGATTAACTAAAAGTGCGAGGTTGGTTGAATAAGATAGTCTGTGGCATTAGATGGATGGCTAATTAAGAATTCGGTTAATCAAAGGGCTTAACATCTTCATGTAAGGGCTCATCATGGTAGAACAAAATATTGCTATTTGTCAAAAGAAAGCGCTGCAAAAGTTTTTGCGTGCATCAAATGTGACATACTGTGCCATATCATACAAGTCTGATTGCCTTTTTTTCAGATGTTTGGATTATTGACGAAGCCTCTAATAAGGCTGCTGCTGCCAAGCAAGAACCTTAGCAGCACTGCATCCTCTGAATCTCTTGATCCTTTTCCTCCAAAGCTGATGGCAGATCTGCCACTTGTTGCCAACGGGCAAATTGAGATGCTGAAGCGGGTAAGGACAACATTCCCCGTCCGACCAGCCTGCGTATGCTCCTAGCTACACCAGCTAATACTGTCCACTACTACTGGCGGAAGTTTGATGACAGCATCATGCGTCCCATGTTTGGTGGGAGAGGTTTTGCGCCAATTATCCCTGGCTCGCCAACAGAACCACTTCTTCACTGAATTTTGCACCAGGAAAAGATAGTTGGATTTAAGGATCCGCCTAGTGTGTGAATGTATATATTTGGGATTCACATGGCTCGTGTGAATATTAGGTAGAAATCAGATACTCTGAAATGATTGTAAATTCGTAGCGGTTCTTGATTTAGAATAGGTAGGGAAGCTTGATGAGATTACACCTCAAAACTTAATTGGACTATGCTAAGATAAAGCCGAAGAGTCCTAAAGCCTCCGGATTCGCAAGCCATTCTGGGGTCGAACGTTCTTTTAGAACCCAAAGAGAATAAAAAAAATGTTTTGCATTAGTGTGTTCCTGATCTTCTTCGTTCGAACAACACATCAATGACAGATAATGTTGTCTATTAATATTCGTTAGATCTCAAGCGTAAAACGTGATCTTTAGTCTATTTATATTTTATGAAGTTATTACATAAAATTGAATGCACATATAAAATTTAAGTACTGATTTTAACAGCGTTTTACCATTTGTAAACATCTAAAAAGAATGTGGTACGCGTTATATATTTAGAAACGAGGATGGTGATGTCATTTTTCAAATCTACAATATTAATCAAATTTGAAGTAAAACGCCCACCCAATTCCGATTTTATGCATGCAGCCCTGCCATGCTATAGAAAAAATTATTGGCAAACTGTTACAGTCAAATTATTTAAATAAAAAAAAATGAGGAAGACGATAACCCCATATATGAGGGTTAAAGGAAGATATGACACTTTGTTATTGTGATGCGAGCTTCATGAAAATCAGCATAATAAGCCACTGAAACTTTGAGTAGTTGGCTAAGGCTAATTGACGCTGCTCTCGAAACCAGTCGTAGGTTTCAGATCGATGATTTTCTTTTATCGTCGACTTTTGCTAGCCAAGCTATGATCGAACTGAATTTGCAACCGCTAATAAATTAAGCCCAAAGGAGACCATCAAAGCCTATCTCCAAATTTGAAATGGGACTATCCCCAAAGTCGTGCTTAATCACTTGGTTGTCTTCAAGTGATTCAACATATGGTTCTAAAAGATCATCGGATCTTTCAGATGGAATGCCGTAATCTTTGAGAATGCAAGGTGAGGCGGCTATAGCTACTTCCCTCTCCAAGACAGCTAGGTAATTGTCTTCGAATTCAAAAACCATATACTTGTCTTGACAACCTGACCAAGAATACAGGTTGCCATGAGAACTATTTAACAATAAGATGAATGATGTGATGATGATGATGATGTTAGGACTTACAAGCAACAAGGTGTGCCAGTTGATGGATGTTCTTTATTCGAGTTCCATTGAGCTTCAAAACCTGAAACTTCTACGTTTCAGCACATCCGAATAAATTGGAAGAGGCAAATCAGGAGGATATACAAAACCAACCTGCTGGTTACCCATATCCTCATATCCAATGTTCACTTCATTCGCCGATACCTATTGAAGACAAGATAAAACAAAAAAAAGAGAAATCCCATGCACCGAAATACAGTTTTCAAGATTCCCGTGAAGGAAAACCATGCTCAGAAATACGATGGTCATAGTTATGACAAGAGAGAACCATGTTTCATCTCATAAACCCCAACAGATTATTATAACATTAATGCAAAAGCATAGTACGTGAGAGTTTGCCTTGGCTATCAAGGTACAAAATATCATGAGCGCCGTACCTGTGATAGGATTACAATCTGTTCCCCTTTGAACCTCGCCAAAGAATACCGTGCCTTAGCCAGCAGTTTCAACTAAGAAGAATAATGAACAATTAAATGCCAAATTTCAAAAACACCGAGGACAAAATACACATATTAGTAGAATATCATGCTTCAGGAGTTTCCCAACTCACTCCTATTGATTCTTCGCGCTCCTCCCTGAAAATTAGACATGAAATTCACGGCCAGCATTAATATCCTTATATTATTAAATCCATTCGCCAAAAGAATTGAATAAACTGCTGGAGTTATTCCACACTTACTCAATTAATGGTTCTGAAAGTGGAGTAAACACTAAACCAGCAATAATTAAATACGAAGGTTGATCTCCATCAATATGATAGGGAACCTGGAATACCACACACAAAAGGAACTAAATCATTATTCGCTCTAAATGAAAGCAAATCTAACCAATATTTTAGAGCTGTATGTTTTAGTTCAGGGCCAAAACTTTAATTGCATACCAAGTGTACTCTTGGATTTAATACTACTTGCACTTTCATGAATTTTCCTGCTCTAATAATACCAAGCTCTGCTACGTCCCCTGCAAATCTGTAAGAGAGCTTAGATTGGAAACATAGACTAGCTTATATAACAGGAATATGGAACAAATGCTTAAAGAAAGAAGGGAACTGTAAGGGCCCATTACTTTTGACTAATGAGATAGCGGAATGCGATGCGCTCGTTTGATCTGAATGGAACTGTTCCTTCAGAACCCACGTGAACATCATCAAAACTGACAATCACATCCCCCTGTAAAGATAGATGTAAAATAAGGATTGTCTTTAATAACATACAGGTATACACAATCTCTGAAAACAAGTGAAATAAATCCTTGACATTAAGCTTCTGTTATCATTTGTGAGGAATTTGGTCTCTCATGACAACCACTAGAAATAAATAAGACGTGTGTGAGGACAGAGAACTGAGATGAACAATAAAATAGAACTAAAGGTGCAACATGCTTCATACTTGTGATCATTGCCAACATACCTGCTTTAGAACATTATTTGCATCCGAAGTAGGTTCCACTCTTCGAACAAGCACACCCTGTGGAATTCAACTTTTACATTGGAAACATCTATGGAAATGTGCTGCTCAATTGACTTGACACTACTAAGTTTAAAATAGCATTGGAAATATGTGCACAAGTTAGCTTGTGCATTTGCTTGCTATGCTGAGTCAATTGTAGCATAAGTACCTCATTAGATTGTACTTGTAAGCACACACGTAGTGCTGGATTCTCCAACTTCTGCAGCAATACACCAAGGCAAGGGAAACCTGGAATGCAATGAATAGCTTTATTTGTTTAGTTACTTCTGTAGAAGATGCCATGTAACTTCAATATTCATCCTTAACTACTAGGTGTGAGTCACAAATCAGAAACAGAATGATAGAGATGAAAAATAATATTTAGCATAATGATTAATTCAAGCGACGGGCTATAAGAGATGACTGTAAATCCAAAAGTGGCTTGTTCGGAGCAAATGGCAAGATTTGTTTGAAAGCATTTTACTCTGTTAAGATATACGTCGTTCATCATGCAATTATGTGCAAATCATGAAAATAGACAAACAATTATGCAATGAGGACAGAGAAAATCTAATTGTAGATCCAAGTAGTGTGTTTTGGAAGGAAACCAAATGAATTGAACCTAAACTAAGAACCTTTTGGATCAACATCTTTGAAGGATGTGAACAGAAATACTGAAGCTACATCTCTAAAACTCACAAGAATAATTTGTATCATAAATTAAACATTAGCATAAATGATGAACATCGTGAAAAGGAAGAAGCTACCTAATGCACTACTTCTCGAATTCCAAATATATTGACATGGATTTACATGCAAGTATAATACATATTTCACACACTCGTTAAAGCACCACCAAAAGTGCAAGGTAAGAAAAGATTCTAACCTGTATATTTTCCATTTCTCTCATAATCATTCAGCTTCCTCAGATCTGTAAACCTAAAGGAACTCTCCCCTTAATACATAATTTAATAAGTGGTAGTTACGGGGAATAAAAGATTATGAGGGACCAAACATAGCAGAAGTAAGAATACATGATGAAAAAGATAATAGTTTTCTTTTATTAGGAAAAAAGAAAGATAATAGTTGATAAATTAAAATATGGCCAAATAAGATACTCTTACAAATTTTGACATAACTTTAATAATTAATTCAAAATAAGGTACAACACCAAAATGAACAATTAATGCTTGCTTTAGTCATGAACAAACATTTTGAGGTGACTCATAAAACAAAATTGGAAGGCAGAGGAATCATGAAAAAAAAGGAAACATAACCCTAAACTAAATAAAGTATTTGCTAACTTATTTTAGCATAATTCGAAATATTTGAAGTCCATCAAAATTAACACAGAAGATGTACCTGAAATGCAACCCCAATGCACTCTCCCTGCTCGTTGAATGCAGGACCACCACTATTACCTAAAATCTACCAAGTATAAGCAAAGACTAGCACAATGATAGGAGCAACGCCTTTCAAAAAGGGAGATGATGAAAGGCTTAGATATATAAATTTCAATGACTCACTGACCAGGATTTATTGCTGCATCAATTTGAATGCCCAACAAATCAGATGAGCCATGGGCATATGATGTGACCTGAAGTAGAATAATATCAGATAGGATATTGGATACGGTTTTTCATTTGACGCTTCATCAAGAATAAAGAATACATGGATGCGGGAATCAAAATAATTATAATGTGGGGCAAGATCTGATGGATGCTTTCAATTATCACTTTGAAGAGGTGAATCAAACCTCTATACGAGATACAACTCCCTTTGTCACGGAAATGGTGTCTCCTCCTAGGGGATATCCCACGACAGTTACTGCATCCTGCCCATAAAGAAAACAGAACAGAAATGCCTCAAAAAACTTGAAAAAGAAAATGGTCATAACCAACTTAGCATGATCTACTAAAGTTGAGGAATGAAGGATTTTGAATGTCGCATTGATAAAAATAAAAATGGAGCAAATTTTATATTACTATTCTGAAGTTTAGTTTAAGCTATGGACTTCATGCTGTTTAACACTATGTCATATCTCGTGCATGATACAGATAGGCACGCAGGTATGTAGAATCTCTCACAAAGACGTTACAAATACGCAAAGCTTATCACAAATTTATCACCTTATAAGACCATCAAACATGGAGGAGCTACTTAGTGTTGCATTAGACTTCTAATTATTCAGATATAATCATTTTGCTTTGATAGCAGATCATATCAGTGACCCAAACCAAATCAAATAAATAAACCAAAAACAAGATCAAATACCATTGGAATTTCTTTTATCATAGTTCCTCGGCTGAATCTGAACAATTGCTAATTTTATTAAGGCAACTTATCAAATGCATTATCTTTAAGATTCAAGATAAAGCATAAGGTATTGCAAAACGTGGTGGGAGAATAATTCTATGATTTAAAAAAAAAAGTAAAAGGGCTATTCATAACCTGAAGACGAGGCAAGTGTCCCAAGCGGAGTGGCTCAGCTCCTTTCCAAAATTCTTGACTCTCTACTGAAAGCAAAGCTATGTCACAATCAACACCTCTAGCCAAAACCTGTTCAGCATATCATGGGAAGATACTAAGCTGTAAGGCTTTAATAATATTGAACAAGCAGTACAACTCATGACCTGATGATGGGAGAAAAAACAGCAGCAAATCAAAAAGAAAGTAGGCTGAAAACTAGTTTGAAAGTTGGAACTCTAGGAAAAATTAGGGCTTAAAAACCACTAGATTTTTCTTTATTAATTCAAAGATGATAATGAGATTTATTGTGTTGGCTTTAAAGCCTACAACTTAGTTACATATGCTTGCTTTCTTGCAAGCAAAATTTTAAACCTAACCCTCTAGATTTAAACCCTAAATGTACCTAATAACCCAAATAGCACTTAATAGCCCTAGCCTAAGCCATCTATCATAAATCTATAATTAATAACTACTATAAAATAAAACTGAAATAATAAAATAAAAATTATAAAATTGTGCTCCTGCATCACCTGAACATCTTGAAATTCCTTATCATATTTACAACCAATACCTTACTAGCCAAAATGTGCATCACCATGCAGATATCTTCATTTGATATATCTGTCCCTTTTATAGGTATCATAAAGAAATATATTAAACTGAAGTCGCAAGTTATACTGAGAAACTATACAAGTTAGTTATTTTGTTTTCATGATATAATGTCTGATAAAGTATAAAATTTAAGACACCATTGCTGGTCAAACATCATTAAAATTTATTAGGAACAATACCTTAGCAACATATTTGGTATCATCTCCCCTTCTCTTTACTTTAAGCTGTAGTCACAAAAGATAAAATCAAATAGAATGAATAATCAACTGAACACAACAGCAAAATGCAATCATAGTAGACTAGGAATGTAAACAAATAAATAACAGCTTGAAGTTATTAGAGAGAAAACTAAAATGGCTAATATGTAATTCCTGATAACTTTAATTACTTCAACAGATAACCAAGGTCAAGATATCCATGTGTACAAACAATCTGAATGAAGATAAATGAGATCTGAATTATTTATGCAGAACATCAATCCAGAAATGATATTTGCTTTCCCTTATATGTCATTCTTCTTTCACATTTTAAATGTAAACACAGAAGCCAAAAGATGCCAAAGATGGCGTCTAATAAGCCTTAAATTCTCAGTGGTAGGCAACTAATGCAGGCCTGTTTTTGGTTGGTAAATTTAGAACCTAAAATCTTAAATCTTCCTTCAGAACAAAAAAAAAAAGTCTTAAGTCATCCTTCAGATAAAAAAACTTAATCTTCCAACGATCGTCCAAAATATCCCTTAAAATTACATAGTAACCCCATTTCCATGTTGAAATTAGATAAGAAATGGTATAAGTAGCTTTCTGGGATCACATAAATTGAAAGCTACATGATGATTCAACCGTATCCCCTAAGTTTCACAGATAATTTAGCATTGATTATATACTCCAGAACTTGAATAGAGTACCTGTGTACCATGTTCCACACAATGTGCATTTGTTAAGAGCTTCCCATCCCCAATCATGAAAGCACTGCATGGTTAGAAGAAGGAACATAACTGTAAATTAAATTTAAAAGCTAGTCAACAACAAAAGATGAAAGACAAAAACCAATTGACGGGAATAAGAAAAGCTTGAGAACCAGTTATACGCTTTTTCTTAAAAGCTGTTTATAAGCCTCAACCAGAAACAGGTTAGAATCTTGCCTTCCGGTGCTTGTATATTGCCTTTGCTTTTGCCAAGGAAGAGAATAATCAGGTGCAGTATGAGTGCAGTAAACCTAGATCAAAAATAAGGTTTATCATAAACAAGTAGCAAATCGATTATGTAAACAAATGACTTACCAAGAAATTTACACCAATAACCATTTTTCTCCAAAATAATAAAGAATAGTACAGAGTTCTCCCTAAAGCGACATGCATCACTCACTGCTTAAAGAAGCATCCAAAATGCCTATTTAGCTTAAAACAATCTCTTCTCTTGTCTATAGAAATGTCAATTATTGATCCATAATGAGGAATTTGTCGACCCTATGACCTAGCCATCTAAATTAGTCTTACGATGTGTATGCTTCATCACAATTTGGAGAACGGAACAGACAAGGTTTTGTAGATAATGCATTTATGGTTCAATGACTCAAAGGCTAAGAACTATATCATTTCATAACTAGTAAAAAAGGGATACACACGAATGCAATTTGGAATTTTGGATATGCACAAAAGGCACTCAAATATCCAACAATTAGAAATGTTAAGTATGACAGAGCCTTAAGAGGCAATATGACTTTTTATTGTTTAACAAACTAAAAAGATTGAATACTTCAGACAAAACATTTCTTTTTGTTGTAATCATTTCTGAACCTTCACCACAGCATTGAGAAAGGTTGCATCCTGAAAATTCCCTGGTTCAACCTGAAATGAAATGGAAACACGTGATGTGGCAAATGTAATAGTCCTTTTATAAAATAACAGCTTTGATAAGAAATTTGGAAAGCACGTTTGTAGAAGTTTTGAAAAACAAAATTTCAATGTAACTATTCCAGACAAAAAATAAATAAAAGTTCTCATAAATTTTCATGGGATCCAACATTCTCATGATTAGCACTTTGTTCATTTTCAGTGTTACGCCATGTATATGATGATTGGAGTTGGAGTCAAGTGACTTTGTATGCCAGCCTTGTGATCAATTAAACTGAGTCATAACGAGGTCCAGGTTCTTCATAAGTATAATTTTTTTTTTGATAGAAATAGGAGGCCTCATTAAAAACCTCTCTCTTAGTAGTCCTTTACCCTAAGGCAAGAGCCGACTAGCGTAAGGAGGAAAAGAGTACCTCAATATATTGATGATAAACCAATTACATAAGACTTAAGTACACTCCTACCAATTACATAAGACTTAAACACACTCCTATTACACATTTACTCTAATACATACATACCAACTAAAACAAAGTTTGCATTCACCCAATCCCCTCCTTTGCTAGACCCCATGTGTCATAAATGATCATAAAATGGGATTTTTCTATATGCAAAAACTTAGCTTAACCACGTATTAGTAACTTTAGTAGATAGCCAGGCAATAGATGAAAACAAACATACTGAATTGTGTAAGTCGGCAGTCAAATTCCTTCACGTTCAACAATAGTTAGAAGTAGAAGTACTAACATACTGACTTGTCATCTTTGACTACCGGACCCTGAGTTGAGAACAACTCCCTTAACTCTCGTCGAGACTCTCTTCTACTTAGATTGTCGATGAACGCCGACCAAACACTCCCTAAAGTAAAACAAATTCCATTGAAACTACAAATTCGCAAGTATACCTGTCGCTCCCTTGAATCAAGCTGAAACTCCTTCTTCTCTTTTCTTTGTGTACCAAATGATTTAAACCCTGTTGATTTAGGAAGGCCGGCGTCCCCCTTTCCACTATCTCCATCAGCATATAAACTGGACTTGTCATCTTTGATTCAGCTCCAAATCTTCAACTTCCAAGGTAGACTTAGAATTATAGATTCCAAAAAAATGGTCCTTAACAGTAGCTTTGATGATAGCTGGATCTTGAATAACCTCACCATTGGTATTAAGAACACTCAAAAAATTCCTCTTTCTCCTGACTGAAGCACATGCATGGAAAAATCTTGTATTACGATCCCCTGCTTACACCCATTTTGATCTCGAATTTTGAAACCAAATCTGTTCTTCAATTTTATAAAGCTTCCATAATTCTGTTCTCATAGTCCTCAATTCTGCAGCTTTTTCACAGCCATTATAGTCTTGCATTTGCAGGAAATTATCCTCTGCTAAGTGGATATTCCTTTCTAATTCTGCAATTTCTACAGCTGGGTATTGATCTCTATTCCCTGCCCATTCCTTGATCGCCAATTTGGTAGATTTCAAGATAGAAAAAATTCCAGCTCTGTTGTGTTTACTCTTACAGTTCTGTACAGAAGAGCCAACTAAATTCTGAAAACCTTCTTCATCCATCAAATAACTAAATAACCTGAATGGTTTTTTGCCCCAACTAACTCCACCATTCTCAAGAAAAATGGCATTGTGATCTGATATAGCCTTAGGTAACAAATACTGTATAGTCTCAGGAAAGGCTTCCAAGAAACGGACATCAACAAGGAACCTGTCCAGTCTAAAAAAGGTGGGTATATCCTGATTGCTACACCATGTGAACCTACCCCCATGCAGAGGTAAATCAAATAACCCTGTCTGTTGGATAAAATGACTGAAAATTCTAATTGAATTTCTGTTTTGGGCTCTTCCAATCTTCTCCTCTTCTGAAAGATACACATTAAAATCACCTCCCACACAAAGAGGAATACTCTGACCACAAATAAAACCAGCTAACTCTTCAAAAAAGCAAGCTTTTTCTTCTTCGACAGAAGGGCCATAAACATTGATAAAACCACACCTAAGTTGTGAAGTTCGAAATTTCCCAAACGTAGCAATGAACCTTCTGTTTATAACATGATTTTCCACTTCAAACATGCTCTCATCCCAACAACTCAATAAACCTCCAGAAGAACCCACTGCTGGAGATTCTGAAAACCCTTGAAGGGTATTCAAGCCACTCCTCCTAAAAAATTGCCTCTGAATCTTCTCCATTTTCGTTTCTTGAAGCAAAAGAAAAATAGGGTGTTTCTTTAGAACTATATTTTGAACAGATCTTTGTTTTACCTTTCTTCCCAATCCCCGAACATTCTATGAAATAATTGCTAATTGGTTAATCATCACAAAAATAAAGAACCAGACCTGCCAAGAAAATCGAAGCTCAAACCAGCCTCAAATCTTCCTCCAACTTAATAATTTTTTTCCAAAAAAGATGACTTCTCTTCCTTGAAAGACACCCCCAAAAGCTTACTGACTTCCCAAGTAGCTAAGGCTTCCTCCAATATAACTGAAAAAGCTGGCGAAGAAACTGTTGAAATGCTTGCCTGATCTAATGCCTCCCTTATCAACAACCTTTTGGCTCTTCGAATCAATGCAGTGGAATTGAAATCAGAATCATCACCTCCCTTTAGCTTGTCTAAGGCTTCCTCTTCTGCAGTTAATGGCTAATGTCTTCTCTCCCTTGATCTCGAATACACCCTTTTATAGCTAACCGTTCTTCTCCTTTCCAACGGCTCACTCCTAGTAGTTAAAGATGAATTAGATCGATGAAGCAATCTTCCCCTCGAAAACATTTTTCTAGCATGTACATTAGAGTCAATCATCTTAGTTGTTGCTGTTAGCACTCCTTCCCCACTGCGCGACATCAAACTGGAATGAGGTATACCTCCATTATTTGCTTCCTCCATGTTGACAGATTGAACAATAAATTGGTTCTGGTCCATTCTCCCAAAACTATCCAATTTAATAACTGACCCAGCTGGAATTATTTTAAAGTCTGTAGAACCAGGCTGTCCACTTTCAACTGACTGGGCTTCAGACCCATCAGCCGAAAAATTAAAAACTTTGCATCCCAAACCGGCATAATCACCTAAATTGTTTCTCCCAAGGTCCTGGCAGTCTGACACCTCACAATTAATGCTTTTCCCATCTTTGTTAAGCATTGGGATATGATTTTCCCCACCTGCTCCAACCAAACCCACAAAAGCTCCTTTGTCAAACCATAAGTCAACCTTTTGTCTGCTGTGTTCTTCTGAATGTTCAGCACTTTCCATACTTTCTGACACACTCCTGTCAGCTTCCTCTCCAGCAAACTTCTCACCAATTTGAATTTCATCGGAACCTCCCACCGGCGCTTTGCTAGAAAAATCTAAATTATACTCAAGCACCGAACCCCGCTTAATCTTCACTGTATAAGATCTTCCATAGGCTCCAAGTGTTAACACCTCAGGGACATCATATGGGCTCGTCACCCTAATCAAAATCTTCTCCGTGGAGAGGTCTTCTCTGTTTTTTGTTTCTTCATGGATATCTTCCACCATTCCCCACCTCCCTGCTAAACGTTCCAAGAAGGTGTTTTGCCAGCATAATAGTGGAACTCCAGATAGTTCTATGAGGCAAAAAGCCATTGGAATGCCATCATCATTCAATAAAGGTGCCAACCTATCGAACCAGAAAAGTAATTCATCCTTTTTCGTCGACCATGCATCCAACATTTCCTCATCCGACTTAAAGGTTACAACACATGAATTCCAAACGTAACCCCATCTGGCAATCTGAACTTCAAGACCTTCATTAACTAGAGACTTCTGGACTAATTCTAACTCAAAAGAATGTTTAACAATCCCCATTAATGACCTCTTCACCCAACTGGTGCTCTCTGAAGGAATATGCATTTCCCACATATTTTTTATGCCATTCCTTCTGTTGAAACCTTCATATGCCATATCCATTTGGTCCGATACATTACTCTTCAATCTATTAGACAGTAAGGCATCCTTGTAAGATCTTACATCCCTAAAACTCCTACTAATATCAACTTTCTCTTTTGACCTTGAAGTATCAACTGAGACCTGCTTTAAAGTCATCTCCAATGAACTATTCTGCCCTGCTGACCTCATACGAGCATCCTTAAATCGTGCAACACCAACAGTAATTCTCCGACCATCCATCAATGAACCATTCAGCTTGTTAATAGCCCATTTTAGACTTTCCTCGTTACCAAAATGAACAAAGGCGAAAGTGGAGAATTTGTATTTCGGATTTCTTGTTTCTTTAGGAATGAACACTCTGACTACCGGACCCTGAGTTGAGAACAACTCCCTTAACTCTCGTCGAGACACTCTTCTACTTAGATTGTCGATGAACGCCGACCAAACACTCCCTGAAGTAAAACAAATTCCATTGAAACTACAAATTCGCAAGTATACCTGTCGCTCCCTTGAATCAAGCTGAAACTCTTTCTTCTCTTTTCTTTGTGTACCAAATGATTTAAACCCTGTTGATTTAGGAAGGCCGGCGTCCCCCTTTCCACTATCTCCATCAGCATATAAACTGGACTTGTCATCTTTCAATCTTCCCGGAAGTTTCTTCTGTAAAAACCGAATCTTTCTTAAGATGAAATACAATTTGCATTAGTAGATCAGAGAACCGGGTGCCAAAAACGAAACTCGCAATACAAATTTTCTTCAAATCTACAGAACATACATTAAAAGGCCAATACAGTGAGAGCACTCTCTTACTAACACTAATTATTCCCTCAAACTGAAATTATCACATACGTATGGCTCTATAATAAAACCTCCCAAAACATACTTTGCAATGGCATACAAAATGATTAATTCAAAGAAGAGAAAAGCAAATTCCGTTGCTGCAAGCTTTACTTACCTCGGCATTGGATTTACGCAGAGATGCGGGGGAGCTTTTCCTGGAAGCTCGTTTCTTATTGTTGGTGGCTTTAAGAGAGCGGGCGTCCAGGTAAGAAAGGGAAGTGGAAGTGAAAGTAGCGAGACGAAGATGGAAGTAATGGGATTTAAAGGAGGAGCTGAGCGCTGAGAAGCAGCAGTTAGCTACTGTTATTGCCATAACATAAGAAGCTCACACTTTTTCTCTTTAAACCTCACTCTTCTTCTTCCTTATCCAATGGGTACTTCGGAAGATTAGCTTATTGATTTTTGGCGCCTCCTTCACTGTCGCTGGGATAAGGAAAATAACTTTGCAGTTTGTTTTTAAGGATATTTTTGGTGTTGCTTAATTTAGGACTGATTTCTCTAATTTTTTTTAAATTTTCTATTATAAAATTATTTGATATTAAATATAATTATGTTATCTTTTTTAATTTTAAAAATATTTATTTTATAAATTAAACTTATTCTTATAATATTTTATACTTTTATTTTTTATAATTTATCTATTAAATATAATATTTTAATTTTAACAAAAAGTTTTTAAAAGGCATTTCATATATATGTTTTAATATAAAAGTATTTACGTATTTATTGTATACAATACGTTTTAAAAATATATTAAAATAAAAAATTAATAAGATTATCATATTTAAATATTAAAAAATATTATATTAACAATGATTTTTTTAATATTTTAATCAAATATGTTTTTAAACACGTTGAAGAAAAAAAGTAAACTATATAAGAGGCCACTAAATCATGTTCAAGTAATTTTTTTAATTATTAAAATTTTAAAAGTTATAAATTTATAATTAATTTTTGAACGATTATAAAATATATATTAAATTTATTACATTTTTGTAATTTATTATAATCTCGTACGGGTCCTTTTATAGAAATTTTAATTTTTTAAAACTTTTAATGATTAAAATAATTATTTAATTATAGTTTAATAACCTTTAGTGTATTTTATCCACAAAAAATTATATGAAACAGATACACTGCGTGTTATGTTGCAATGTTACATTGTTACTTACATACAAACCATAACAGTTAATTAAATTTATAAATAAAATCAGATTTTTTATAATTTTATTAATAATGAATTGTTAAATTAATTTTAATTATAAACTTTTTCATACAATCCGTTCTCAACTAGCCATGGATTTATTTATGAAGTCAACCAGCAGATGGATATTTTCAGTAACTAATAAGCGAAATTATCCCAATAAAAATCTAAAACGCCTGATGGCTACTAGCTAAATGAGATTTCATGGCAAACTCACACAAACAAAAACACAAACACTTGGTAGGCAAGTACCATTTCCTCAAAATTCTCAATCTAAGGAGGCTATAAAGCGTTGAAATAACTCTCAAAATAAATTGAAGAATACGGATTCTTTTAAATAACTCTCAAAACCGTTGTTGATCTTATGAAATACTTCATCAAACAATAGGCCTAAAGATAATGATCTAAAATTTGAACTCGGAGCAGTGCTGAAAATCAAATTCAACCACA
This sequence comes from Hibiscus syriacus, assembly GCF_006381635.1. NCBI lineage: Eukaryota > Viridiplantae > Streptophyta > Magnoliopsida > Malvales > Malvaceae > Hibiscus > Hibiscus syriacus. The sequence continues at coordinate 831,692 of NW_024063228.1, forward strand.
ACAAAGTGATCACCAGCTTTGCTTTTTGTCAATATGATGGAAACGAGGTTGAAACCAAACCCCTTTGCGGGTTCCAGGTTCTTTAGCTTTCTCTGTGTTTTCAGAAGGGATCATCTTATAAGCAGGGTGACAAGAAGATACTCTCGTCCCACAGGTGGAAACTAGAGTCTCTTCTCCCAGTACCAATGCCAATCGTTTCTTCCTGTCCCTTTTCTCGTGATTGGAACTGAATCTGAATGGGAGACATCTATCGTTCGCTGACTTTGCGGAAATTACCTTACCGGTTCTTATTCTCCGATCCTCGATCGAGAAACAAACCATCAAACATGTGTTGTCGAAGTAGTAGAAGACCCCGTTGTGGTATGCGGCATATACGATTTTGTGGGGGAATGACTCGAGTTTGTGCTTGGTCCATGAATTGGACCCACGGTGAATCAAGTACAGCTCTAAGTCTTCTCTTTGTTCGGTTCTACAAGCAATGCATACGACACAATCTTTTGAAGTCGGAGGAGCTGAAAACATCGCTACATCGTCCGAGAATTCTAGGTGGGCTAATTGGCATGGGACCGGAAGCTCCATTTTGGCACGAGAGAAAGGGCAGAAGAAGAACATTGAGCCTTCGCGGAATAGAAGGAGCCACCCTTGACTTGATGCAAGGCAGGTTGCTCCATCCATTTCCGGGATGGTAATGGAATACTGTATGCCTGATCCAGTAACCAACGTTCATTGAGAATTGTTATTCTCCCCGTAGAGAAGGAACCAAGGTTCGCGATCCGGTAAGGCTTCGATCTCGGCCGAAGCGGTTGAAGAAGCGGAATTCCAGTCCTTGCAGACGCCACGAAAACTGAGAAGCTCGATTAGACCTAAACGAACAGCAATGGATGGCAAAAGTTCAGAAGGAAGATCACCCCATTCCCTCATCGCGACTGGATCATGCGTGCTCGGCCTGGAGAAAAATTACTACATTTGCATCAGACACATGCATAATGTCTAGTTGGTGAAGAAATTATCAAAATTAACAGTTCCTAAGATTGTAATTCTTCTTAGTACCATTAAGAACACGGTTCCAATGGCAAGACGCGATATTTCATGACAAATGAATGGCTAATGGGATGCACTAGTCGATCAAATACATATTCGAATATGGATATAAACCCAATCTTTACCTCTGACAGTGACCCACAGCTGAAGAATCCATGCTCCCCATGGAACGAGAACTGGGATGACTGAAGAAACTGTAATGTGCTATAAGCAATCTACACTTATAGGAGAGTTTCTTTCAACTGAGGTCTTCCATCCAATAATAATTTATATTTATGCTACTTAAATCATAAATTAATTACTCTTTTCCCTTTAATTAAATCAGCAGAAAAGGCCCAGTGGAATTGAACTACCTAATCAGAGATAATCTAGTTATCAGTTTCATGAATTTGAATGATAAAATGACTTCTTCAAACCAAATTAACAATGGATAAAACTAAATGGTAAGTATAAAACAAACTCAAGTTACAATTAATTATATGAATATAAATTTTAATTATTAAATGAGTTTGATTTAATAGCTTTTTGTAAAGATATTGAACTGCCCCAAAGCTTATCTCAGTGCCAATAAGGCCCAATATTCGAAGCAAATTCATTTTCAGTACAACTTTAAAAAAGTGAATAGGACAAGTAAATGATAAATTTTAAAATATTAAGTTGATTATATTTTTAAATTATATTTCAAAAATAAATTACATATTTTTATTAGAAAAATAACTATCCTGGATATTTTATTTAAATGTTATCCCAAAATAAAAAATATTTTAATCATGAATTTGAAGTTATAAAATAAATCATTTTAGAAAATAAAATTTACATAAAATTAAGGTTGCTTTATAAGGGATGATATCGATGATATTTTATGACTTTAATTTGCCGTAATTTCCAATGCAAATTGCATGAATGTACGTAAAATGGGAATTGTTGCATTATTGACGGGTACTAATTTGAAAAATAAAAAAGTTTATGTTGAAAAAATGTGTGAATTTATTGATGAATTTGGTAATTTAATTTTCTTTGAATTTGATCTATTGATTTGAATATTTTGAATTAAAACAATACTGTGTGAATTTTTTAAAATTAGAATATTAATATGATAATGTTTTGTTATTTAAGAATTTATATTCAATTAAAATTCAAATATGTTATTTTTGCATTTATATTCTATTGAAATAGGAATATATTATTTAAAAATTTATATTTTATTAAATACAAATATATTATTTATGAATTTATATTCAATTAAAATATGAATATATTATTACAAATTTATATTCGAGTAAAATATAGTATTGTATTTTCGAAAGGATTGTTTTACCTTAATTTTTTTTTCCTTTGAGAGTCCCTTATAAATATGTGTTAACCATCTAGATTAAACATTCCCAGGTTTTATAAATTTTCACAATTCAGGATTTAAGAAATTGAAAGAAAATTCTTTTTCTCTTCCATTAGTTTTTAAGTAATAGATAAAGACAAATATAATTCATGATCTCTACAATTGTACTACTGTAGTTGGTCATTTAGCTACTATATCTTAAGAGACATGTGACCAACGATCTCAAGCACAAAAAGAGTGATTGAAATTTTGTTCGACTGTGACTTATCAAAAAAAGTATTTTTATTTCTATTTATTTTATTTTATTTTCTAAGATGTTTAATCTTATTTGTTTTATCTTTTCAGGTGTGATTATGATCTCTAATTGTTATATATTTAATAATCTTATGACATGATAAACTCGTTTTTTATCATTAATTTTTATAGTAATATTTAAAGATTATTGTCATGATATATTTTCTATTTTATTATCAGGTTTAACTACTTTTTCTAATAGTGTATTAGGTAAAACTAACTCTTCTTTGACTTTTTGAGATTTTTACTTTGCCTTTGAGCTATTACGCTAGCTTACTCTTAAGAAACTTCTCTAAAATAAAAGGATTGATCATAAATTTCCAATCATGCCCCAAATCATCGCCATAGCAATTCAATAAGAGTTAGGATAAATTATTTTATGAACCTTGTTTATTTGTGACATTTAAACAGTGGGATTCGATGATAAGCTCTATTAATATAATTTTTATTTTTTTATATTTTTAAAGCAACCCTCCAAAAAAAATTTCATGATATTTAAAATATGTCATCATGTCTAGACTTATATCTCTATGTTTGAACTTATCTTACATACTTATATTTATGAACTATTTGAAGTATAATAGAGTATAAATGTATCATTTTAGTTTGTTAAACTCAACGTTCTAATATTTTCATTCACAAAATCATCAGTAGATCAGAGTTTATGTCAAAGGAACACTGTCGTTGAAGAATTCTCAACATCATCCATTCAAACTACAATGTTCGACTTTTTTAGTAGATATTTATTCATATGAACTCAATTTATATTTTAGGTTATAGCTCTATTGTTATTATGAATTATATTATATTTTCATGTAACTTTAATTTTACATAAATATTTTGCAGTCTTATATGATTATTTAGTTTGTTATGAAATATTAAATATGTGCATATTGATGAATAATTTTAATAGTTTTATATTCGATGGACTCTTTACTGATTCAATGTGATATTTAAATTTATTATCTACAACAAATTGAATTTAAGGTATTATATACTATTTTATCATAATAAAATTTAATTCAAGTTATTAAAACCCATTAAACACGATAAAATAACATTGATATAATTATCACGTGGAGACAAGAAAACTATGAAATTAAGCTTGGTGTCTCATATTATATATTTTTTTGTTAATATGATATTTTATCATGTCATCACTTGATTGTATTTGATTATATGAGTGTGTCATGACATCATATTAGTATTACAGTTCGTGTGTATCCGTTTAGTTAACAAAAAAAAAAAATAATAATCGTCAGTATTTTAATAGGATGTGTTTTTACTTTAGGTGATAAAATTAATTATCATTATTATAAATAAATAATAAAATGTGTTATATATAATTTATAAAATCAGTATATTTCAATAATAAAGTTGAAACTAATCTATGTAATCAATACTCAATAGTCACATGTTCATTTATTTGTTATTGACCTATCCATCTACCATGTATCAATTTAAACCTTGATTTGACCTATTAATTTCTGTCCAAATTGTATTTGGATCTCTGTATGTGTGTAAATTGCTTTAGAATTCTATTTTCAATAACTTGTAATATTATATTTTGTTATTTAATTTTTTATAAAATATAAAAATACGTAGGTTTCAGAAGATGTTAATATTTAAATAAATCATTTTTTATTAATATAGGGTAAATATAAGGTAATATATATTCAATGATAATTCTCACTCTCTCAACATTGAACGTTCACACATCTGGTATCTATGGTGCTCGAACTTAAATTTTTTAAAAAAAACAATAATTCATTTATGCTTACGTAATCAGTTTACCAATGATTTTGGATTCTTTCTCCTAATAGAATTTAACCTTTTGTCCAAATTTTACGGCTTTGGTAAAATAAATATTTTACTGGGCGGTGGTTTTGGAAAATACAAGCAAAGCTGCGAGCGGGAAAAATAAAGGTATAAAGTATTTTCAGATTTATTTAATTATATTTAAATAATTATTTTGAGTTAAGCTTTAAAAATCATAAAATAATTAATAAAATAGTATACAATAATAATTAAATTTATTAAACTTCCAACATTTATTATTACATCACAGTAATTGTTTTATAATAGTTTGATAAATTTGTGACCGTTTTATAATTTGTAAAAGTTCAATTATTAAAACGAACGTTAAGCATAATACACTGATATTTGATGTATTTTACCCAAAACAAATTCAGGAAATAGCAGTGTTTTTGACTGTTTGTATCCTTTGGAAAGATGAGGGGGGCGCTTAACGTTGGCGAGGGGACAGTCTGGCGTAGTTATCTTTTGCACTTCGTATTTCATGCTAATCTACCATTATGCCCCTCTCCTTTGCTATTTTTACTTCCTTGCCTTCGGTTTTGCAGATCTACCCCAAACACTTATAACGGTATCCGTACTCTTTTTCCCCAAAAAAATAGACATTGCGCACACGATTGGGTTTGGTCAAACCATTTCACTCCCTATTTGCCTCCTTTTTATATTTGTCTTTTAAATTTATTTATTTATTATTTCCTTTTGCCTTTCTAACTATTTTAAAATGCGGCTTTTATTCATAAATTGGTTACTAAAGTCAGAGTAGAATAATTTAAAATTTTGATCTAAAAAGAATTATATTTTGAAAGAAAGAAAAAATGATTGATGCTTGTTGTATAAAGCTTTAAAAGAATATATATTTTAAATTAAAGATGAGTATGAGATAAATTAACTTTTATCCTATTTTATTTGTGTTAAGTGTTGATATGTATCTTTAACACTAAACGCACATATTTGGTGATATGCATTTATTATATTTCAATTTGTTTTTGTTTCATTCAAGTTAACAGTTGTTTGATTCTTCTTATTACTTTTAATTTATTTTTTCACATTATTTGTTTAAATAATAAATACTTTTAAAATAAAAAATAAAGTTTACAAATGGTCTCTCTATTATAGGATGTTGTTTTATTGAGTCCACAACTATTAAAATTTATAAAATGATCCTCCAATTATGTGTGTTGCTTTGTTGTTGAGTCCCTTAGCTATTAAAATTTATAAAATGATCATCTGACTATTCATATGTTTTAAACTCATTCTTTTCCGTTAAAAAGTTATGACCATTTGTCCGTTTGAGTTGGACGTTAGCATACTGACTAGGATATGATAGTCATTTGATATTTTTGGATCATATTTTATCATATCACAATCAACATATTAACGTTCAACTCAGACTACCGTCAAAATTTTAGTTGAAAATGACGAGTATAGAACATATAATTAGTCGGATAAATAATTGAAAAACTAAAAAAAACAATATATAATTGAATAATTTTTTTATAATTTTTAATAAACAAATAACTCAATAAAATAATATATTATTATTAGGAAATTATTTATGTATTTTATCTAAATAAAAATAATAAAATGAAAATGACCAAATGAGACAAATAAAATGAAAAGGGTAAATAGTCATTCAACGTCGCGCTCCTTTTAAATTACCGATCCTCGTTCCATCTCCCAACTGTACAACTAGTACTACATCCATCTCAAAGCTTAGAACTTGCACAGCTGTAAGGGGTATTATCGTAAATAGACGAAAACGGTAGCCCCACTTTGCAGCAAAATTAATTGCAATAAGATAAATCCCATTGGAGATCCAACTCTGCCATCCAGGAAACCACCCCCCGCCGCCAATTTTTTCCCACTCCGACGACTCCAAAAAAAAAGAAAAAAAACGCGAATAAACACTCTCTCAGCTAGAGAAAGAAAGTCAAAGAAAAAATAGAGGAAGAAGAGCAGGCATTAATGGCGGAAGGAAAAGAGGAGAAGAAAGCTACGAACGAAGAGAACGTGAAGCTGTTCGTCGGTCAAGTTCCGAAGCACATGACGGAAGCTCAAGTCCTCGCAATGTTCGAAGAGTTTGCTTTGGTTGACGAAGTCAACATCATCAAAGACAAGGCTACTCGCGTCTCTAGAGGTTCAACTTTCTGTTTGTGTTGTTTTGAACTTATTATTCTTCTTTTTTGAAGTTTCAAATATCTCACATTATTCGTTCTTCTTTAGCGTGTCTTTTTTAGTGATTAGTTTGTTTCGTTTAGTTTCGAGCTAGATTTGCATTGTTTTAGAGAGGTTTATGGCGTTTGGAAGTCTAATTTTGAAGTATCTTCTCGTGTCTTTTATGTTTATTAAGGGTGTTGCTTTGTTATATGTCCTTCAAGAGAAGAGGCTGATAAGGCGGTCAATGCCTGCCATAATAAGAAGACTTTACCAGGGGTTAGTTCAATTTTGAATTTTTGTTCCTTTGTTTTTCCTTTCTTCTTATTGATTTATTTCCACATTGTAGTCAAAATCTACCTGATACTCTCCGCCGTTTGCTCTATAGATCTCATCGTTCTCTAAATTCATAATTAACTTCTCACGTCTAGCTTATTCAGCAGCTGACCTTTAAAAGTAGCAGTTAACTTCCACATCTGTCCACTCCTTTTCCCTATTGATCTGAGGCATTCAAAATTTTTACTGCATTGTGGTAGTGGCATGAATCTTGCTATATTATGTTTTCGATACTGAAAGCTGTCATCGTGTGAAATTATTTCGTAAGTTTCCAAACTACGTACCTTGAAAATGTGTTACTCGGCATTGTAACAAACTTGGTAGAAGTTCTGTACCGCTTCATTGTTCTGATTAGGGTACATGAAGATAACGAAATTGTAGAATAAATTTTATAATTATTTTACTTGCTCCCTTGAAGTAAATCGATGTCTTGAGTTTTAGAGACAACGGAAAACTAGAAGATCACGGCATCAAAGCCTGCATGCTGTAAGCTTATTTTTTTAAACACGTGGTTGTTTTCTGATGAATTGATGTTTTGAAAAAATTTACTAGTATGTAAACAGTCAAGGCTAGGGCTCTCTACATTAGGTATCATTTTACTAGAACATTATTTGGATGAGAGACTGGGCGGTTTGATGATTCCAACCATTAATTTGTAGGAATTTAAAATAATAAAGCAAACAATAAATTCCTTTATGGCCATATCCCATGTCTGCTATCGCACTTGTGCAAGGAATTCCTTTTACCCTGTCAATCTTATTACCTCCCTGATTAGAACTCATCTATCTGTTCTTTTGTCTGATTCAGGCATCTAGCCCATTGCAAGTGAAGTATGCAGATGGTGAGTTGGAAAGATTAGGTACGCATTACTCTTGTACATTAATTACTTATAGTTCTGCTTGCTATGAGGTTGGAAGATTTGGTTCTCATTCATTACTTGGTAATGATCTTTCTATAAAATCCTTGAATAAATTCTGAATAGTCATCTTCTTTTTACTGCCTGATGGATTTAGAGCACAAACTCTTTGTTGGCATGCTGCCAAAGAACGTCTCAGAAGATGAAGTTTCAGCTTTATTTTCTAAATATGGAACCATAAAGGATCTACAGATTCTAAGAGGTTCTGAACAAACAAGTAAAGGTACTTATTCTTTGATCTTGGAATTTTTTTTGGTCTTTTTTTTCCTCTTAAGAAAACATATTGACGACTGGATTGTAATGACAATCAAACCTAAACATTCAATATGTGTGAATTGTGGTTGTGCTGGTTTCTTTATGGCAGGCTGTGCGTTTTTGAAGTATGAGGCAAAAGAACAAGCCTTGGAGGCCCTGGAGGCCATTAATGGGAAGCATAAAATGGAGGTTAGTATTTTTTTACACGTTTCTGCTGTTGGAATCAACAGATTACACTCAAGGTTGTTCGAGTATCTTTTCCTGCTTTATGCGGTATTTAAAGGTTATGTACCGATCAGCTATCTTACACAGTCGTTCTTTCATAGGAATGAATGGTATCAAAATTTAACTTATTTCATGATGCTTAGCTTGTAAGTTGTAAGAGCTTAAGTCACTAAAGATTCCAATACTAACCTGGAATTGTTTGCACATGCACCAAAGTATTATTTGTGACTTGACATCCCTATTATGTATTGCAGGCCACAAAACAGAACTCACCGTTTTACATAATTGCATGTTGCATCTAGAATCAAAATTGTCATGCTAGTGGGCTCTCTTTAGAAGCCCATAATACTGTATCTTCACGAAGCTACACTTGGGTTATGTCTGAAATTTGCTTCTTGGCTCTAGACTCTAGAGGTTTGGAAAATGCACATATACAATTTAAACTTATTGCATTCACTAGACTTTGTTCTTTTACCTGATAATCAGTCTTTAATCAAAGGCATATCTTTATCTTTGGCTTCGAAATCTGAGTTAAGTATTTCATAGTCATTTGCCTTAAATATCATCTTTTCTTTATCATGTATGGTAGTGAGTTAGTTCTAATAAAAAGTGGGGTGCTATATTCTGTTCTTAATCTTCTGCTGTTTTAGGGTTCAAGTGTCCCTCTCGTTGTCAAATGGGCAGATACAGAAAAGGAAAGACAAGCTCGGAGGATCCAGAAAGCTCAATCTCAAGCTTCGAACATACCAAATGCTGATTCACCACATCCTTCATTGTTTGGAGTCTTGCCAATGGGTTATGTTCCCCCATATAATGGATATGGTTATCAGGTAGTTTTACCCCTTTTTTTTGGTCTGGATTTTAAATTCTGAAAGAAACTCTGGGACTAATCAGTGATTCTGTTACTGAGCTATGGGGATTGTCTAATACTTTTTTCATGATGATTTAACTAAGCATTTAATATCTAAATATTATTTATCACCTCATTATTTATTTAGGCTCCAGGAAGTTATGGACTTATGCAGTACCGCTTGCCACCAATGCAGAATCAACCTGCGTTCGACAATATGATTCCTTCTGTGAATCAAGGAAGTTCATTGCGGGGAATTACACCTGATCTTGCATCCAATATTGCTCCTAGAAATTATGCTGTACCTCCTACAAGTTATGTGGGTTCAGCTTACCCAGCTGTGCCAGGTCTTCAGTACCCCATGACATATCCTGGGGAAATCATGGGCCATCATCCGTTTACTAGTTCACCTGGTTCAGTGCCACAAGCAAATGCAAGCAGTAATTCTTCATCATCTTCCCCTGTTGGTGCAAATTCAGGAGGCCAGATTGAAGGTTTGCTATCAGTGATCCTCTTGGTTTTTGTTGCCTTTTGAAAGTATATTGCTGGTGGTGGCATGTTATGAATTAGTGTATGCTCTGACCTAGGTCCACCTGGTGCAAATCTATTTATTTATCACATACCTCAAGAATTTGGTGATCAAGAGTTGGCTAATGCTTTTCGAGGATTTGGTAGGGTCTTAAGTGCAAAGGTTTTTGTTGACAAAGCAACAAGAGTTAGTAAATGTTTCGGTAAATATGTTTTCTTTCTCCTCTTAATCTGATATGGTTGTTAAGGAGTTCTCTCTCTCAAAAGCCTCTCTTTGCAGGATTTGTTAGTTATGACTCTCCAGCAGCTGCTCAAAATGCAATAAACATGATGAATGGATGCCAATTAGGTGGTAAGAAACTCAAGGTTCAGCTTAAGAGAGACAACAAACAAAACGAACCTTATTGATTGATAGGGTAGTCTTGGAAGGAAGCAGAAAATGTTTGTAACATTTGGTCACATGGAATTTGGACATATTTGACTGGCTGCGGTATCAGCCTTTTGGGTGGATGTGGATAATCTGTGGTCACATGTTTCACTCTATCCATTTAGTTGTTTCATGGGATCAAATTCCCAGGCACTTGTAATTTATGGTGCATTGCATGCCTATGCAATTTGTATTCTGTGTATCATTGAATTCGATTTAGATACTAAATATTAATTTATTGATTTTTCCTCGATAACATCTGTTCTTAGTATAATGTTGTGGGGACAACCATGATAGAACATTCCCTTAATGTATTTGTTTCCACCTTCAACGACTTAGTCTCTTCAATTCTGATTTTTTCTTCTCAGCAAGATACATTCTTAGAGTTTATTCAATTTCTCTGTGTTTTCACAAGTGCATTGTCCTCAGCACTTCTCTTTTGTTCCTTGGTGCAACATTTTCTGGTTGATGCTTTTAAAGATTCCTATTATCCTATAAAAGAATGGATGTTGTAGTGGGTGTTTTGATATTCAAGGTACCTGAAGTGATGATCCGTATTCCTTTTGGAGAGGTGCACTCATACCTTTGACATTCAGGTATTATAACATCATTATGCTCAAAGGTCTATCTTATTGGTCTGTATATGTGATTTCCTTTCTGTCATCTGGCCATATAATCTCTCCATGGCTGTCCCATGCCGATGTTTTTTGGAACTATGATTTATCGTTTATGTAATTGTTTCCCCTCGTCTGAATTTAGTCTCTACATTTTTTTACTTGTAGTTGAAATAGGTAAGATTCTTCTCTTAACTTGGAATATGATGTCCATTGTACCTGTCTTTATGTAGTAACTTGGTTGAAAATGTTGCAGATACATTATGGTTACGATAAAGTTGTCTCATAGAAATTCGGAAGTATCTCTCATGATCCAGTCCACTATTTCAATTGAGCATTTTCTTGATTTATATCTGTTTGTCACAGGGTAACCAGGACCCTACATCTCAGGTACCGGTTGTTGCTTGTTTATTGAGTTTCATTCAGCTGGGATCATGCAGCGTTAGCAAAAATTAACGTGCCATCTATGTCCTTTATGAGAATCATCAATTAATGAGAACCGTCATTGTGATCACTTTGATTAAAATTGTAGGTACTTGGGATAGAGCTCTCGGAACTCGCTAACTTTGACAAGCCTCATTCAATATCTGTTTCGGAAATGCATGATGAACTGTTTACTCGATTTTTGAATCTCCTTTGATTTTATGCTTGCTTATTTTCATTTTTTAATGACCGCATTAAGATGATCTTTCTTTAAGGGGCATTGTGTAGATGGAGCTCTTTTTTTGGGTAATATTGCTGGTGGTTGACGATCAGGTTAATATAAAGAACAAAATCTAGAGGGTAGACAATTCCGCTGGTAAATGTATATATTAAAAACGCCATCGGCCATTTTCTTGTCGTGCGCTGTCTCGATAATTTTTTTTTTTTTTGTTCTTTTCATGTGGTCTCTCATCTTTGTCATACCACAGTGCCAATGTTCCTGCGGGTGCTTGGTGCATGCAGCCGCATTCTTCTTCTTGTTTCATCTGTAAGTAATTCTTGACTATTCTTCTCGTTTGTTATGTAAGACTTCGTACAGATAGATAAAGCAAACAAATCGCATTCGTTTTATTCATATTTGAGTACGAGTGATGTAAAGCCATTAGAAGCTTGAAGTGTTGTGAGCACTCAACCCCTTTCTTTCATCATTTTTTATTACTCGTGCTGGTTCTATCCTGTGATTGAACCTCTTGGTAATGCAATGAAACAATTCACCGCCACTTCTCCCCTTTATCGTTTAGGTTGAACGAAACCTTTTATCATAATCTAATAGGTGACCGTTTAGTGGGTGTCACTTGTAAGTGAAATTTATTTTGAAGAAATTATCCTTACCCGACAATTATCCAGCAACAAGTTGCAGTTTTGATGAACCCTAAATATTAGGCAGGTGAGCTAAATTATGGTTATATGCAGCTTGTTAAGAAAATGTTTGCCATTGTTTTCGGTTTGACTCGCTGAGCTGCCTGCCATTAATGTTTGGTTTCAAATGCTCTGCTCATGTAGCAATGTTTGTAAGCCTATATATTATTGTATTTGGTCATTTTTAATAATAAAAAAAACTTCCAAAAAAAAATTCTGTTTTTTCATGTTCATACGTCATCTTTATTGATTAAAAAAAGCTAAACCACCCGAGATGCAAGGGAACTGCTGCTGTCTTGTCCGCCGCAAGCGCCACGCACATCTTGTTTTGACCATCCGGTTCATCCCAAGTTGTCTAGTCTAGGTTCACTTTTGTTCATTGTAGATTTTACTGTCAATATTAAACAAGATCAACTCTTACGGAGTCTTCATTATCCTTCCTTCCATTCTTTTTCTGTGATAGGTTTTTAGTATGTCAAGTTCATTTTAGTATGTCAAGTTCATCATTTCAGTATGTAAATTTTAGTATGTCTAGTCCAGAGTCGCATCTCTCGTATTTATGATTTCATGTTTCTACATACACCTATCTTACCCCCCTCCCTTTCTTTTTCCCAAATTTTGGACACTTTGAACCGTTATTACCCCCAAAATTTGTCGTCCTCTTTTCCTGATTTAATTTTTAACGAAAAGAATGATGATTTTATTAAGAAATCTTAAGTAAACGTATCACAAATTTTAAAAAGAGGATAATAATTTTGTGATTATTATATCTTTTGATTACTTAATTTCACGTCTTAACAGATAAGATAGTCAGAATGAATAATTACGATAAAATTGAACGGAAGAAAATATCATGTCTAGAGAGTTAGAATCATTGATCTTACGTTAAAAATAATAATAATAGTTTGAAAACGATAATATTATAAAAAAATTATCAAGACTTTCTCCCATAAATAAAGTTGAGAAATAAAATTTTAACTATAAATAATATTGATTTATATAGTATTAACTATTCCAATAAATCCACAAGACTTTCAGGAGAATCGAGATACATCAACAACGAATCTCAAAAATCTTTTATATTAAGACAATTGAATTAAGTTTCATAATGAGTTTATAGGATTATTCTCTCACGTTCTACGAACACCCAACGTGTAATTATAAATTAATTAAAAATCTAAACCTAAATTGTTTAGGGTAAATTACACATTTTGTACCTAAAGTTTTACTTTTGGTACGTTTTGATACCTAAACTTTTAATTTTTACTAGTCTTTGTTTTGTTTTTATCCGGAAAAAGGAGAATAACCTGATCACTCCCCAAGACCAAACGCATACAATGTACACGGTTAGAAAAAGAGAGAGTTAGGCTTAAGTTGATGGCTTTTCAAAGATGATCAAATTCATCGTACAAAGTTTTTGTCTTTAGTTTGAAATAATCAAAATTTCATGTTAATTAAATGGAATTTGAAGCATCGAAGAAAACGGCATGCGACCTGTGAGACAATTGGAAGTCGCTGACGTGCCTTTCTCATGATATTACCACAAGTTTCCAACGAGAAGACGATAAAAGGACAATTTTATTTGGAATAAATTATTAATATGTTTTTGGTAGGTGCTCATTACACATGATTGTTGTTTGTTCTTACCTTCCTAATAATTTCATCAACCTTGGAATTTCTATGGGCCGCTTTTATTATTATTATTATTAGGTTCCATGCTACAATCATATTTTTAAAATCTATTAAATGAAAAATATTGTATAAAATAGTTAATTAAATCATATTAATAAATCCTTTCTGAAATTATCAAAGTGTACAAATTATCTGGTAATAATAAGACATAGTAATACAAAAAATTAAAAATCCAAACAAACAAGTATTTTAAATTATATAACAACAACAACAACAACAAAAACAAAAACAAAACCCTATTTTCATATGCAATGGGATAAGGGAGATGAAAGTTAGTAGGCTGCCCCCAACACCAGGTTAAGAATAGCTTCTGTGGAAGACTTCCGACAGTCAGAAAATTAAAAATAAAGATAAAATACAATGCATATATAAATAAATAAATGAATACATAGTTGAACAGTCTTCATATGCAGTCATTCATGTGTGCGTCTGTAATGGGAAGTAATCTCTGTAAATAAATTCCTACCTAAAAATCTCTGCATATAATCCCTGCAAATAAATATCTGCCTAAATTTTATAACCATTTGTCTAAAATATGTATTATTTATTTATAACCTAAAATTGTTGTGTATTAACAATTGCCACACGGGTCTAAATTATATAGCCATGTTTGTTTCTTTGTCTTCGGTCGGTCCATACACCAACATATAATTAATTAAATTTTAGCATTTATTTATTCGACATTAGAATATGGATTAATTAACTGTAGATATTTTAAGATGGAATTTAGCAAAGAGTAAACAAATACGTGCTTTGTGTGTGTGTTTTTTAAATTAGACAAAAATAAGGAAAGTAGGTGTAAATAAATAATAATAAATGGTAATAAAAGAAGCGAAGAAAGAGAATAGCCAATGACAACACGACACGGCGATAAAAAAAAGTTTGGTATTGGGGTGTGCGTGGCACATGCTTAGCCACCTTCATATACGACAACTCCTCCCTAATAGCCTATTTGTATTTTTCTTTATGAGAAAATAACCTTATTGATAAAAAAATGTCTTATAATATATGATTTTAACTAATTTTTTTTAGATTTGTCAAACTGACTAACTAAATCGCAATGCGATCGATAATTCGCAACGCGATCTCCGGTATCGCAAATCAGTTTCCAGATTCGTAACGCGAACTTCGACTATCGCAATGCTATTCTTTAACTATATTTTTAGTCATCAACTTATTCAAGTGGTTTCGTTTTGGTCATTTAACTATATATTTTTTAAAAATTATATCTAATGTTATTGTTAATTCTTTTGGTTAAGTATGATCAAAATGAACCGAAACATAATATTAGATATAATTTTAATTAAAAGAATAGTTAGATGACTAAAAAAGAATCATTAAAATATGTGAGTGATTAAATACATAATCCATCCTTTAAAAAACAATGTTTTATATTTTGTAACAATTCAATATTATGATCTTCTGTTTATTTATTTATTTATTTGAATAGCCTAAGAGGATTATAATATAGTATTTATTCAAAATATTTCTTAATTATTGATAACACACTCTGTAAACACTACTACTCGAACTCATAACCACATGCAAGGGCGGAATTATGATGAAATTATGGAAGGGGCCAAGTTATTTATCTTTGGAACTAACAGTGTTCTAAAACGTAATTAAACCGCACAATATAGAGGATTAAGACTTAATTTCACTAGTTTCAAAATTGTCATTTCTTATAAAGTAATTAAACAAAAAAAAATAGACCATAAGAGTTAATAGATTTAAAACTTTTAAGGCTTAAAAATGCAATTAAACCATAAAAAGTAGGGTGGTCATGCACCCCTTTTTTCCCAATGTTCCACCATTATCCTAAAAAAAAAATATTATTTTTAACCACTGAGGTCATTCTTAATAATTTTAAGATTAAAATCGTAATATATATATATATATATATATATATATATAAAATGATAATGAAATTTGAAATTATAATCCTTATAAAGGAATAGATAGCAAGAGTAACATGATACGTTTGCTAGAAATTCAACTCGATGCAAATGGACGTTTAATATAAGAGAGGTGATAACATCACTAGACAGTTTTCTTCGAATGCAAGGATAAAACCAATGAATTTGAACAAGACACTTGGCTTTTAGTGTTTGGATTATGCTTTACTTATTTCACAAGTTTGGTCAATAATCAATATTGAACAGGATAAACAGATAAACTACGTGTAACGATGTTTATCCACTAGTGATGCGTTTCTGAATTACTAGAATATTCCCTGTATTATATTAATAGATAATAATAGAATAAAAAATAAAAAAAATAGAAGGAAAACTCATGAGCAATTGGGTATTCAAATGCAATGAATGTTGGGATTTGATTATTATTATGACTTTTCTCACATCAACGAAAAACAAAAAAATAATCAACGGTCTCATTAACCTTAAGTTGCCAGAAATAAACATAACACTTATATATAATACTATTTTTTGTATTTTTTATAATTATCTAAGTTATATATATTAATCAAATAGTTTAATTCAAATATTATAGACATTTATTATAAAACTAATTATCTTTATTCTTTTTTATTTATAATGTTAAATTTTAAATATATTGTTTTATTTAAAAAATATATATAATCGTCTAAGGTATTTTTTAAAAACAAACTAATAATGGTGTACTTTATGGTATAAATATTAATATATTATAGCGAATAATGTTTTTGACTCGTTGTTCTTGTAAATAATATATAAAAATACATTTTTAAAAACAATTAAAATCTTAGACAAATCAACTGCAAAAGGCAAGCTGAGACTAGAACACGTGGCTATTCTATAGAGCGCATGTCATCATGGTTCTGAACGGCAGGGTTCCAAACATTTTTAGAGTTTTTTTTTAATTTCATATTAAGACGGGGTTAAATTATAAATATTTATTCTTATTCTGGTCACTAAAATTTTAAAAAAATTAATTTGATCATTCAGTTTCAAAAGTTGATTTTTTAACATTTAACAGTTATCACTTAAATTATTTTGATGGTATGGCCTATTTCTAGTAATGTGAATTATTTTTTGGTAATATAAAATTTGCATGTTGTTCATCTTATCTTTTTCTTTTTCATTTTATTGGTAATGTTTAGACATTACCACACATAGAGTTAGGAAATACCACTAGATTGGGTATTTATAGTGTACATTCTTCCTTCTCTTGTTGAGTGATAAAGAACAAGGAATTATTTCACGCACCGCCGTCACCACCGTCCGTCCGTCTAGGCTCAGCTCGGTTCGTACTCGTGACAATACGTGTCTTCGACACGTCCGTGCGGTTACTATCTTGGATGGTCAAACGAAAGTATGAAAAGATTCATAATGTACATTCCTACCTACCTATTCCTATGATGAATAATGTATATACCCACGATGAGAAAAAAAACTTGATGAATTTACCGAATTTGGTTGATTATATATTCTTAATAAGTTTATAACCCATAGTTGAGTGGGTAGTCCTTAATGTGAAGATAAACTTACCGTCTAGAAGGTTGAGTTTTGTAAAAACTCTTAATAAATTCAAATTCAATATTTTGGATGGTCCTAATGAGCATGACATATTGTATTTACCAATCAATGAGGTTAAATATTTATTCTTAATGACTTATTATCTCAAAGTTTAGGTGATTCATTAATAATGAACTTGAAGAAAGTCACCATACACATTGAGAGGTTGAGTTGTTATAAAAGCTCTTAATTATTTCATAGTCATGTTAATGGTTAGTTTATGTTGAGATAAACATGATGAAATAACCTAAATAAGTGAGAAATATTAATCACATTCTATGAAAAACGTTGGGTTGTTTTTCTAGTAGACTTACTATTATTCTGAGGTAATATGGCTAAATATATATGTTTTTATATATAAGATATTACACATCGATGACTCGGGTGGGTGAAGGGGTTTGTTTTGTGTTATGAGTTTACACCATTCTTAGAAAGTTCAAGACTGGTTTCACTTATCTAATAAAAGGATTGCTCATCATCATTTTGTACTAGTTCAAGATACGTTCACTAGTGCTTAAGCAAGTAATCTCGTTATTTCTCTGCTAGAAGGATTGTTTTTGAGTTTTAGAAGAATTCTTTCGCATTAGTGGGGGAATGTTGGTAATGCTTAAACAATATCTCACATAGAGTTGGGAAATACCATTGGCTTGGGGGTTTTTTAGTGTACATTCTTCCCTTCCCTGTTGAGTGATAAAGAACAAGGGACTATCTCACACATCGCCGTCGCCGTCCATCTGTCTAGGATCGGCTCGTTTTCGTTATTGTATTTATAGGCTACATAGTGGTATGTTTAACAACTAATTAAATAGTTGTATTGATTTATGAAATTAAAATTATATCAACAATTAGTTTTTATATCTGTGAACGTTTGGATGTATATGGACGGCTTTGGAGCCAGGTTCATATGTTTATGATAAGCAGTTACAACATAATTTGAATTCGAAAATTAAATCAGATTTATATATGATTTTTCCTTGGACAAATTGTCCCTAAGCTTAGCCTATAAATAGATAAGTTTTGTTAGCTTCTCAACTCACTCTTCACTCACATTTTTTCCCAAAGGTTTCTAAGCGAGCAATACCGACAGTAGTTCACTCTGTTTTCTGGTGTACGAAATCTTGGAGCGATCGTACTAACCTCTGGGGACAATTCGCCAATTGTAACTATTACACACATCAAAACGAATTTGTTTCTAAGGCAATGATTTCACCACGACGCGATTCTAAACTTTCAATTATTTTTTTATTATTTTATTCAGTCAATGTTAACGGTGTAGTTTTGCAGTTACATTATTTCCAACACATTTTATCATATTTACTGATCATCTCTTATTAGTACCTTACCATCCTTAAGAATAATAATGCAACAAAATCAAAATTTAAAAATCAAAGAATAAAAATTTGCAAAGAAAACTAAACAACATCGAGTATAAAAATATCCTTTCTCTCGTATGATAAATCTTTGACAATTAAAACCTCTAATTTAAGACCTCGACAATGGAGTGACACTTTTTGACATACAGTCTAGTTGTGCATTCCGTCACGTCTGTTAATCGTCGTTATCGCCAATTGATCATCTTGTAACAAATTGATAATATTGGTGATTTGTTACTTTTAAAAACTTCAACGAGAAAACGAAAATTTACTCAAATATTAGTGAAAATTTATGTAGTTTACCCTAATAATAATACTAATATGCAATTTCATAACATGTCTCAAGTAATCTTTGAGAAAAATTGCTTTTATATCATTAAAATATGTAAGATGGTCCTTTATGTTATAAAAACTAGTAAAATTATGATTTTTGTAATAATAAAAAAATAAATTTATAAGATAGATTTTTTTTGAAATAATCGATTCTTATATGGACCTAAATGTATAAGCTATAGATTATAAGTTGTACACTATCTTAATCTATAGATTAACGTATTATATGATAATCCACATTTCATCATCTTCAACATTTTTAGGCCACTATCATAATTTGAATCGAACATCGAACAAAAAAAATTGAATTGAATGATAATAGACCGTCGTCCCATGAATTCTCCTATCTCTACCACAAGTCTCCATCCCATGTTAAGAATGGGGTAATTCTGTTACACGATAGTGTAATTTAAGATGACTTTCAACTTAAAATATCATCATATTCAATTTAAAAGTTATACAATTGGTAACATTTATGGTTGTAATTGAAAAAGCTACATAGAAACAAATTTCAGGGTTTATAATCCAAAAAGTTATACATTTTGTAATAATTTCGGTTACAACTGAAAATACTATGAATAATAAAATATTTTCGATTTCAACCTAAAAAATTATGTTTTTAATAAGATTTCAACTTAAAATGTTATTATCTTTTTACTAAAATTATATAATTTTTAACTAAAGTGTTGTGTAACACGTTTTGAATGAATAATTTCATTAATGAACGCTAATGATTTGAGATAAAATAGTAATAAAATAAATAAAATTTCTAAAAGATAATTAGAAAAACATATATATAAAAATAAATAATTCATTAAACCCGTGAAAAAAAAACTAAAGCTTTTTAAAGAAGATGGTTAAATGAAATAAAAATAAATATCACACAAGAGAAAATAATAAAAAATTATTTTCAACTTATACGTCAGTAAAAGATCACATCATCCACCTGTTTCAAGCGTAACCGTAGAGTCGTCAGACCAAAAATAAACCATAAATTCGATTATTAAATTAATTTGTTTATAATAACTAAAATTTCGTAATTTATCGTTATAAATAGTTAATGGAAAAGGAAGAGGGGATTAGGGTGAAGGACCCACATGAACAGTTAAATTCGGCCGTTCTGCTTTGTCGTCTCTTTCGTCTCCGTTCTCCTTGCTTAGAACATTTCCCCCTCCCTCTCCTTTGACTGTCTTAAAACATTTCCCCCTCTCTCCTCTTTGTATATTTTACTATATAATTTGTTTGAATACTACTGAGCTATCTTGGCCTCTTTATATTTGCGTTGGTGGGTTTGTTTTTCAGAAAGGAAGTGTCTCTTCTTGTTCAGAACCAAAAATAAAAAAGAAAAGCCCTTAGAACGAGGAATCAATCGTCACAAAAAGGAGGGTAAGAATTCTCCAAGTACAAAGAAAAGACACCCCAAGATAATTAAAACAAGGGGATAGGGGACGTACACACTCACTCGACTCTTTACCCTTTTTAGTTTCCTTGTTGCTGTGGCCATGTCTTTGTGACTGTGAAGATAAGTTTCTTTCCTTTCTGGTTGTTTCTTCAAACCTTTACTTTTCCCTTTTCCTTTCTTGGAGTTTTTCAGCCATGGCTGGTAGCAATGAAGTCAACCTCAATGAATCCAAGGTATTTTTTCTCTTTTTGATCTGAAGGGTTTTTTTTTTTTTTTATTTCTAGCAAGTTAGTGTTATGGGGTAATTTGACGTTCGTTTCAAATGAGTATTTTTTTTTCAACTTAGGTTCTAAAGATTTGACTTTTATTTTTTCTTTTTCTGGGTTTTAACCGATTTTTTTTCTGTAATTATGAGCTTTTCTTCACAGAATATTTTATGGGGATTGTTTCGATTTTACTTTTGTTTTGTTTGATTTGAGGAATTTGAACTTGGCCTTAATTGATGATCAAAGCTCCTAATTGCTTGGATTTCATGTTATTGTTTTTTTGTAGAGGGTTGTTCCATTGAATACATGGGTACTCATTTCCAATTTCAAGCTAGCATACAATCTACAGCGCCGTCCCGATGGAACCTTTAACCGAGATTTATCGGAGTTCCTTGACCGCCGAGTCCCTGCCAATATCAATCCAGTTGATGGGGTTTTCTCCTTTGATCATGTCGACGGTGCCACCGGCCTTCTCAACAGGGTTTATCAGCCGTCTTCTCTGAACGAGACTCAATGGGGCATTGTCGACCTCGAAAAGCCTTTGAGCACCACCGAGATTGTTCCGGTCATTGTCTTCTTCCATGGTGGAAGTTTCAGTCATTCCTCGGCCAATAGTGCTATCTATGATACATTTTGTCGCCGCCTGGTTAGCCTTTGTAAGGCCGTTGTTGTGTCAGTAAACTATCGCCGATCGCCCGAACATCGATACCCTTGTGCCTACGATGATGGTTGGGCTGCCCTTAAGTGGGTTAAATCCAGAACTTGGCTTCAAAGTGGAAAGGATTCTCAAGTCTATGTATACTTGGCTGGAGATAGTTCTGGTGGCAATATAGCGCACCATGTTGCCGTGAGAGCTGCAGAGGCTGATGTTGAGATATTAGGAAACATTCTTCTTCATCCTATGTTTGGTGGACAGAGGCGAACTGAATCCGAAACACGATTGGATGGGAAGTATTTTGTCACACTGCACGATCGTGATTGGTATTGGAGAGCATATCTACCCGAAGGGGAAGATAGGGACCATCCGGCTTGTAATCCATTTGGCCCTCGAGGCCGAAGCATCGAGAGCCTCAAGTTTCCCAAAAGTCTCGTCGTCGTGGCCGGTTTGGATCTCATTCAAGATTGGCAATTGGCATACGTTGAAGGGCTTAAAAGATCCGGCCAAGAGGTGAAACTTCTTTTCCTGGAGAAGGCCACCATCGGATTCTACTTCTTACCAAATAACGATCACTTCTACTGCCTCATGGAGGAGATAAAGAACTTTGTGAATCCCAACTGTTAATAGTCTCTCTACTTTAACCTTAACTACAGGCAGCATATACGTAACGAAACATGACAAAATTCACTCGGTTTTTCCTCGTTCGTGGTGGCAATGGAGTTCTTCACACATGGTTCCGACTTCCGAGGATTTCGACTGAGCCACCAGTTATTCCAACGCTTACCCTGGTCAGCTTTCGGAAGAGCAAAGCGTGTGGGGGTAACGCTTAATGGTTTATAAATCGGTTATAGGAATTGGTAGCACTAATTACATGAACTTGTATGTTATATATATATATAAACTGTATGTCCTAGAGTTAAATATAAAGATTTTGTTTCTCCATGTTCAAAAACTTGCTTTCTGGGTTTGTTTGTATGCCACTCTTCATTGCTATGAAGAATCTGATCCTCAAAGATACATTTGAATGCTTGAGTTCGTTCGAGAATGCCTGTTTCAGACAAGCAAATCCTTTGTTTGCTTGGGCTTGGTGAACCCGTTGGAGCTATAATGCTCTTAAGATTAGGGGTTAAAATCTTGATGCGAATTATGCTATCGAAATAAACTAAATTAAGAGAGTTGTTTTCATATTAAATTTATGTAATATCGATTAATATATCAAATATGAAAAATTATATTTAAAAAAAATTGTAATAATTCCTTTCTTCATATTATGGCAGCCAGTGCCACAAATGTGTTAATATGCGGAGATTTGTTAACCAAGTTATAGGGTTAGTGGCGAACTTTAAGAACCCCTTAGCCAATCATTTCCACAGTAATAAATACTTGTCAGCTAAGTAGAAAATTCAACAACGTCATAATGTAAAGAAGTTAATATAATAAATAAAGAATATGGTGATTACTGGTAGCAAGTCATCATTTTTTTTGGTAATAATAAAAAATACAGTGATTGGGGATTTTGAAATTACATACAGCGAGGACCATATTTTTTGAATAATTAATTAATAATTAAAAATTGAGGGTATTGGATTTGGATGGTTGGATGGGCACTAAAGTGATAGGAGAAGACCGACTAAGCCTTAGATAAAGACATGGAACCTTGTCTGTGTTTAATTGACTTTTCAGGCCTTTGCTTAGAATATATGCTTTGTTTTTTTCTTTCTTTATTATTCATGTGGATGATTATTTAAACTGCATAATTAAGTTAACTCCAATTGGAATTGATTATTTTAATCAGAGTTAATTATATTTACGTTTTAAATTATTATCTTTATTTATATTAATCTTTAAATTTTTAATATTTATTACTCTTATTTTAAATTAATCTTCAAACTTTTAAATATTTTAATCTTATTTTTCGACCTATGATTCTTATTCTAAATTCACCTCAATTTTCAATATTTTAATTTCATTTTCAAATTCATCTAAGAATACAATTACTTTCAATCATAGTTAACCTAATTTTTAAAAAATATAATTACATAACTTGATCTAAGGGGGTGTTTGGATGGGGGAATGTGGGATTTCAATGGGAATGGAATCCACATTCCCCCGTTTGGTTAGCTCGGGAATATCATTCCCGGTAATGTAAGATTACCAATAGTGGAATTTTTGGGGTATATTATCGGGAATGTCATTACCTCCATTTTGTTGAATTCCCGGCGTTTTGGACTAAAATACCCTTAAATTTTTTTTAAATATAATTTTTCTGTCATTGAATAATAAAAATTCTACGAATGTTAAATTACAAATTTATCCTTAAACTATTTTAGATTTACAAAAAAAGTATAATTAAAATTTTATATGAAGTTCAGGGGTTAAAATAAAATTTTACCCTTTCATTAAACCTTTTTATATTTTCAATTTTGTAAAAAAAAATTATATAAATTTTATGAACTTAATTTTTTAAAGAAAATATATAAATATTTTCCAACTTGTTAAAAAAACAAATATATAATAAGGACAATTTGGTCAAATATACATTTCAATAATCTTTTATTCTTTTAACCAAACACGGTAATCTTACATTCTTGCTAATCCAACCAAACACAAAATACAACATTCACAGTAATCCTATTCCCTGGTAATATTATATTCCAACTGGTAATCTTCCATTCCGTGAACCAAACACACCCTAATAGTTTTATTTATAAAAAAATGTAATTAGCATGAGATTCATAATTTAAATATGAAATTAAAACATTTAAAATAAAATTTATAATTTTGAGAATAAAATTCAAACGTTTTAAAAAAATTAAATATAATTAGTACTTCTTTTGTTCGCTTTTACTTTTTTTTTTTAGATTTCCAATGGCCAATATATACAATATTTTATTGGTGTCTTATTCTGAGGCTGTGGGCTGTGGGCATTGTAGATTAGATGTCTATATGTGTTGCAAAATTATTCCCTAATGCGACAAAATATAGAATCATTATCAACAAATTTGCCTTTCTAAACTTGAAATCATAAATAGGGGACAAAATCCTTAATTTACTTTTGCCTCGTAAATATTCTTTACTTTATTTTCTTTTATAAGTCATTGCTTGCCGACTGCCCCATTCACGCCTAAAGCAAAATATGTGTACTCAAAATCAATTATTTTATTTGTTTAGGGACCATTTCAACATATTATTTAACAAAACTTTTACGTGTTGAGTGTGAATGAAGGAAAAATAATAATTCCAATTAAATTATGCTATATATTTTAAATTAAAAATATAGTTATAAAAAACTATATCAAGTTTGTTTTGTTCATTTTAAATTTATAAAAGAAATTGTCGTTATTCTTGGAAGATCCATATTTAAATACTATAAATGTCATGAATGTAAGCGTTCAATGTCGAAAAATTAAGAATATTCATATTATATTTATTATTTTTGTTTCTTTTCATGAAATGGAGTTGTTGGCTTCACATGAGAATAATGGATTTTTCCGACAACACAGTTTGACTTGCCTATGGAAATAAAAAAAATAAAAAAATAAAAACATTTGAGAATAATTTAGGCAAATATAATAAAAAAAGTATCAAGGATGATAATTTTTTTATTGACTAGTATAAAGATTATATTTAAATATATACTTAATATAAAATTTGTCTCTTTTGGTCTTTAATTTTTTTAGTCTTTTATTTCAGTCCTTATCAGCGTTTATTATTAAAATTATCAACAATTACGTATGACTCGGATATTGTTTTTTTCAATCCAAATATAGAATGATTTTACCAATTATTATTTAAAATAATTTTGATCATTCCTATTTTCTATTTCTTATTATTTAAAAAGATAATGCTGAATATAATTTTCAAATGAAGCAAACCCGTTTTTCTATTAAAAAAATAATTGTTTTATATAAATGCACTTAAAAATACATTATTTTCACTTTAACAAATATTTTTGTACAGGTAAATTAACAAATTGCTTAAAAGAGAAGTCCCATGCTTCTTCCTTGTGAAGCATGTTTCTTGCATCATTGACAACACAAAATATAGCAGTTTGCAGTTCGTTGTCGCTGGGTTTTGGTCCGACGTAGACATGTACGGTTCAATGTTCAAGGGTGGTGTCAAAGTATGGGAAGCAAAATGATGTAACGGGGTTAATACCAATGCATGCATGCGGTTTCCCTGTTCTGCTGTAGGAAAACATGGTCAGGGGTAAATATATTATCTTTTTACAGCTGCAAACACCCCATGGCCAATTTCATGCAATCTGGGGAATATGTTTTTTTTAATGTTTTTTCTTTTTCAAAACGAAAATGATAAAAAATAATTTTTTAAGGAAAATATTTAATTGATGTGAATGGAAAAAGAAATTAATTAGAGTTATCTTTAATTACTTTTCGTTTAAAAGTCCAATCCAACTGAATTTTAGATATAGTTGATGCCTAAAAAAATAATAGACACGAGGGGTCATTCCTGGTAAACTTAAATTAGTAATGTTGTTTTACTTTCAAATTGTATTAATTTTGTTCTTTGACGGACGTTAATCGTTATTGTAACACCTCAACCCGTATCCGATCCGGATATGAGTCTGAGATGTCATATTGACTTTTCAAACTTTGACTCTTGACAAAATTCAAAGAAAATTTAAATCTTTCATTAAAGTAAAAGCGGTTTAGTTACATAAATTAACCATAATACCCAAAATCAATCAGAGCATAACTAATTCAACCAATTAGTACATGCCAACTATACTCAAAATAACCAAAAACATTTAAATCCTCTATTTTCTGATCTGAAATTTTGTAAGGGAGGTGCTGACATATCTTACTCTTCTTCTCTTCTCTTCTGGCTTCTGTAACCTACGTGTGAAACAATCACACGCTAAGTCGATGACTTAGTGAGACATAAAAAAAACACATATAATGAAATTCATACCCACTAATCATGCATGACTGTTTTATGCTATCAAATCATATAGCTCATTTACATATACATCAACATATATATGCACTTGTACCATGTCACGAGAAACACATATATCATTATATCAAAACATACATATTTATGTACAATCATTTCTATTATTATCAATTTGTACATTAGTCCTTATAATTTTATACTCTTATCCATAATATCCTTAATTATCACATCATAGCACATATATCAGTTCACAACGAAATAAACATATAATCATACCAAGTTTATTTATCTTATTATTTTTATTAGCCCATGAACACATGTGAGAACTATAGATATGTGAGTCTATAGAGGTTGTGCACTAATGCTGTCACCACAGCTCGTATAAATGCACCGAAGTGCCACGTAGAATTGCACCGTAGTGCCGCGTAGAAATGCACAGAAGTTCCATATAATAATGTCCATAAGGACCACATATCATTCCTTAATAATCATATACATATACTAGGGATCAAGTATGTGTCTCACAAGACTTCACACATGTTCCAAAGAATATATATATGTCCCGAAAGACCGCGTAGACCCTCGACTCTTGGCATGCCAACTATACCCCTAGCTCTCATGCCACATAACATGGGCAATATCATTTAGGTCATTTCACATGTTCACATATTCATATTACCTGGGCACGTAGTCTCATAGTTTTTGAACATAGCTCAATAACACATTTTCATATAATCACACAGTCACATAGTTCACTTACACGTAGATCATTTCCATATAATTCACATGTTACATATCTCAGGTTCTTGTATTCATATAACATATAATCACATAGTTTACTTTCACATATACATGTTCTCATATAGTTTCTATCATTTCTCACACAATCACATTTATTCATGTTTAGTATTTCATCTAAACCGTATAATAATGACATATACTCATATCACCGAATAACTTCACCTGAATATATCTTTTGTTTATTTCAATGCTTAAATCATATAACACATAAGTTTTCCTTATGTCATTTATGCTACTTATTCATATAATCTTATGTTATCTCCTAGGTAAATGTTACCTAACTTATCTCATTTTCCATTTATACTAGTTTAATCTATTTATTTAGTTAAATTTTACTTAAATCATATACCATAATTCTCTTTAAATATACTTCTTCTCTATAACACTTATCTTATAGTTTGGCATCATCATTTATACTCAATTCCCTTCACTAATATATTATTCTCATATTACTCTATAGTCTAATCTTATTTAACTCATCACCCTTCTCCTTTAGTCATATAAATCTATTATATTGATTCTTATAATTGATCACATTTACTATGTAACATGTATGGTCACCTATCATATAACCTATTTCACATTCTCATGTAGTCATATAGATCATTCATATTAAATCCTATAACTTATCACACTGCATGCATTCACACAAATCATTTAATACATACTATAATATTTATCACATATACCCAAATCAAACATATGCCTATGATCATACATTCAGGCCTTCTAATATAGGAAATAGACTTGTCGCAAGTCTTATTTCTGTTAAACATTATAAACTAACTTGTATGCACTCACCTGGCCTCACTAGTCAATTCCAATCTCTTATATTTCCCCTTGATCGATCTTACTTGTCAATGATTTCGGAACTTGATTAGGCTCTGAATCTACATAATTATACATTTTAAGACAATTATTAGATACCTATACCTTGTAATTTGATACTAACAACTTAAACGAACTTATTAAACCAATATTCACAATTTTCCTTTAGGGGGAATCGGTTCCCTACTATGGGGGTATCGATTATCTCATGACATTCTGGAAATTTTTGTTCGTTTGAAGGGGTATCGGTTCCCCTTGAATGGGTACCGATTCCCCTTGCCCATAAATCATATTTTTAGCTCGAAAATCACTTCATTTTCAGCTCAACACTTCATACTTCACTCCCTTTAATATTCCTAACTTTCATACACATACTTAAACTCATTTCTACTCCATAATCACTTCTTTAAACTCAAAATTTTATCATTTACATGACATTCAAGAATCACACTAAATTTCCAACATGTTCTAAAACCCATTCTATCACTTCATATCTCTTAATTTAACCCTTGACAAGTCAAATTAAACTTCAAAATCTATTAACTCGTTCTATTTCAAAAATTCACTTAAAAACTCATTTTTCTTAATTTCTCATAACTTGCTAATATTTGAGTTTTAAGCCACCTAAAGCTTTCCTTAATCTTTCTTAACATCCCAAGAATCAAAACAAGCTTTAAAACGAAAGAATTAACCAACTGAAGATCCACTTACCTTATACAAGGCTTCATGGTGGAGAGGAGGAAGAAGAAGACTGAAGAATACTCTGGAGAAATTATCTCCTTTCCCACGTTTTTATATCCATTAAAAATAGAATAAAAATCTTCTCTTAGAAAATACCATAATACCCTTGTTATTTCCAAACTTTACCATTAAATCCAACATCAACTTTCCTCAATTAAATCCACGAACTTTTAACTTATTTCGAAATCGAGCACGTAGTTTTTAAAAATTTGCAATTTAGTCACTGACCCTGATTTGAGATGTTACAGTTATTGTGCTGACATGATAATCAATGATGTTGATACGATAATTGATGCGTGAATGATGATGTAATTTAACAGTTTGTCGACTTTGAAGGCATAATTAATTTTTTAACTTGGTTATAGGATAATTTATTTTAATTGAAAGTTTAAAGATAAGTTTTTTTGTTTAATTAATTATGCTTTCTAACTTGTTTAATTAGGCACTCGAAGTCGGCTAACAAAATCAAATTTACCTCTACATCACAACATCATTTACACGTGGACTATCATGTCGACTTCATAGACTGTCACATTAAAACAATGTAATATTACGTAGCACCATAATAATCAATATCAATAAAAATGATATTATAATTGAATGACTTTGTAAGAACAGTTAATATGAATAAAAAACAAAAAACGATATTATTAATTTGAATTTTCTTCATAATAAAAATGGGCCTTAAAACAAAAAAGTATAGATATTATTGTATGAATATATATATATAAATGGAATTTATAATGATAAGGGGGAAATGGGTAGGCCTTAACGAGTTGGACCAAGCATTGGACATGCCCTACTGGATAAAGATGATGCTTAAACCCAACCATAAACTTGCGCTATCGGATATTTCAATTTAAACTGGACCCCGAAATCATCTATTTGACACCTCATAGTGTGCACGAGGGTTTCCTTCGAAATTAGGTTAGTTTTATTATGTATATATATTCTTTCCATTTATATTGTTTAATCTAATTATTACGTTTTATTCGTATAGGTAACACGTATATAAAATTTTATTAATATAAAATTTTTTAGTTTTTAATAATTATTCGTTTATGATACGTTTTCCCGTACATTTTCGATTGTTTATTCGTCGTTTTACTTTTTTTTTAGGGTTGAATTTGACATCACAATATCTGATTAATATGCGCTTATTTGTTATCATCATGATCTTCCCTACTTTATATCATAAGATTAGATTTACATACATGATTTGAATTTGTCGATAGTTTTTTAGTATTATCATCTTTTGTGATTTGTTTGTAGATGTAGTAGAATGTGTTTGTATCTATCTTTTATTCAAGTTTTTAGGGTTTTTAACATTTTCCTTGTATGGTCAATGTGTCATCTTAACTGACTAGTTTTTGTGATAATAGTTACATAATAATATTATAATTATATGTTAAATTTACATTTATGGTCATAGACATTCATTATAATTTAAAATATTTTTTATTTTCAATAATATATATATATATATATATATGATAAAACGTTCACCACAGTATTTGTAAATTCTAAAACTTATAATTTCCATCTGACATTTAATATAATTACTTCATTACGAAATGTGATATTTTTCTTTACTTAAGTTGGTAATAAGTTAATGTCACGTTAACAATAGTTTATTATAGTTTTAGAATTAAGAACGAACACACGGTTTTATATTAAGAATAATGAATATATGATTTTTTTTAACTTAAAAGATATTATTAAATATTTAAAATATATGTAAATTTAAAAAAATTATGGGAAATCAGTCCTTATAATTAGAGTGTTTGACGTATTTTTAGTTTCAATAGGTGGTTAAAGCAGCTGTGCACGTCCCACCTATAGAAGGTGTACATTAGAAGATTGAAAAGTTATTCTCAGCCACATATATGTTTAATCTATTTTCATTCAAATAAATTAAATGTTTAGGTTCCAAGTTGCTATCAAACAATTTTTTTTTTGGATTAAACAATTTATTACCCAAAGAAGAGAGTTCCTGCTAAAAAAACAAAATCAACATTCTAATAACATCGATCACCCTACTTACAAAACAATGGATCGATTAAGCTATATCCCATTGATTATAAAGAGTAATATTAACACTATCAAGTCTATTTATGTTCATACCCCTTAATTGTATACCAACAATTTCTTAATAATCTTAAGCATCTCAACAACATTTCTTGAGTAGCCTTGGAACAATCTTCTGTTTCTCTCATCCCATAGAATGTAAGTTTGAGCACACCAAGCTAGTTTCATGATTGTTGTGAGTAAATATTTTCCTTTCCAAGCACCACTGGCCCATGCTACCTCAGCCTCCCATGATAAGGAATTTCTCCGCAAACCACTTAGGCTCAACACAACCTCCCATAATGTAGAAGCCAAAGGACACTTAAAGAACAAGTGATCCCTTCTCTCCAAAGCATCGTTACAATTAACACATGTACCTTCGATATCAAGCCCCATACACTGCAACCTATCCATTGTTGGAAGTCTATAAAAAAAACCATCCAAGCTACCCACAAAGAACCCTTTCCCGCAAGGATATTTCTGATTAATTGCATCATACACGCTTTATCCCAAGTCTTTATATCCTTTATACCAAGCCCTCCTTCAGATTTCAAAAGGCATATCTTCTCCCAACTTACTCTGGCTCCAGTAGTTGCCTTATCAGACTCTTTCATGAAAAAGCGAGAGCAAAGCTGCTCAATCCTTTTAATAACAGATTGAGGCATAATAACTACCTACACCAGTAATTTGCTATACTAAACATTACTGCTCTGACTAATTCAAGTGGAACACCTAAATATCTCATAGGCAAAAAATCTTGTTTGAATCCAGTAATCTGTTTAATTTCCTTTGTTTTACTAACAGAAATACCAACAACAAAAAATCACTTTTAGCAACATTAAGCTTGAGACCAGGCATTTCATAAAAGTAATCCAAAACACTTGTTACTCCAACAACATATTCAACAGTTCCTTTACAGAAAATAAGCAAATCATATGCAAATGTTAAACAAGTAAGACATATTTTCTTGCATTTAGGATGAAAACCAAACATACCTCTAACACCAACCATGTTAAGAATCCTTGAAAGCACATTCATTGAAAGAACAAATAAGAAAGGAGAAAGTTTCTCCTTGCCTTACTAGAAAGGCAATAAACAATAAACATATATAAGATATACTTTTTAATATGATTAAATCTATGCAGCACGGCATAATAACAATAAACATATTATTTTAGTAATATATTTATAATTTAACATATTTTCAATAATTTCTTAAATATTAAATAATTTAAACATACATAAGATATAATTTTCAATATAATAAATTTATTGATATTTTTTAAAATTGAAACAGTTGTTTAATTACAATTTTTTTAAGAAAAATAATCTGAGAGTAAGTATAGGGAGTATTACTTTTTTCTTATATTTAACACTGACAAGGCAACTGTTGTTGAGACGAGACAGGTGAGAAAGGAGAAGGGAATGTCGAAGTTAAAACCTTTAAACGACAGATTAAAACAAGCTCCACATGTCAAAGGGACACGTGTCAATACGTGAATCAATCATGTCCTCCTTATTGCACCCGCTCCAATCATCTTCAACCCCAAATCCATGAACCCAGATTACATTTGCCGGCGAACTCCTAGTCTGAATGAATCTCAGGATTCTGTAATTGAACTAAAAAAAGGTAAGCTTTATTCATCTCTTATCCACTTCATTTTTTTTCAAAAAAAGAAGAGACCTTTCATTTAGTATCCAGTTCTTGTTTGTTGTTGTCGTGTTCAAAGTAAGATTGGATTTTTTTTTATTTCACAATTTAATCTTTGTTTTGTAAGTCTGACTGAGTGGTAACTGTAACATATTCCAAGTAACCGAGGAAGAAAGTTTAACTTTTGGCTTGTTTTTGGAACTGGGTTTGGTTTAAACTTTCATGATCATCACTAAATTTATGGCGGTAAACTAGATTACATGTGATTTTTAGCTAATTAAAAAGCTAAAATTATTCATTGTTTTGGGTTTCTTTCATATTTTCTGGATAATGAAAAGGCACTTAACATTGGTCAAACTGTGTGCTTGACTATTGATCATGAGTTCTGTCTATTAGAATTCCATGTTTTGTTCTTGGCATTTCAAAAATCTTCATATACCCTATTTCAACTTGTTTCTTCTTTTTCTTTCTTTCAGGTTTGACCTGTTAAGAACCCAAATTATGTACTTTGGTATGAAGGGCTAGAAGATATGTGTATGCATTGTTCATAAGAAAATATCTGAAGTGAGTTTATATTGAATTAATGTTTGTTACAGCCGGTGGGATTGCCGTTGATGATATGGGGTACGCCATGAGTAGGCTGGATACAGAATCTGATTTGTTTGATGATGGTAATGACATTACCGAAGCTGGTAGCAGTAATAGGACCGACGAACCATTGCGTAAAGTAGATGACGAGATTGCTCAGCTTACGAACATCAGTTCAGGGCCTCCTGGTGGACTGTGTCAATTCATGCCTGGAAAGCAGCAATTACCTGTTTCACCGGTGAGGATGCTGGCAGGTCGAGAAGGTAATTTTTCAGGAAGAGGAAGATTCTCATCGGCAGATTGTTGTCACATGCTTAGCAGGTATTTGCCAGTACACGGTCCTTGGCTTGTGGACCAAACGACCAGCCGGGCCTATGTTTCTCAATTTTCAGCCGATGGTTCTCTGTTTGTTGCTGGATTTCAGGTATCTGGTCATTGCCTTATATCCTAGTGAGATTGACTTGATATTGAATTGATCGGATTATAGGTAGTAACAGATTTGATTTAATTTGATTGCGAATGTATGGTTCCAGGGAAGCAATATTCGAATATACGACGTAGATAAAGGTTGGAAAGTTCAGAAGAACATTCTTGCTAAAAGTTTGCGTTGGACAGTAACCGATACATCCCTTTCTCCTGATCAGCGCCATCTCGTGAGTTCGGACTAGATGTGTTTAATTTCAACCGAGTTTCTTTTACTCATTATTCTAAGCACAATTTCTGATGCTAAGGGAATATATTGCTGAAATAAACTCTCCCTATCTGATTTTAACTTGTCCAAGTGTCTTTTTTCCTGTGAACTAGAACTTTTCGAAAACTACTATATTTGATATCTTCCGCGGAGAACATTGTGGCTAAGATAGTGCATTTCAAGCACCGAATCAATAAAATCCCAATTTGCATCCCCATTTTCTTAAGCTTTTATATATTCTACTAGCACTTCAGCTTTTTTTACAAACAAGGGTTCACAGTGATTGGTCAAAGCGGGTAGCTTCTGAGTGCTAAACATATTAGTGTATCATTTAGGATGTTGTGGTCTCTCTCTCTATGGGGCATGAGAAAACAATACCAGATAAAACTTTAGTCTCTGATGTCCCGATCCTTGTTTTGTGTTCTAAAAAGGAACAAATATAGGATGTTGTTTCATGAACTTGTGCAGAAGGCTAGAGAAATCCACTGCCTACACTGAGCTTGTAATCCACGTAATAGATTTGTCTGCATATCTGTATATGTACCCGTCAATGCCTGCTTTGTCTGGTTATCTGTCGGCTTTATTTTTTGCAGATATCTTAATCAAATCTATATTCCTTTATTTCAGGTTTATACCAGCATATCACCTATAGTTCATATTGTTAATGTCGGGTCTGCTACCATAGAATCCCATGCAAACGTCACGGTAAAATGCTTTCCTTTGTAATCCTTTGTCACCTATAGAGTAACTAGAAGGATCGTATTTTTAGGGTAAGCATTTGTGGTTTGAAGTAGAACAACATGAAATATTTTGATCATGGATGTCTAGTATATTCATCGAAGCATTAGTTTTCCCAACAATCTTGTTGTTCTCACTTTTGGAGTTCTAATGTTTATCAGGAGATCCATGAAGGATTGGACTTCATTTCTGATGAATATAGAGGATATTCTTTCGGAATATTCTCTGTGAAATTTTCAACCGATGGACGAGAACTTGTAGCTGGAAGCAGTGACGACTCAATATATGTTTATGATCTTGAAGCAAACAAGCTTTCCCTTCGAATTGTGGCACACACTGTTAGTTCACTGCTCGTGTATTCTCAATAGGATAAGCTTGTCCTTTCAAAATTATTTTGCGGCTGTTTATAATTGAATTCTTTGTCACGAACTAACTTGAATGTGTGAAATAATAATAAAATATGATAGACGTTGCTTTATTTTTTTTCAACAAAGGTATTTTTTGCAAATCACTCACTAGCTATAATGTGCTTTATATTTGGATTGTTGCTTTACCTTGCTTCCCACTCTAATGTCGTGTAATGCGGTGATTCCTTTCCTTATTTGGATCTCTAATTTCAGGGGACCTAAAGTTCATTTGTTTTTCATCTTGCAGGCTGATGTTAACACGGTAACCTTTGCCGATGAAAGTGGCAACTTGATATATTCCGGGAGTGATGATAATCTCTGTAAGGTAAATTCGAGAACACGTTACAGAAAGCTGGGATGTAGAGATGCTGTGTTTTCACTTTTGATTAAGTAAAAGACGATAACGTTTTGATTTTGTTTAGGTGTGGGATAGACGTTGCTTCATTGCAAAAGATAAGCCAGCAGGAGTCTTGATGGGACATCTAGAAGGTATTACATTTGTCGACAGTCGTGGAGATGGTCGTTATTTCATATCAAATGGTAAAGATCAGACTATAAAGCTTTGGGATATCAGAAAAATGTCCTCCGATACCTCTTGGTATGCCTTTTCTTTTGGCTTCCAATGTGCGTGGTTTAGATTTTTCTCCGCATGCACAAGTCATGAGTGCATGCTATTTAACCGATTCGGATTTTGGCAATAGTTTGAAGTTAAAGTTGAAGACATTTATTTTCTTATGTTCTTGCAGCAATTTAGAGTTTAGGAATCATGAATGGGATTACAGATGGATGGACTACCCACCAAAGGCTAGAGATTTGAAACACCCCTGTGACCAATCTGTGGCTACTTATAAGGGTCACTCGGTCTTGCGAACTCTTATTCGCTGTTATTTTTCCCCCAAATACAGGCGAGTACTCTTATTGGTTGTTTGCTTGATATTAGTCAAATGACATTGTCACCGATTTTTCGATTCTTTTGTTGCAGTACGGGACAACGGTACATTTACACCGGGTCACACGATTCTCAGGTTTATATTTATGACGTGGTAAGTAACCAAAAGTTGATATGCTTTTTGTTGGACTCAATTTGCGGTTGTGTATGTTACAAAAATGTCGATTGCCGTCAGATAAAGGCAACATGCAGACGCAGTGAATGATTATATACTGAAATGAGTGCTAATTAGAGACTGCAGCATAATGCAATAAGTCATTGCTGAATACCAAACACTTCTGGCCTATGCTACGCAACCAAATTCACTTTTACAGATGGTAATAACACGGTTATGCCTTACAGGTAACCGGAGCTCAAGTTGCAGTGCTAAAGCACCATACATCGCCAGTAAGAGACTGTAGTTGGCACCCTTACTACCCTATGCTGGTCAGCTCTTCATGGGACGGGGACGTGGTTAAGTGGGAATTCCCCGCAACGGAGAAACACCCTCCCCTACGAACAAGAAGAGAGTCCGGAGCCAATAATACTATTGAAGGTGATTCGTGAAACATGTACGCTATAATCATGCTACATACACAAGATCGTTAACTGTATCTGCATGTGTTTTAAGTAGCAGGTCTGGCATATTTTACATTATTATTGAATAAGGTGTAATTGTTTAACAACAGTTCCATGTATAAAATGTAAAATTAAATACATAACTTCAGCATCGTAGTTTATTTTGTTGGATGTATAAGCTAAAGTCAGCCCTCCGCCCTCCAATGTAGAAACACCATATACGCAATACTCACTCTGCATACAATACAAGTTAAAAAAAATGGTTCAGATCGTTCTAAACTTCTAGGATTCACTTCGGTTAAAATTGTCCAGCTTAACATATGTAAGACATAAGGGCCCCTAAAATCGTCCAAATTAACAAAGCAATAATAATTTGGGGACCAATAAAATAGTTTATCCAAAATTTTATTTTAGTGTTTTTATTACCCGCAAAAATTATCAAAATGAGACCCTAAAATGATAAAGGAAGATGTAAGACATAAGGGTCCCTACTTAGGCGGATTGATGGATAATAACATAATCAAAAGACCTATTTACACTTAATAATTGCACCCCAGGCCCAAAACGCCATAATTAATAATTACTAGGGAAAAAGATCATCTATTATGGCAAAAATAATCAGCAACTACTCCCACAGTCCATAAATACCCAAAATTTCACTCTTGGCACTGTGTCATTGTCTTTTTCTTTATCAGATGTCTTGCATGGGTAAGTGTGATGGTCCGGCATCTACCTAATATACCATAATCTTTTACGGTGTACTTCTGTCTTTGATTTGTTAGATTATCATGCACATGAGATGAGCTAAGTGGCAAATTACAAGAATTTCAGGTCTCATTTGGCCCGAATCACAGTAAAATGTAACGCTATAAACCGGCAAAATAAATGGGTTAAAATTAATAACATGAGAGCATGTGTGGTCCTTTAACTGTTGTGATAAATAAATAGGTTAAAGTTTGAGTTTTGGGTGCTAACGTTTGCTGATCTCCATGTTCCCGGAAACTGTAATATTATTACAATGTTACATCCAGTCCCAGTCAAACCTAATCACTTTTCTTGTTTTCCATGTGTGAAAGAGACGGGTCGGTCGGTTTTCGTTATGAGAAGGACAAGTACTAGGATCACTTCTATTTATAGATTAGTAATAGCTAAATTTATTGTCGTATAACCTTTGAATTATTTCACTGGCTCGGAATTAATTAAAAAAAAAACTAAAAATAATTCTAATTCAGAATTAATTTGAACTAAAACCACCCACCTAACTCATCAGGTCTCGTCCATCTCAAACAATACTTGTCCCCGGAATTGTGACTACCGACTGATTAAGTACATAATAGACCACAGAATAAATTGTATCCTAAGGTATTAACCACAATAAACTCACTAATTTTCACCCACGAAATATCAATTGTATCCTAAAAATTTCAGTTTTTTCCCAAAGGTATCCTCTACAATACTGTCGAAATTACCAAATCTATCCTTTTCATTCATTGCACCGGGCAGCAGGCCTGGTTTTCTCTTTACCCACCTTCAACGGGCACGCTATCTGAACGGGAGGCACCATGCAATTATACTGTAGGCATACCGAACTATTCAGAGGAATCTCCTCCATCCGATTAATCTCGATTCCGGTCAAGTAGTTATGATGCAAATAAAGTATTCGTATGCTGGCCGATAATAACCGGCCCACGAAGCTAGCCGGGACCTTGCCGGTGAACTGGTTGTTGTTCAAGTAAAGATTCTGTAAGGTCGAGAGCATTGGTGATATGTAGCCCGACAATCTGTTGTGGCTCAGATCGACGGTCGGTATCGTCACTTGTTTGGCTGGTTGGACTGGGCCGGAAAACAAGTTCCTTTCCAGCTGAAGGTTCGTGATTGAAAACGAGAACAAACGGCCCGGGATGGGTCCTGTGAATTGGTTCAAGCTTAAGTCTAGATAGTTTAACTTGTTGAGCCGGGATAGAAGCTTGTCTACCGGTCCGGTCAGCTGGTTGCATGAGAGGGAAATGGACTGAAGGGAAGCAGGGAGGGAGTTCGGAGCGAGCGAGCCGGAGAGAGCATTGTGTTTGAGGTCCAGCCGGGTTAGGACTCGGGAACGAAACGCTGGAACGGAGCCGGTGAGATGGTTGTGACAAAGAATTATGTTGGTGAACTCAGGCAATGTTCCGATGGAGCCAGGGATTCCTCCGGTGAGCTTATTGTAGCTGAGATCAAGTTTTAATCCTCCTCAGTTGTCCCAGAGTCGCTGGAAAATTCCCGGTGATGAAATTCCAGCTTATCGCAAGAAAACGAAGACCCTTCAACTGCGAGATTGACACCGGTCGTTGCCCATAGATCCGACCAGGAACAATGGATAACTCTACGAGAGCAGATAGTTTCCCGATGACCGAATCTATCCTTCCGGTTAAACCCGGCGAACCAGAACGTGGATCACCCAGATTAATAGCCACTACTTTTGTTTGACTCACAGTAAACGTCGGCGAAGTTACAAGGATCGGAAGTAAAATCCCAGGAAGCCGAGAAATTAGAGCCAGACAAGTCATGGAGAGACTTTCTAATGGACTGTAAAGCTAAAAAATCAACCGGGTCTAAAATCGCAAAACCCAGGAATCCACATTGAGACAGAGCAACCAAAAACAGATCCTAAGAGCCCACATGCATTCTCCCTTGTTTAGTCATTCAATCGATGGATCAAAGTAGACCCGAAAAGGGAAGGCTTTTGAGTAGGCAAATGAAGCTTTGTCATGAGAGAAAACTACCGGTTTCATGTGAAAGCCTTTAATGGCGAAACTATCAGCATAGAAGATTATATTAATACATAACGAAGAAACAAAGACCGGCTTGAAGAAGAAGCCGTGGTTGTCCTTGGTGGATGATATTTGAGCTTATTGATAACGACTTCTTAGAGAAGATGAATAGGACAGCGTTGACGGCGTACTTTCTAATTCTAACACCGATGAATGTAATGTCTTTTTTTGGCTTTTAATTATTATTATTATATTAGTTTTTCATCATTATTATTGTTCTTTTACTGTTCTTGGTTTTTTGGTTGCTTTATTAGGGGCAGGTTCAGGGGGGTAAACGGTTGCTCCATTCGCATTTCGTGTGTCCTTTGTTCCATTTTACACAACGTTACTTTATGTGCTTTGCGTTCCAAATAGCACTTAACTATTGAATGTGTTGAGTCAGACCCCTTTGTGTCCCAAGTCCATTACTCCATATTTTAGGCAGTGCCAACTAAAAGAAAGATGAGTGCATGCTCTTGCTACACTTTAAGCATCGATCGCAAACAGTACAACCATCATTGGTCCCCCCTATTTACAGGGTGCAATGCATTTTGGATCGGAAAACATACCTTCGCCTCAGCTTTTCACAGCGGCTTGAACAAATACTGCAACTGATGAATCCGGTTCAACCTGCCAAAAAAACCCCTACCATGTAAAGCAAAGAGAATTTAGTTTCAGAAAAAGGTAGGACAAAACGGGATGATTATTGATAAAAGCCGAATTTGTTTGAGCAATCAGGTTTCTACCTTCTTAGAACACAAACATGCCATCAAGCATTTCATCATTTCCCCCCATCCTCCTCCAGTTTTTCCTTCCCATAGTGGTTGCTGCCACTGTCGACGTCATCATTGGCATGTACAAATAACTTGCCGCTTTTACTGTGCTGTAAGATATCATAGTGCTCTTCCTGGAGATACCCGAAATAAACTTTAATCTGTTTTGCAGAAAATGACGACTAATCCGCCAGAATGTTTCTAGGCGCATCATAATGGTCTACATGCAATATTGAGGCATTGAAAGACGGCATTCCATCTGCTTTACTTCTTAAAGGAGGCAACTTACTCTCTGAAGAGGAAAAATCGCTCGTCATAGAGCAACCAGTATTGGAGTATATATTCTCTAAGTGCTGAAATGGAGTAGAATCGACAGTCAAAGACTCCTGATTCAGTACCAACGGCTCAATGAAGCCATTCCCATCTTTTCCATGGCAAATTCCATTCAGACCCTGGTAAGTGGGTGGATAAGGCTTGTCGCAGTTAATCTGATCAAAATCAAGTAGATTATCCAGTCTCCTTGATGAACCTGACGGGAATCGTAATCATCAAATGATGTGATTTTATAGGCAAGGGCATTTTGGTAGCAAAACAGATATTGCTTTTGAGAAATCTCATAGGCTTACCTCCGGAACTTTCATTCGAGCTAAGCGACGCTGGCTTTGAATGACAAATAATAACCTCTTGTGAGGCTTTATATTCACCTTGATGACGATCAGGAGACGAGGACAGAGGATATTTCCCAACAGAAAAACACCTATATGGAACAACCAAGTAGGTTCTTAGGAGATTCCAAGCACAACCTTAGTAACAAACATGCACATTAACGACTTTTTGGCTTCAATCGATGCATCTGGAACTTGTTGGAAACATCAAACAAGTATTGAACTTAAATCCTTAAAAATAGGCAATATTTTGCCAGAACATTTTTCTCCTCCAATTGAGTACAAAATAATGTCCCAATATTTTGTACAAGAAAATTTTCCGGTAGATTCAATTCAGCGATATCAAAACATTTCAGCTACATTTTCCGTGAATCATCAGGCAGAATAAAACAATTCACATAGAATCAACAATAACCAGAAAGATTAAGCAAGGGTATCATCAAATTCAGAGTTCAAATATCGGTAGAGCTACAAAAAACCAAGAATGGAAAGGCAATCACCTGTCATTCCAGCTAGATCTGCTACGATGGAGACTATCAAAAACAGGTAATAGTTCCTTGCTTTTTTTTATTTCAACTTCATGAACTGGGATCAGCTCAATTTCGAACTCACCACCTTTACAACCATTGGCTCCCGGAGAATCCATCATGTAGAAAGAAATCTGTAATAATGAAACTCAACTGAGGTATTGCACCAATTATGGGGAGAATTTTAAAAACATGAACTACCTTAGTCTTTTGCCAAATTGGTAACCTCCAGGAGTTCACTTGCACCTCTGCATTGGAGAGGTACCAGTGGAAGCTATCGTGGGGTTTTGTCGGAAATGGTTTTGTATTCTTTTCTCCGTTATCATTAATTTCCAGAGAATCCATGCTGAATTCCTCATTCACTGATTTACTTTCAACACCTTCAGCAGCATCTTGTCTCTCAACAGTAGCCTTAGAAATACATTCCTCTCTTTCTGGCCAATCTGACCTCCTACATACGTCCCACCACTGAACAGGTTCAACTTTCACCGTCAAGTCATCCTCTCGTACATGTGCATATGAAGTTGTCTGAACTCGTAAATTACTAGCACCTGAATCTGCCCCAATTGACGGGAGAAGCTCATGTTGAACTACATGACCGGATGGAGTATAAACTAGAAGATGTTTCAAGGAAGTAGTTCTTTGGTCAACATGTTGAGCAGCGAGTGATATAGAATTATGGAAAACAGCCGCAACAGCACCAGATGGCACAAAAATCTTCCCTGTTGCAGTATTCGCAGCATTGCTAAGTGTACTAAGCCATCCAAAACTACTGTATTTTATCCTGCTGACAACAGAAAGCGCAACAGGTAGTGGGGGTGGGAAAGATTGCTGATTAGCGACACAAAACGAGGTAGACCACCATGGAAGGGATAAAACTGGAGAAAGAGAAGGCTCTTCACCCTGAGAACTGAGTGTTTGAAATCCTGTATCACCTCCAAAAGGGGATAAGACAAAGATATGGCAAGTCCCCTTGGATGAAACAATTGCAACCCACTGACTATACTGACTAAAGCAAATATCTTGAATCATCTGTTAAATTAAACGTTTTTTTTTTTTAAAAAAAAAAACAGTAATATTAATATGCAATCTGCAAGAGGAACATAGAAAATAAGATATATATTGAAACTAAATTTGTACTAACAGCTGATGTTATTCCACGATGTAGCTTGTAAAGATGCACGTAAGAAGAGCTCCAGTCATGCCCTTGAACACCTGATCCAGAACGCACATACAATGGCATAATCCTGAAGATCTTTATGTTATTTCCATATACTGATGCGGTGACCAGAAGGGTCCCACTAGGGTCAAAACTTAGTGCAGAGATTGAGCTTGTATGAGCTTTAAATTGAGATATAACATCTCGAGAAACAAAATCTTTTACGACAACCTACAAAATCAACCATTTAAACCATAAGTGTCAGTAATTGGATACTTCAAATCTCATCTATCATGCAAAATATACTCTCTTACTAGCATATAAAGAAGACAGCACAGTCACTAATGCATCCTCTCAAATCTAATTATGATATAATTTCAGTCATTTTAAAACACATATACTTTTATCTCTAAGGTAGAGAAAAGAAAATTTTTATCAAAATAGAAATGAACTCTACACAAAAGCATAAAACTAACCATTCCTGCAAGGTCAATATCAGCTCCTGCCAGTCTTCCAACTTTCCAAACTGAATTTTGTGACACGGGAGAATTTGAGCCGTCAGGAAGTAGCTCTTGACAACACTTGGATAAAGTCCTGTATCCCATATCTCCCACGTTGATTAGCCCCGTTGCCAAATGCTTAGTAGATTCCATTGCATAACGAGCAACCAAACTACTTCCACCTGGGGGTGTTGATGGACTCGCACCAGGAGAAGGGGTAAGCTTTTGTGGGCTTAACCGGTCAGTGTTAGACAACAGTGGATTATTGGAAGCATATGCTAACCACCTTGGTCCCACAGCCATTGGACCAAAACCAACATTAACCCCAAAGGCCCCTTGTCCTGAAAACTGGGGAGTAGGATAGGTGAGGACACTAAACTTATTCTCGAGAGTGAGGGCATCAAAACAATATATCTGCAACAATACAAGAAGAGTTGGTTATGATATATGCAGCACAAAGAATAAATTAGAATAAGGGTAGTGCACAATCTTCGTAATTTTGCATTGCCTTCGATTGGTGTATATCAGGAGAGTTGATCAGCCTACTACCTTTCGACTGACAGATTACTTGCATCACTAGTTAAAGCAATACAAGAAACTAAGAGAAATTACAGACTGAGATCACTGACAAGCAACTATAACAAAACTTAGAAAGAAAAAAGACATAGGTTAGAAGAAAAACCTACTTTACTGACAAGTCTTTATCATAAAATAAAGAAGCAACAACACTGAGTACTTTAATCTACACCTTGAAACCCCCGACATGCAAAATGACTTCATATTTCAGCAAACTAATGTACTGTTTGTATCAGCCAGCACTTACCTGTGTTGCAAGACCTACAGCTACAATCCGGGAACTGCATCTAATCATGCAAACGGATGATCTAAATCTCAGCACATGCACATAACAGTGAGACCGAAGAGAGTAAAATCGAACTGCTGTAGGTGAGCTGACAGAGTTTCCTAACTGTGACTCCATACAACAATCTCGGGCCACCCCAACTGAATGGCCAGCATTCTGACCCAAGCTTGAACTATTGGTTTCATAATCAGCAACGACCAATAGCATAGGATGTGATGACCTGAATCCTTCTCGTCCATCTGAACTCAGAGGGCAAGGCTGCATCTGTAAGAATGAAACTGGACCACCGCGCTTTGAAACTAGTTCACTGTAACTAGAGGCATCCTCCACATCAAAGACTTGAAATCCATTCTGGTAACCAAGTAAGAGAACATGCTTGATGTGAGACGGACCAAGTTCCAACCTGTCAAAGCCAGCCCATGTCACCTGTTCATGTAAAATAACGGAAGCATTTGAAGCACCTAAAAAATCCAACAGAATTATGAAACTGAACTAAAATTTACAAAATTTACACCAAGGCACAGAGAGCAGGTCAAAGAATATTTAACAATGATTTAAAGCTAAACCAAATAGATTCCATTCCTTGCACCTCACTATACTAGAGAGATTTTTTTGTGCCTTACACCTTAGGCAATATAATAGTTAAAGCGCCTAAAGTTCACCTTGCACCCTAGACAACACTGAGCTAAATGGTTATCGACGAGTAATGATAGCGAGTGATGAGAACAATTAAGCTTTAAATCACCATTAATTCATTACTTACGCTAGACAACTCTACTGAGTAAACTAAAAGTTTTCAAAAGATGAAAGAAAGCAACCAGACAAACAAATGTAAACGACCGATTCTGAAATGTAAAGTGAAACCTGATCCTTGGGATCTTCAGAAGAAGTGGAAATGGATGCAGCGACGGAAGCACCAGCGGAACGAACCGTGGAAGCGACGTTACTAGCATTCGTGGAAACAGTCTTCAAACAAGACGAAATAATCCTTAACGAATTCGGAAGCAAGCCATTGTTCCTTCCTTTCCCTTTCCTCATCCTCCAACTATAACCACGTCCTTACTCGTACTGAAACTACTCTCAAGCACCACCGCCACCTATTTTTCTTCTCCTCCTCCTCCTCCGCCACCTTCACCACCAGCATCACAACGGCCTTCCTCAACATTCACCTCCGGTAAGTAACATCTCCGATCTCCGACGATCGGATATAACATCCAATTCTCCTGATCGCCACACAAAAAACCGGCTTGTTTATGCTTTGACTCCAAGGGAAAAAAGCTTATTTCCTCTCTATCCTCTTTACTATATAAAATCTATTTATCCAATCAATTTCTTGTCACTTTTACATAATCATAATCTTATTTATGCCTGAGATTAAGGGTG
Organism: Hibiscus syriacus; assembly: GCF_006381635.1. Lineage (NCBI taxonomy): Eukaryota > Viridiplantae > Streptophyta > Magnoliopsida > Malvales > Malvaceae > Hibiscus > Hibiscus syriacus. The sequence continues at coordinate 876,651 of NW_024063228.1, forward strand.
AAATTGGAGGTTAAGTTTTGGTTTCACTGATGTGGACTTGGCGGTGTGGTTTTTGCCTTCTGGATCACAACACGCAAAAAAGCCTGAAAAAGAAATTTAAAATTAAAATAATGAACACTGTGACTTTTGTCTTTTGACGTGATGTCGGTTGTCGGGCTGTTTTTATTTGCTGATGGTTTACTAAAGTTTGTCTTTGCATTGGGCCTGTTGGATAAATGTCCTGCTCTCATCTCGTTTTAGGCTCTGTCGGGTTGGTTATGAATGTTTGTTACCGAGTTTTATAAAATGCATTTTTAATTTTTGTAATAATTAACTAATTTTTTAATGTATCAAAGTTTATAAAAAATATTTATTTTATAAAAGAATTATTTAGAATCAATTCTAAAATTTAATGTGAATTAGAACAAAAGCAATATTATTTATTACTATTATACTACAAAAATAATAAACAAAATACTATTTTTCAAACTTATATAAACTGATAATAAACTATGTGATATTATTATTTTAAATATAATTCATTGATAGTTAATACAGGACATCAAATATAAGAGTAGTATTCAATACCCTCATCAATGTAGATATGAATTACGCAATACAACCTCCTTAAGGATCTCTTAGGGGAAAAAATCTAATTAATTGCATTCAGTGTAGATACGATACCATTTCATTTAATGACGATAAGGATTGACGAGGAAAGGTAAGTAGGATCACGGTGGTCAACGGAATTACTCGCCGCCATGGGTCAATAATAAACAAACACATGATAATTTAATAGGCAGCCTCATTGAAAATATATATATACTGATCCTTCAGGACTTTTATCATAACTTGCTCTAAAAAAATAAATTAGAAAAAGAAAAGACATTGGCTCTTTCATGTATTTATCCGACCAAAATTGACTAAACCATGGGATATCCTTTACTTTTGTCTCCTTTCCTTCTGTACGTGTCTACTATGTCCCAAAGACACTGCCATTCTTCACTTTCGCCTCCTCGGAATTCTTCCCACCCTGTTCGGTTCCACTTTTTTTAAAATTACGAGAAAACAACGTCGATCCTTTTGTCCCCGTTGAACTTCATTTTTATTGCATGCACAACTTGTTTCTAAAGGTTCGATCTTCTCCATTCTAAATCTCTTCATGGAAAGCTTTTGTAAAGAACGGGACCCGACGTTTTCTCTTGCTCATTAAGCTGTTGGGGTTGCCATTAAGGAGCTGTATAACCTGCACGCACATATTAAGAATCAATTGTTAAAAGAAAAACTGAAGAAGGTTATGGTCCAACGAGCTGACTTGGGTCGTAACACTATATCATACCTGACTCATTTGTGGGCGCCGTATCGAAGACTGATGTATGCACATCGTTGCCGCCAAGAGGACGATGTTCACTTGGCGGACATTGTAATTTTCTCCAAGAGCAGGATCGATCAGCTCTCTAACGTTGTTGTTCTTCAGCAAAGGTTTTGCCTGCCAATAAAAAAGCATAAGCTACACTTGCATACATAGAGAGTCATCGAGTCAGATCATGATGTGTTTCTAGTGGCGTACCCATAATACAAGGCTCTGCCGAGAGTAATCCAAAGCTCTGCGACCAGTGACGAGTTCCAGCAACAATACACCAAAGGCGAAAACATCGGTTTTCTCGTCGACTATGCCGTGCATTAAATACTCAGGAGCCAGGTAGCTGCAAAAAGAAAGCAATAAAGGGAATCGGCTTAATTGTAGATTCCCCAACTGATAACTGTAAAGAAGTATAGTTTCAGGTTATACAAGTTTCGAACCCAAATGTGCCTTCGAACTCGGAAAATGTGCGGTGAGTCCATTGTTCCGGTAGCCATTTCGCGAGCCCGAAATCACAAATCTGTCACCGAATTTGTTACTAATAATATGAAAACCGTAGTAAACTGTTCACATTTCAGGGTTTTGTTTGAAGGGTACCTGAGGATCAAAGTCCTTTGTAAGCAAAATATTTGCAGCCTTTATATCTCTATGGATGATTCTCCTCTTACAACCTTCATGAAGGTACCTTAAACCTTCAGCTGTCCCTAGTGCAATCTTAAACCTAATATCCCATGTCAGTTTTTCCTTCGAACCTGTACGAAATCAATACGTAAAGGACATTCATATTCGGATCGATTCGTTTGATGTTCATAACCAAGCAATTTTCGATATAATGAACTCACCGTAAAGAAGAGAGGCTAAGCTCCCATTGGGAGACAAGTCAAGGACAAGATGCATACCGCCTTCAATTCCATAGCCAATTAGCTTAGCAGTATTGGGATGGTTAACATGAGCCATAATCCCAAGCTCGGACAAGAAATCCCCTATAATCTCATCGGTTGTGCCTTTTGTTAGCCTTTTAATTGCAACAAGCTGCCCATTTGGTAATCTCCCTTTGTAAACTTCAGCATAACCACCCTTTCCGACAAGATTCTCTGCAGAAAAAACAAATCATTAAACCAACATATTTGGTCGAGTTTCAAGCAGCACAAAGTATTGAATTACCGACCAGTGCTGAAGTTTTTGGTGGCAGTTTGAAGCTCGGAGAGAGTGAAAACTTTCCTCGGAGACCTATCGTTAAATGAATTGCCGTTGGCCAGAAAATCCGGTGCAACGGCAACATTTTCTCGCATGCTATTACTCCTCAACGAGAGCCTAAACGATCCAAAAGACTGCAAATTGGCTAATGATTTCTTCGATTTAGTTCTAAATAATTGCGCCAGCCCTCGCCATCGAGAACCTTGCTTCGAGTTTCGCTCGTTTGCCGAGTCTATATTTGGTTCTTTACAAGAATGGCTCCTTTCAAAATCTTCACTCTTGAAGAAATCTTCAAGAACACCAGTGGGAGAACATGAATCAACCTTCTTCTCCATTTGTAAAGTTCATTGAGAGGAACCAAGACAGGGGAAAAGAACAGAGTAATCTGTTTTGGTTGTCTTCCCCCAACCGTTTAACTTGCAAAATCGTTTTTGTTTCTCTGCAAATACAATCACGGGTTAGAAACTTCAAGAAAACAAGACGTAAATTGGTAATAGAACAAAAGAGAAACCAATAAAATATCATTAAACTAAGCAACATAAGGGGGGGGGGAGACGACAAGAAAGGTGAGAAAACCCAGAAAACACGAGTAAAACGAAGAAAGCAAAGGCAATGCGTATACCATCTGAGGATAGGTGGAAACTCTTCGGAGATAGGTTATTGTTAGAGAAAGAAGAGGGAGCACATAAATTTTTGCAGTTTAAGCTTTTATCATCTCTTGCTTCTTCTACAATATTGTTTATAATGATTTCTTCTTCATAAAATAATATTATTATTATTTACTTCACAACTAAATAATACTTCAGCTTAAATAATTTGTTTACTTTTAATTAATATTAATAAAGAAAGAAAATATAAGCTCATCCGTACTTTGAAAAACTTCGGTTGGTCAGGCACGGCTACAATGAGTCCCCCTTTGAGTTGTGGAACGTGACTTAGTTAAACACGTGGAATTTTAACGTTGTCTCGGCCGTGACATGTAATAACTCCGTCTCGTTTTCAATGGCTATGGATTATGAAGTTAAAAATAATATTCGATATTGAAATATTTATCTAAAAAACCGAGTATCTATTTAATAGTAATTAGAAAAAAAAGGACAAAGAGAGAGATTTATAAAGGCAATAATATTTTGAATCTTTCCACTAAAATCTAGACAAGTAAATTAAAATCTAAACAAAAATCAGTTCAGTTAGGGTTTCTGGACAGATGGATTATGGTATGAGCGTATCGTATTGCTAAGCTTTCGTTTTATTTGGTCAAAGTGTTTAAAATCCTAAATTACACAAATTTTCTTAAGGATAAAATGCACTTGTAGGGTTAGTAATTGTAATTTTAATTTCTTTAGCGATACAAATCAAATATGGAAAATATTACACATAAAAAAAATCAACGTTAGTGTTAAAGAATTAATGCACGATGTTCAGCATGGACATAATGTTAAATTTATGTAACTAGTCAATGATATTCAACAAGGACTTAGTATTTCTCTTACGGACCATTTATGTACATAACTACATCGTGATTAAAAAATTAACATGTTTATATATTGCGTGTACGAGTGTAACAAAATCATAAATTGTACGATGAAATTTTAATAAAAAATTAATAAAATATATCATAATAAAACATATTTTAATAGTTTATCTTAAATTTCGTTATACTTTGTAACCAAAACAATAGTTTATCTTTAGATACACACACAAAAAAGAACAATAATTAATCTGGTCTGTAATTATTATTACCTCATTGATACGTAGTCTACAAGTTTCACCTTATAAATCATTTTTAATCACACGTCGTCCCTCGAGTTAGTTAAACCAACTTAATTCCACTTCCGATGAATTATTTAAGTGCAATGATAATAAATAATTGTCAATGTTTACAACTCCCTAAATTGTCTTAAATCACCACCGGAAAGATTAGAAATTTATATAATCATTTTTATTACCTCGTTTATAAAATTTAAAATTTATAAAATTTTAAATAATTTATCAAGTAAAAGACCTGATAGGTTTGAGATAAAATTTAATTCCAGGTTATATCTAAAAGTGTCCCCGACGTCAGGTTGAGAGCAACTTCCGTGAAAAATCTCCGACAGTCAGAATTATGAATTGTCCACCGTGATGCTCTAATTGTTCTTCTCAATTGTGGTTGGTGGCTCATTTGGGCCTTACGTTATACAGATGATTTGATAAGTATTAATATCAGATTTTGCTTTGTCGATTACCGCTTATTCTCTTGCCCTCAACAACTAATAATTATAGGTTAATCATGATAATACAATTATTAATTTTTTTTAATTTCACAAGTAAATTTAATGTGATAGATTGATAAGTGTAATGAGACGAGACGACGATAACTTGTGGGGATTGCCTTCGCCTGCAGCCTTCCTTGCATTGCCCAATTATTATAAAATGAATGTCCCTTGTTCCCATATGTTATGGGGTAAGAGGGAGGCAAGATAGTAGGCTGCCCCCAACACTAGGTTGAGAGCAGCTTCCGTAGGAGACCTCCAAATTATGAAATGCACTCCATAAGACTCAATCCCATGACCTCAAGATTAAGAACATTGTGTTCTACCAACTGAGCTAGATAGTCATTTCGCCCAATTATTATAAAGTTGCACTTATTTTAAATTAGCAATCATAATTTTTTTTTTTAAAAAAGACGGTTGTTACACCATATTCATGATATGGAGCGACATATATATGAGAAGATTGCATATTGTTTTTATTATATTTTAGATTGCAAGTTGAAGTATTATAATAGGGCTGATAGGCATTAGCTTTCCGATTACTTTCTCTTTATCCATTTCTATATTCCGTTCCTAAAATTGATTTAATATATGTGTTTTTATTTAGAGTTGAAACTATATTTCAAAGTGTTTGAAATGTGATATTTAATTTTTGAAAAAGAAAAGATGTTATTTCAAAAATGGCGTTTGATTTTGTTTTCATTGGGAAAATGGATATAAAAACTGAAGTACTAAAAATACAAATAAAATCAACTTAAAAGTCGTATAGAGACATAAAATGATGCCATGCAACGTAAAAGGAGCAAGTTGTCGCCTACGCCTACGCTTGGAGCAAGTTTAGTGTCAAGGGGTTAAAATAAAAGTATACAAATTAAGAGTTTACGTTACTAATTAAATAAATGATTGTTATTTTTAGAGACCTCATATTCAAACACCAAAGATTATAAAGGTGTTTAAGATTCCACTGTTAAATAATTAAAAATCTTCATAACATATACTAGTTTATAATCACTCCTAATTATTAAAATTATTTGATTATATTTGTAATCCTTCTCATATATAATATAATATAGTCCTTGATGCTCTCTAAATGGGCCAAAACCCTTGCATCTTCGAAAAGGCTAGGCTAAGTAGATGGGGCAAATAGTTTCGTAATGGTTGGTATCGAGTTTTTAGGGTATCTGAGAAGGGACGGACCATATGGGTCGGGCCCTAATTCTGAGTTGATATACGCAATAAATTTTTATTATTTTATCTCTTCCAAGATTTTATTCCAATTTTATCCTTGAATTTGAGCAAGATTTAATAAGAGTAACCGAGCATATAGATAGTATTTTAAAACTAACAAAGGCCTTCTATATATACCATAAAAGTTTGAGGGCCTGGAACCATCTATTCATCAGCGTAGTTCTTTGCAATGGCGAAACATGATGAGGGGGGAGGGAATTGGCCCTGAAATTTTAATAACTTTCATTTTTATATATATTCAGATGCAGTTACATATTAAATTAAGTTAATACTTTCAAAATAAGTATGGAGTGTATATTTGTATGATTCTTGTTAATCATGTCATTAAAATATAATAATCAATGTTAATAAAAGAATTTGATCGATAAAAATTTAATTAAATGTAATTTTATATACATAAAAAGTAATTAATTTTTTAATCAAGGTTTTTTCATTATTAAACCTCCATAAGAATTTACAAAAAAAAATGTAGAAACCCAAGTCGGAGCAGATACAAACAAAACCAACCACATCATCATGAAATGTTATTATATTACACAAGGCATAAAGTTCCACTTGCCAGCTCGCTTTCTCCGTCTTCAGTTCTCTTCGATATGCACTTCGCTATTCTGTTCTGTTCTGTTACCATTATTTTTCTCTCATGGTAAATCAAGTGATCCAACTCGCTCTCGAATCTAGTATTACAACTAACACGACAAATAGTCAAACAGGCAAGGCGGCCTTTGCCTTCCAACATCCATTTTTCACAAGTCAAAACTCTCCTCCTCCCCCATCTCGACAACTCCCACTTCCCTTCCTTTCCATTTTCATTTCTCAATCAATGAATTTCTAGCTATAGCAACAGTTTCCCTTTCATCCTCAAATGTCCAGTTTCTTCTTATTATTCTTCTTCGTATCAACTTTCTTCCCACTATGCCTCGCTCAGTCATGTCCTTTAAACTTCACCATCCTCCGCCCACTCATCCCCAATCCCAGGCCCCGCCTCAGTACCTCCATGGAGTGCCACTACGTCGTCCAGGGCCTCCACCTCGTCCTCTCCGACTACCTTAAACGCACCTCGTCCTTCTTCCCTCCCTTGGACACCGCCGAGTCCTGTTGGCAAACGTACCAAACCCTCGACCGGAACTTCGACATGCGTTCCTCTTGCGGTTTCCAAACCGCTTGGATCTCCCAAGGTTGTTTGAACTTAACCACCAAATCCAGCTTCGAAGCTCTGATCCCCAACGCCACCTTATCCGGCATCGTCTCGAATTGTAACCAGTCGTTGCAGGGTTCGGCTTGTGCTTCCTGTACTCGAAGCTTGGCCAATGTGCAAGCTCTGTACTTGTCCGACAATTCAACTGCGAACGTGTCGGACTGCACGGCCTACCCGTCTATTTACGCCGCTGCTTTTGCTAATTACCCCGGACCAACTGATGAAGATACTGCCTCTTGTTTGTTCTCGATTGGTCCTAGCAACAACAGTAAGCGTAGGAGTAACAGAATAGGTTTGATTTTGGGTGTTTTGATTGGTGTAGGTGTTGCTTTAGCTGCTTTGATTGGTGGGTCTTGGTTTGCTCATAGAAAGCACCAGGCTTCCAAGAGGAAGAAAGGAAGAGAGAGAATCAGGAGCCTCGAGATGGGTAGCTTGGGTGGTTCGGGATTGGGTTCAATCAGTGAAAGTACTAGCTTGATTCACTTCTCCTTCGAAGAAATCAAGGAAGCTACTAAGAATTTCTCGAGAGACAACATCGTTGGAAGAGGAGGCTATGGGAATGTCTACAAAGGTTATTTATCCGATGGCTCCGAGGTTGCCTTAAAAAGGTTCAAGAACTGTTCTGCTGCCGGCGATGCCAATTTCACGCATGAAGTCCAGGTAATCGCCAGTGTTCGGCATGTCAACCTCGTTGCTTTGAGAGGATATTGTACGGCCACCACCACGTTAGAGGGTCACCAGAGGATAATCGTTTGTGATTTAATGAAGAACGGGAGCTTGTATGATCATCTGTTTGGTTCCATGGGAAAGAAACTCAGTTGGCCTATTCGACTAAAGATTGCACTCGGGACAGCTAGGGGACTGGCTTATTTGCATTACGGAGCACAGCCTGCAATCATTCATAGAGATATCAAAGCAAGTAATATACTTTTGGATGACAAGTTCGAGGTGAAGGTAGCGGATTTCGGACTCGCAAAGTTCACACCGGAGGGGATGACTCATTTGAGCACCAGAGTAGCTGGAACAATGGGATATGTTGCCCCTGAGTATGCATTGTATGGTCAATTGACAGAGAGAAGCGATGTGTATAGCTTTGGTGTAGTGCTTCTTGAGCTGTTGAGTGGAAAGAAGGCGCTAGTAATGGATGATGATAACCAGCCTTCTTTAGTGGCTGATTGGGCATGGTCATTGGTAAAGGCCGAGAGAGCATTGGATGTTATCGAAGACGGCATGCCAGAGTTGGGGCCACCAGAGGTTCTTGAGAAATACGTGTTGGTTGCGGTCCTTTGTTCGCATCCCGAGTTACAATGCCGGCCAACAATGGACCAGGTCGTGAAAATGTTGGAAACAGACATTTCGGTTCCAACGATCCCTGAGCGGCCAATCCCTCTAGTGGCTCATATCGATGACATTGAGAGATCGAAAAGCAGTAATGGCTAGGGTCAACTCTCAGGTTCAGGCTATCAGATATTTGTTTACGAAAGTAGTCATCATTCAGGCCGTAAGGTGGAAGGGACAAGTTCAAGTTAGATTCATTTGAATTCAATATGGGGCACAAAATTGCATCCCACATCTGTAAAGAAGATCAAATTGATTTGTTCAACAAATGATGCTTCATTGTTTTATTTTTCTTCTGGAAATTCCTCATATACATATATACACGTCATGTTTTTTCCATCCTGTGGCATGGAGTTTTGTTCTTATGAATACAAGGTAATTGCAAGAAATTGAGATTTGTTTAATGCAAGAACGTGATTTCTAGACCATATCGCCTGATTTGCAGCCTTCTGCATGTGCTGTTGCTTCTGCATAATTAATAGCTACTATATTAGAATATGTATATACATATTGTACGTAGAACTGGTGCAGCTGGTAAGCTTGGACAGAAAATGGATAACGGTGCACCTGCATATACTTGTAGACGGCTATCTTAATCGGATTCAAATTTTAATAGTATATATAAATATACGTCTAACACGAATATATTTTCTTTTTAAACCTTTCCATATATATATATATATATATATATATATATAAAGAGGGGATTATATTCTCATATAGCACCCTCTTTCGGATTTCGAATACAGATATATTTTTTTAATAAAAAAAGTAGTTACCAGGGGCGGCACTGTGTATAAGTACCTGTGCTGTTCCAGCAGCCATAATTTAACGATTACTGAACATTGTTGACTGAATGTGAATTTGTGGTGGCGGAATCTCATAAGACTGCCAAATGGTAGTTTTTGACTTATCTTAGCTTGACCAACAATTACTATGAAACCAGTGATGGACGAGTAATGTTAGAATGGTTGTATTTTTATTAATAATTGAATTTTATAATTTCACGCTGTCTAAAATTTTAATGCAAAATTCGTATTTTTAATATAGAATCGACCGTGAATCCTTACATGAAACTACCGTCTTGAACGTGAATTCAAATTGTCTTAAAAGTTGACTAATCAAAGCTAGAAAGGTCGCTGGTGACAATGAAGACTATACTAAAATTTAGGATTTAACTCCTCCACTTACACCTTAAATAGTTGAGCCTCTCTATTTGTTAGCACAATATAATACGCTTTAATAAAACCAAAAAAATTAAGATTCGTTTTGATATGATCAAAAACTTGAGAGATTTATCGGTTGGATTTGAGAAACAAAAATTCTACAGTATAATGCTTAAGACTATTTTAAAGAAAATTTCCATCTGTTCACTTCAATGGCAACACCTATTGATATTATCAACTTTGATTAAAATAGATGATGCTCAAATTATAAAGTTAAAGTAGAAGGACGAGAATCAGAATTAGACTATTTCTTCATAAAATCTACAAGTGATAAACGCGATAGAGTTTGAGCTGCCGGTGTAAATTTTCAAAGATGGAAAGTACTCAATCGTACTAAACAAAACCTCCATAATTGGAGAGAGAACTGAGAAGGTTTCATTGTAATGATGAAGCAAAAAGAGTAAATACAGTGAAAATAGGAAAGAACTTACTTCAAATGCTGAAAGCATCTGTCTTGGTTGGTCTAAGTGATAACCAAAGAGAAACTGCAGAACATGTTTTTAAACATGGGTAATACGTATCGAAAACACCTGTTAACAAAAATATAAATGATACAGGTAATGTATGCGTATAAGCCTAGTGAACATATATTGCTTCAAGCTTCTTCGAATTTCCATTTGTTACACAAAGTGAAACACAGAACTGAAGGTGACAATGGCCATCAAAGAGGATATAGAGAGAGGTAACCACGGTATTCGTTAAGAGGTAAGTGAACCTCTCTTGCCCGGGGAGAATAATACGGCCAATAAGGAAGACGAATATACGGATGGAACGAACACCAAAGCAAGTCTATGAAAGGGAGGAGTGGCAGGATTTGTTGGGAAGCTTAAACCGAAGATCATCGATATTTCTTTTGAAGTGCCATAGTTTTTTCTTGGAAATCTGGTAGATAGATTGGTATATTAAAACACGATCCACATTTCTTTCTCCGAACGTGTGCATCATTGATTGTTTAAGAACTTAAAGAGTAAATGACTATATTAGCATATATACATCACGATTGCTGTTTCATGCTTATGATGTCTCCTGCATAATCAAAGATGTTGCTTAAGTTACCGTATACTAAATAGAATGTAGCGAACATTTCTGGGTAAGATAGTTCATCGTTTAAGTCGAAAGCTGTGTCGTTCCGACGAATTTCCTTATGCATTGAAAATGCATTCCTTGTGATTCTAGCGAGCATTTCTGGGTAAGATAGTTCATCGTTTAAGTCGAAAGCTGTGTCGTTCCAACGAATTTCCTTTTATGCATTGAAAATGCATTCCTTGTGGTTCTTCCCCTTTTTTTCTCTCTTCCATGAATTCTGAGGATGTTTTCTTTCTTTTTGTTTCAACTTTGCACTTAGGTTCATATATGAAGATTGGTCCATGCCTCACACTGCAGCAAAGTTGAAGTTCCCCTTCGTTTGGGATGAGCAGTGCTTTCAAGAACCTCGACACGATGAGCTTTAATTTTCGAAGAACTTCATAGACAATGCCTTGGCCCTTTTATTTTTAAGATGTTATTAGTAAGTCCAATTTGATAACCGTACTAGTTTTTTTTGTTAAAGTAATGATATAGAATATATTTCTTTAGAATTATTCGGTTATACAGATAGAGTCACTTGAGAACTCGATCAATAATGTTTAACCGATAATATTTATATATGTTAGTTAAATGTTTAAGGTTAATCTAAAAAATTATTCTATATCGTCTTTTAGATGAAAGCGTAATTAATAATTTTATGAAATTTGTTACATCCCGTCAAAGCTCTTCCGCATATCATCGCATCTCGTGTTTATTGGAAGATCTTAAAATATCTTTGAATCTTCGATATCATGGGAATTCTGAAAGACATGGAAAGGTATATTTGGCATAAATACTTCGAATACCAAACATTTATCGAGAAATCACGACTAGTCGTAATGATCTTTGACAAACCCATGTTACCTACTAGAATTGAACCCATGTGACCTACTAAAATTAAATTTTCTATTACTTAATTTTGTTTATCCAACTTATCAAACCACGGGTAGTCATTATAATCTCATGACTGAAATGTACAGTAAAAACCTCTATAAAATCTATCTAATATCTCAAAGTGAGAGAAGAAATGTGACATTAATAAAATTCTCACCTAAATTTTTCTATGCTCTACATCTTTATAAAGTTGGAGCATTTTGATACCAATCAATGATTATATTTTCATTAACTATAATTATCTATCTAAACTAAAAGTGATAAACAACCAATAGTAATTATAATTCATTTAGTTCTATCAATAAATATACTAATAAGAGATGTCTATCCAACTCAGTTGGTAGAGCACAAGGTTCTTAATCTTGAGATCATGGAATTGAGTCTCATTGAGGGCATTTCATAATTAGGAGGTCTTCTACGGAAACTGCTCTCAACCTGGTGTTGACCTACCCTTACCCTATTATATATGGGAAAAAGGGACAGCCAATAAATATATTAATAACATAGTAAAGGGATTAAAATCAGGATTGGACCTTTTATTATAAGCAAATAAGTGGACGACAAGAGCCGCAGCCCAAAGACACAATGTGTCTAGAATTGAACCGGTCTGGTTCACCGTATAGACCAACAAGAAGTAGACCTTCCATTCCACCCTCTGCAGATGCACACCCTTCGTTTCATTATCGTATCAGAAATTCAGAATAATCCGTCCAAATCTCCGTCAATTCTTAACTCAGAGAACCCTAAATTTTAATCATGGATTTCTTCAAATCAGTTTTCGCCGACGATCCAGATCCCACTAAACCCCAACTCCAACCGGAATCCGATACTCTCAGAGCCGAATACTCCACCCCCGATTCCTCTCCCAAACTGTCTGATCCCGATCCTAACGCTAGCGGGTGGAGCTTCGGCGGTCTGTTCAAAACGATAGCAACCAGATCCGAATCCGTGATCGAAACCTACCGTCGCGACCTCGAAGAATTCGGGGTGGGTCTCAAAAAGGAAATCGAGGTAGCTCAGGGCTCGTTAGGGAACGTAGGGCAAGTCATTGATGAGTTCGGGAATACGGTCATAAAGGGAACGACTCAGATCATTAATCAAGGCAAGGAAGCAATATTAGTTGCCGATAACGAATCCGATTCCCCTTCCTCCGAGAGCAAGGACAAAAGTCAGATTGCTCAACGGAGCTTGAACTCGAATCGGTACAGTCGGTTCGATGCTCAAGCAAGGGCAATTCAAGGAGATATTAATACTTATATTGAAGAGCCGGAGGATTTGGAGTATTATAAGAAGTGGAAAGCTGGGTTTGATTTGAGAGATAAGGAAGAAGAGATTGAGAGATTGATGGAAGAGAATGGGGAGATGGAGAGTGTTTATAAAAGGGTTGTTGGTGTTTCGAATGGGGTTGATCATGAGACGTTTTGGTGTAGGTATTTTTATAAGGTTTGTAGGCTTAAGCAAGCCGAGGATGCGAGGATTAAGCTTGTTAAGAGAGCGATTTCTAGGGAAGAAGAGGAGGATCTGAGTTGGGATGTGGATGAGGATGAGGATGAAGAAGAGGTGGATGAGAGAAATGTAATGCCGAAAGTGACTTTAAAGAAGCAAGAAGATGTGGAGAAGGAGGAAAAAGATGCAACCGTGGAACAGAAAGCAGAAGAAACTGATATTTTGGATAAAAAAATGGTGGTAGAGAAAGCTGGAAAAGGTGCTGCTTTGGAGAGTGAGGATCAAGCTGCTGAGAAGGTAAAGGAAATGAATCCTGTAGAGGAACCGCGAGTGGAATGGAAGGGAAATGATATTGAATCAAGTGGTGGTAATGTGGTTACAGAGAAAGCTAATTTGGAGAAGAATGAAGAGGCTTGCAAGGATGATTCAGTGGCGAAATCTGTCCAGAAAGTGGTTTCTGAAGGGAACGGCAAGAATGAGGAGCTGAAGCCAAGTAGTGGAAGTGGTAAAGACAGTGATTTTTCAGTCGTGTCAAGCCATCCATCTATGGCTGAGGAGGATGAGGATCTCGGGTGGGATGAAATTGAGGATCTTAGCATCATTGATGATAAGAAAGGAACTCATAGCGGAAACCCGAGCTCCTCCAATAGGGCTGACCTGAGAAAGCGACTAAGTACTGCAGAAGAAGATGAGGATTTGAGCTGGGATATTGAAGATGACGACGAACCGGTTAAATCTTGATGAAAAACTTTAATTTGATGTTTATTGTTAAGAATTTATTGCATTATGATGTTTCTTTTTCCTTGTATCCCTTTCCCTTTTCATTTGAAATGCAAGTGTCTTCTACGATTAGTGTAGCTTTAAGATGATTGATTGAAATGAAATTGAAGCATCTATGTGCCTACTAAAATTGCTTTGCTTGTGGCCATTTTACTAACCTTGATATTGATCGACTTATTGATATGATCTTGAACCCTGGTTTTTTAAATGTTGATGCCTTGTTCACAAGTAGATTCTGCAACATGTGTTTCAACAGGTGAAGGTCACGCTCGCTACTGTTGCTCGCAGAAGAGCGAGCGTGACAACTGGACCATGGAGGACCTCCCAATTTCGGTGTCGTCATTGGCTCATAGCCAGTGCATCCTAGCCATTAGTAGTCATTATGGTTCCTACCTATACTATGCACATAATATTAGCATTTTAATCCAAATGGATAGTGGCAACTACTTGAACTAATGGCATTGTGAAAATAAATGATCAAACTAAAATATATTAGAATGGGTTTAAATTCCAAATCTGACAAAAGTAGACAAACCAAAATCATAAATTCACGGACTTTCAATAAAATGAAAATCTACACTAGCACTCGTTAGTGCTATAATTAAATTTAGGGTAAATTACACTAGAGGTTCTTAAACTATGATCAAATGGTTGTTTTGATCATTATATCTTTAAAAATTACAAATTAATCATTAAATTTATTGAATTATTACAAAATATTTGTAATGTTGCAAAATTGTCACCAAATTTATTGAATTATTATAAAATGATCATTAAATTTTATTGAATAAAATAATTATTATTAATTTTTTTCAGATTATTATAAAATATTTATTGAACTTATCAAACTTTGTTATTATAACGTTGAAATGACACTTTTATTACACTTTGATAATTTTGTAACTTTTAAAAGTTTATTGACCCTTGGATCATAGTTTAGGGACCTCTTTGTACTTTACCCTTAAATTTAAATAAACGAGTGAGTGGTTTTGGGGCCGTCAAAAACAAATATAATTGGGCTGAGAGCCTCCCTTTTTTGTTTCTCCTTTCACTCTAAACCCTCGGCTAACAATAACACTGTTGAATACTAAAACCCTTCCCCCAAAGCCAGCAGCAAAATCCCCCCCATCTCCCATCTGTTCCACTCGCTGTACTACCTTTGCGTTTTCTACCAACAGATCAAAGTCAAAAGCATAAACAAATGGCTGCTCTCGTCATTCGGAACTCTAATTCGAGGCGTCTTTTCTCATTCTCTTCCCCAATTTACTGGTCCTCTCGTGGCTCCATCTCTTCTTCCCACTTCTCAGTCTCCGATTTCCTCTCTGGAAATGAGGCGGCGGTTCCAGCTAACGCTAACCCTTGGTGGAGATCCATGGCTACTTTCACTCGCACGTTAGTTCTCTCCATTTCCATTTTCTGAATAAATTAAATATCTTTCCCTTTGTTACTTTCAACTCTCACACCTTTTCCGGGGAGGGGTGTGGGGTATATTTGTTCTTTTAGGGAGTTTAGTTGGTGAAAATTTGTGCTTTGAAAAAAAAGGCATTTTCTTTAACTTTTCTGTAGTTTAATGACGGGTATCTGTTGAAACATGATATACAAACAATGAAAAGAACAGAGGTGGAAAATGGGTTTTAGTTTTAACGGTTGAAATCGTTTCTTTTCCAGAAAACCTCATGTTAATGTAGGAACAATTGGGCATGTTGATCATGGGAAGACCACACTGACTGCCGCAATCACAAAGGTTGGCTTATGGATATTCTTAATACTCCGTTTTCTCTCCACAAATTATGTCACTTTGGAATAGTTATGAAGCCGTTATTAGCGTTACAATAGTGATCTGATGATAGGTTCTGGAATTTTGTTAATAGGTGCTGGCAGACGAAGGAAAAGCCAAGGCTGTTGCGTTTGATGAAATTGATAAGGCTCCTGAGGAAAAGAAGAGAGGAATTACAATTGCAACGGTTGGTAATTTTTGTTTCTCTTGAATAAGTTTAATGCAATTTCTTTCTTGATATTTTCCTCCTTGCACTGTTATCACACTTGATTTGATTTTGCAGGCTCATGTGGAGTACGAGACAGTGAAGCGTCACTATGCTCATGTAGACTGCCCCGGTCATGCTGATTACGTTAAAGTAAGCCCTTAACTTAATATTGTAAATAAGAAATATGTTTCTAGAATCTTTTGCTGCCTACCCTTTGTTACACAAATTTTTATATGCTCTCTTATTACAACTTCAATATTACTTCTACTGCTAGTTTTATCCATTTTCACTAACTTAGGTGCTGACACTAACCATCTTGAATTGCTGTTTCATATTTATTTTATTAATGCACAGCATAATTCCAACTGTCAAACCTCTTATGAGCAGTGGCCTAACCATAACATGTTCTGCAGAATATGATCACTGGTGCCGCTCAAATGGATGGTGGTATCCTGGTTGTGTCTGCTCCTGATGGGCCCATGCCACAGACTAAGGAACATATTCTACTTGCCCGACAGGTGAATATACTACTATTAGCTGCTTGAATTATTTATCTTGGATGTTTGCCTGTGGTTTCAGAAGAGAGAATTATTTACATGTAAGATGTTTTTTGTCTACAGGTTGGTGTGCCTTCTCTTGTGTGTTTTCTGAATAAAGTTGATGCTGTTGATGATCCAGAGCTGTTGGAGCTTGTGGAGATGGAGCTTCGTGGTAAGTAACCTTTTGAGTTATTCTTGTGTTTTCATTGTTTTGACTTCTTGGAACTAATTCACATAAGTTTATCCTTGCAACAGAGCTTCTTAGCTTCTACAAGTTTCCTGGGGATGAAATACCTATTATTCGGGGATCAGCATTGTCTGCTTTACAGGGTACAAATGAGGAAATTGGCAAAAATGCAATTTTGAAACTAATGGAGGCCGTAGATCAGTACATTCCTGACCCTGTGCGCCAACTTGACAAACCTTTCCTGATGCCAATCGAAGATGTTTTCTCAATTCAGGTAGTGTGCCATGCATTTTCTTTCCTTGCTACTAGTTATTTCTTTTGGCTTTGCTCAATCAGTTGTTTTAGCTCTCTTTTGTCTCTTTGGTTATCATCTGTCTTGGTCTTTCTTCCCCTTTTTAGCCATCCAATCTTCTTTAGGATTGTATTAAATGTCAAGTAACTAGGTTGTGGCTATAATATTATTGTCATTTTCCCATTCTCTATATCATGATAGGATGAGGAATTGAGGTTTTAATGCTTTGAAATGTAAGCTTTTTTCATTTAAAATATGATAATGTTACTTGCATATATTGTTTTGCTGAAATTGCAATCATATCTGTTCCCCTTCTGTATTTGAGTAAATTTCCATTCTATCGAGTGTCTGAGCAAATTTTGAGTAAATGTCAGAGAATTTTGTTACTATTGCATGCCAGAAACTGAATTTTGGAGTTAAAATTGTTAATTTAGCTCTGTTGATTTTGACTTGTTTACTGAAGGGACGTGGAACTGTTGCAACTGGTCGTGTTGAAGCAGGGACCATTAAAGTTGGTGAAGAAGTAGAAATTTTGGGGTTAACGCAGGTATATTTGTATATTGGTATTTTGTCATTTTCTTAATTCAGTATGCATTTTCTTGAGACAGATTTGCTGGACTGAATAATGATCTGAAACTCTTTAGTCTGAATAAGTCAGCTTGATAATGGTTGTTTAATGAAGGGTTTTGTTGTATATTTTATTAAAATGTGTAGAAAAACAAAATTACGTGATGCAACTGGCAGAAGCTGTAGAAAAAATGAGTGAGAGAGTCAAAAACTTAGAGAGAGAAGGAGCGAATGGTCAGTTTATTGTGGGGGAGAAATGGACGATTTTCGTTGATAATCTTAGCAAGAGGGTTACAAGAGGTGAATTAAGGGAAATATTTCAGCATTATGATCAAGTTTTTGCAAGTGAGGAAGGGAGGAGGAGGGCTATTCAGGGTGTTAACGGAACTTGGATCGATGGGAAAAAAGTTTCAGTCGGGTTAGAAAAATATCAGAACAACAGGAATAGAGAAGTTACTGAAGGCAGGTCTACGAGGGATGGGCCAATCCCAATAAGGGCGGAGAAAACAAATGGTGAGAAGCAAGCTGGATCTTTGAGAAACCTGAGGGACAGTAGATCATACAAAGAGGTGGTGGAAACGACCAATAGAGAGGATTGCGGAAATGTCAATAAAGAGGATGGTAAAAGGATAAGGAAGGCTGCTAATGGGATAAGGAATGTCTGGGAGATGCATATCTCCTCGGAGGATTCGACTTGGGTGAAAAGGTCTTTAACAGGGGTAATCAAGCATTCCTTCGAGCAAGAATTTGTTCAAAAAGCTTTGGCAAGTGAAGGAATTCAGGTAAGAATAGCGAGATGGGGCTACGCATGGAATGCTTGTGTTGTAACCTTTAAATCGATTGAAGACTACTCTGACACATGGGCAAGAAAACAGGAGGAGATCTGTTATTGGTTTGATTGGCTGGAGCCATTGCTAAACGAGGAAGGAGTTCCATTGGCGTTCTGTCTCGTGGAATTGATGGGATTACCGTTATTATGCTGGAATGTAGAGTTCTTGGAGAAACTTGTGCAGAAATGGGAAAGTTCATTGGCATCTTGGATTCTTCAAAGAATAGGTCAGATTTATCGTCAGCAAGAGTTTTGATCAGGGTCGCCAGTCCGTTTGATGTCCCTGAAATGGTCACAATAGGGTCTTACGGCAGATCTTTCAAGGTCAAAGCCATACTGGGATCGGTATTTTTTAAAACCGGAGGAGTTTTCCGGGGGGGATGGTGAAATTCAAATTACGGGTACAGTGAAAATCATTTTCCCGAGGAAGAGTGCGGCCGCCGTCTGACTTTGGAACAAGTCGAAAATTTTAAGTCTGAAGACTCTATGCTGAAGAAAGATAACTGGCAGGATCAGAGCAGAGGAGTAGGTTGCAAAAGGGTTGGGGAGCAGCTTTTACCAAAAAAGTCAAATATGATATTTTAGACGTTGGGTTGTCAGATTTGCGGAAAAAGGAAAATATCCTGCTGGGGAGCATGCTGGACTTGGTCTAAGGGAAGAATTGGGCCTAGACTCTCAAGCCCAAGATTGTAACAGTTTTATTTCTGAATCAAGCATGAAGAGTATGTCCTCCAGGGCCTGCGTATAATCTGAAATGGATTGCCGAAGGGTCCAAAGCAGATTTATTCCCCAATTAAACAGGAATGATCAAGTCCAATGAAGAATCGATAAAGGACGTAGTGGCCTTGGACAATGAGTTACGAACGCAAAGGAGGGGGAAAAGGTTGATGTTTCAATCAAACTGTTGGAACTCAACCAATGGAAGTACGAAAGGGGACGTTTCCTAATGGTCAGAGGAGCTGGAGTCCGTTGGTTTATTTGTCCAGAAGTTTGGCTTTGACGAGTGTTCCGGTGGGAAGAGGGAATAGAGGAACTTGGAATAGAGTATATAAAAGATCAAAAGATAGAAAATTCTGGTATGATCCAAAGATAGAAGAAGAGCTGTTGCGACCAGCTGAGGTACTGCACCTTAATAGAAAAGCTTCCAATCCTTTATTGACCACCCAACCGCTCCCAACTTTAGAGGAAGATGGAATATTAGCGACGACGAGGAAGGAGGTCCTTTTAAAAGTGTAGGAGACTTGGACCAGCATTCAGGGAGCAGGTAGTGCCTCGATCAGATTGCCGTGGCTAGTTTACACACAGTTTCTTCTCCCTCCTTTTCGATGTTTTGGAAGAAGCGGTGGCTACGTGGGAGGTTAGTAAGTTGTTGGGGATCTCATTTAAAGAAGGCAAGAAGGTGTTTTTAGATAAAATTATTGATCTTGAGGAAGGATTGGGGGTTAGTAGGAATTGTTGAAATAAGGGGGTGTGCTATTGTACTTTTTTGAGTTGAATTTCTTGGGATATTTGTTATATTTATGAGTAACATTAATATTATTTCGTGGAACATAAGGGGGTTGGGGAAGAAGGAAAAAACAAGAGCTGTAGCTAAATTAGTCAGGAAAATAAGCCGAGCATTCTACTTATTCAAGAAACAAAGCTAGAAAACTGTTCTATGGCACTAAG
Source organism: Hibiscus syriacus (assembly GCF_006381635.1). Lineage (NCBI taxonomy): Eukaryota > Viridiplantae > Streptophyta > Magnoliopsida > Malvales > Malvaceae > Hibiscus > Hibiscus syriacus. Next base: position 896,704 of record NW_024063228.1, read on the forward strand.
GAGAAGGGTAGGGGGTTGTCTTCTCGAGGATGTATCTTTTCTCCAGCTTGGGTCTGCAGGGGGTTTGCTGGTAATGTGGAATGATAATGAATTTAAAGTGTCCAGTAGTTACCTAAGTAGCAGGATCATTGCAATATTTGGGAAGTTTAAGAATGTTGTTGAGGAGTGTGTGATTATGAATATTATGGTCCCTCCACTGAATCTGAAAAGGATGAATTTTACAGGGAACTACTGGAGTTGTTTCAGCCCAATCGAATCTACTTTGTATTGGGGGGGACTTTAATACGTATCTTGATCCGGCCGAGAAGATGGGAAGGTCTCAAAACTGGCATTCTGTTGATATATTTAGGAATTTTCTGCAGCAAACCAATCTAATTGATCTTCCGTTGGTGGGGGGAACTTTTACTGGTGTAACAACAGGGAAGAATCAACCTGGGTTAGGCTTGACAGGTTCTTAATTTCTGGTAATTTTTGACCTGTCCGAATGTAGTTCAAAGGCTACTGCCTAGGTCCATATCAGATCATAATCCGGTGTCATTGGAGGATTCGTATGTAGACTGGGGTCCTAAACCATTCAGATTTTACAATTATTTACTAGAGGAAGAGGCTTCGAGGATTTGGTTAAATCTTCAATGGTTGACTTGATGGAAAGGAATAATAGAAGGGTATCCTCAGTCTTTTACAGGGAACTAAAAAGTCAATCAGAAACTGGTCAAGCAGGAAATTTAATGGGATTTCAGACTCTATCGAAACTTTAGAAGGGCGAATTAATGAGGTAGAATGAAGGCACAAGGTAGCAATCTTTCTCCGCAAGAGTGGGAACAGGTGAACAGTCTAGATCGAATCTCTGGAGGTTGTACAGGATTGAAGAAAGCGTGTGGTTTCAAAGATCAAGAACGAGATGGATCAAAGGAGGGGACAGAAATACTAGATTTTTCCACTTGTGTGCACTAAACAGAAACAGGAGAAATGCAATTACGAGTCTGAAGATTTAATGGGACTGTAGTTTCACCCGTCTCTGATCAAGACTCACATTTCTGATTTTTTTAAGACAGCTTTTAATTCCATTTCTACAATGGAAGTGGAGAACTTATTTCTGGATTTTTCTAAACTGTCAAGGGAACAATCTACAAAAATAGAGGAGAAGTTTTCAGAACAGGAAGTTGGCAAGCTATAGCATCCTCGGACAGTTCTAAATCTCCTGGTCCGGATGGCTTTACAATGGGTTTCTTCAAGAAATGCTGGCCAGATTTAAAGGAGCAAGTACTGGAATTTTCAACGATTTTTATTTCGGAAGGATGTGGGAGCATGGAGTAAATCACGCCTTTATTACCCTAATTCCGAAAATTTTAAATCCGGAAAGTGTTTGAAGACTATCGACCAATTAGCCTTGTAGGAAGTTTGTATAAGATCCTATCAAAAGTTCTATCCAAGAGACTTAGCAGCTGTGTTGGTGACATTATTAGCCCTTTCCAGTTTGCGTTTACCAGGGAGACAAATGTTGGATTGTGCATTTGTTGCAAATGAAGGGATCGATTATTGGAGAAAACAAGGTCTACAAGGGGTTGTTTCAAAGTGACTTTCGCAGAGCATATGATTCTGTTGAATGGCCGATTTGAACAGAGCAATGAAGGAGATGGGCTTTGGTTTAAGATGGTGTTCGTGGATATCACAGTGTATCTCTTCTGCTTCGGTTTCGGTTCTGGTAAACGGTTCCCCTTCGGAAGAGTTTACTATGGCTAAAGGACTAAGACAAGGTTGTAGTCTCTCTCCGCTTTCTGGTAAACGGTTCCCCTTCGGAAGAGTTTACTATGGCTAAAGGACTAAGACAAGGTTGTAGTCTCTCTCCGCTCTTATTTAATATTGTAGGTGAGTTGCTGCATTTGATGCTAGACAAAGCGGTTGACAAAGGACTTTTCCAAGGTTTTGTGATTGGGAATTCTGCGGATTCACTTCGGTTATCTCATCTTCAATTTGCCGATGATCTCATCATTTTTTGCCAAGCTTCACTTACTCAGATTAAAATGTCAAAAGGGTGCTGAGGATTTTCAGTATTATGGCGGGGTTGCATCTAAACTTAAAGAAGAGTAAACTGTATGGTGTCAACGTTGATGAGGATATTTATCAGACTGGGCAGTGGAAGTGGGCTGCTCTGTTGATCGTTTTCCCGCAGATTATTTGGGTCTTCCAATCGGTGCTAAGAAGAATTCTGAAGCTTTATGGGATCCTGTCCTTAAAAATTTCAATTCAAAACTAGCGGGTGGAAGCTTCTTCTCTGTCCTTGGCTGGCAGGACAGTTCTATTAAAGTCAGTGTTGACTTCACTGCCAACATTTTTCCTATCTTTCTTTAAAATGCCTTGCAAAGTTGGGAATAAATTAAACTCCTTAATGGCCAGATTTTTATGGGGTGACAGTGCGGAAAAAAGGAAGATCCACTGGTTAGTTGGGATACAGTTTGCAAACCAATGAACAGTGGTGGCCTTGGGGTTCTTGACTTGAATATTTCTAATCGGGCATTATTGGGGAATGGTGTGGAAGTTCGCAAATGAAAAGGATTCCATCTGGAAAAAAGTGCTATGTAGTAAGCATAATTAGTAGTAATACTATGTCTATTAGTAAGGTCATTTCTCCAAAATCTTCTTGGAATTTGAGAAGTATTGCTAATAATTTCTTGAAGAATGATTCGGCGGTGAGTGTCTTAGATCTTTTTCGAAGTTGCAAGTAGGCAATGGTAAGTCCATATCTTTTTGGACGGATCCATGGGTGGATGGGTTCCCTTAAAAATTCTTTTCCCTAGAATTTTTGCACTCTCAACCAACAATGGGGTAGGTTGCCGATTTCGGAAGCTTTGAGTTGAATGGTTGGCAGTGGAATTGAGTGTGGTCAAAAGGGGTGGTTGGGTTTGTCTCCGCCTCGTGTAGAAGCCTTCCTATGGCAGTTAGCTCATCAGAAGGTTGCAGTTAAAATGGAGTTAGTTAAAAGAGGAATGTCCTTAGAAGAAGATGTACTCTGTCCTTTTTGCAAGGAACATGAGGAAACTGTGCAAACACTTATTCATTTCGTGTTTTGTAGTTTGGGAACTATGGAATAAACTAGCAAGCTTCTGGGACTTGTCTATTGTGCTACCACAGGACCCTCCTTCCTTATTTAATTCGTGGGGAGTTTGAGGTTGAATTCATTGATTGGAAGTTTATCCCGGGAGTCGTTTTTGGTCTATTTGGAAAGCAAGGAATGCGATTGTGTTGAAGGTGTAAACCTTGATAGGCTGTCTCTCTTTTTCCTTGTGAGATTTAGGTTATCTAAATGGTTCCTAGCCAGTATCCTAAATTCCTATCCAGGAAGATCTGCTAATTGGGGATCCATCACTAGTGATGGTATTCTGTTCCTAAACCTAAAGATTATGATGTCATTAGCTGGCTTCCTCCACCTGTTGATTCTTAAAGATGAATGTTGATGGAGCTGTTAGGTTAAAAGACTCGATTGGAGGTATTGGAGGCATTTTAAGGGACTGGAATTGCTGCACTCTACTGACTTTTTTCTGAGAATATTGGTCAAGGTCCCCCACCAGTTGCAGAGTTAAAGGCTATTAAAAGAGGCATCGAAATTTTTTAGCTTCAAGATGGTCTGCTGCTAGTAGATTGGTTGTTGAGAGTGATTGGTAAGTCGGCAGTGGAGTGGATTCACCCCCGTCTTTGGCACCAGTTTTCATGTTGCCTTGGTTAGAGAAATTCTGTTGATCCTTTCGGGAAAGGTGGTTTTAATTAGGTAATTCCAAGTCTTGTAATGGAGGCAGATGTTTAGCAAAGCAGGGGATCGGTTGATTGTATTTTTTAGTATAGTTCATTTTCCTATAGCTGTAGGTTTGAAGTAGCAGAAGTGGTTAAGTCTTATGTAAAAGCATCTGCTGTATTGTTAAGTCTATGTAATCTGGTTTGGTAATAAAATGAGGCACTCTTTCCTCCCTCCACTACTTGATCCTTTCTATTAGGAAAGGGTCAACTATGAGGGAGGTTTTAACGAGGCTCCTATTTCTATCAAAAATCCTTTCTATTAGGAAAGGGTCAACTATGAGGGAGGTTTTTAACGAGGCTTCCTATTTCTATCAAAAAAAAAAAAATGTGTTTAACCATTAGTTTTAAAATTGAGCTTTCTTATGCAGGGTGGCCCTCTAAAAACTACAGTTACTGGGGTTGAGATGTTCAAGAAAATATTGGATCAAGGACAGGTAAATGAACTGTTGTAGAGACTTGGTCATGCTAAGGCTTTTCTATGTTTGGTCTCTGTATATTTATACGCATGTGTTTTCTACTAGGCTGGTGACAATGTGGGACTTCTTCTTCGTGGACTAAAACGAGAGGATGTGCAGCGTGGAATGGTAAATGGCACCTACTTAACTTTTCTTTACATCCTCTTAGTTCTTCAATAAATAGAGCTTCTTGTAGCGACTCTAATCTATTCATAATTTATATGCTTTTTGAAGTCACATTTGCCACTTTCGTGTAAATCCTTGTGAAACTTTCATGTGGAGAAATATTCTATGTGGAACAAGATAGAAGAGTTTTTCAGTTATGTTCATTATTAGCAGTTGAAAGAATATATATATATATATAGATAGATAGATAGATAGATAGATAGATAGATAGATAGATTGATGTTAAATTTGTTTTGTTGGGCATGATGGTGCGAAAATGAGAATGTAGCAAAGCTGGAGCATCTGATTTCTTCCAATTCTGTAGGTAATTGCCAAACCTGGAAGCTTGAAGACATACAAAAGGTTTGAGGCAGAGATATACGTTCTCACGAAAGATGAAGGTGGACGTCATACAGCCTTTGAATCAAATTACAGGCCCCAGTTTTATCTGAGGACGGCAGATGTAACTGGAAAAGTGGAATTACCTGAAAGTGTTAAGATGGTTCTGCCAGGGGACAACGTTACTGCAACTTTCGAGCTCATCTCACCTGTGCCCCTTGAAGCAGGTATACTACATTATTCCTTTTCTTCTCCTGACCCTCCTCCTGTTAAAGTCAAAATGATATTAGCAAATAAGACCATCTTGACATGGTGCTTGTCATGAATGTGTAACAGGACAAAGATTTGCCTTGAGGGAAGGAGGTAGAACTGTTGGTGCTGGTGTGGTATCGAAAGTACTGAGCTAAGAAGTTGACATTGGATGGTTTTCTCAATTAGATGGAACAAACAGCTGGTAATATCTTTGTTATAGCATTACTGAAGAGATTGTTAGTGTAATGAAAAATGGGTGTTATTGAAATTTATTTTTCTTCAATTTCCGGTGGTTTGTAAGCAGTCAGCATGTTTCCCCCCCATTTCCACCCAAAAAATCTCAATTGAACAGCTTTTTAATGTCGCTGAAAATAATAGAACTGTTGAGCAGTGATTCAATGCCATGTAAACTTGGTATTTTGCACGTCATAATCAATCATTTTTCTTTGAAGAAGTTTTCCTACAAGTACAGGAGTTTCAAGAGAAACCTTTCAAGGTGTCTGTGGGAAGCCAATCACATAGCCTAGGGTTTAAAAAATAGGTGCTATATATATATTGATATGATAGTATTATTTTAATGTTGAATCGTTATCAAATAATTATTGAAATATAATATAAAATTAAAAAAGGGGGGACGAGTGTGGTAACATTGCATGAACATAAATTATTTATATTAACATTTTGTGAGTAGGTGTCATCATTTTAATTTCAAAATGGTCTTATTCGATTTAAATTATTTAAAATGCGTATGAAAACGAAAATTACATAACATAATATTATAAGATATATATATAAAATATTATAAGTTAAAAATTAATTTAATAAAAAATTAATTGACAAAATTAATAGATTAGTAATAATTCAAGTAGTTTTCCCTAATTTATTTTCTGAGTAGTGGTTGTCGTGGGATGGAATCAAGAGTAAGAAGTTGAAGATAAGCACGTATTATAGAAGATAAAAATTATATATTTTTGATACGGGAAATCTTTCAACTATTACAATGTATTATTATAATGTTTCTCATCACAATAACTATGACAATATATATATATATATAGGGCTAAGTAAAACTTTTTAGTTTTATATCTTTTTACGATCGTTGGATGAGAGGAAATCAAATGTTGAGATTAATAGTCGGAAATGTGTATATATTCACTAGAAAAAAAATAAGGAGTTAATCTCATCATTTGATATCCTAAAAAGGTGTAAAACTAAAAGTTTTAGATTTGCATCAAACAAAAAGCTAAATACTTTCCCCAAAAGGCAACAGCATCAGCACCATCCATGGCTACTTCCACTAGCTTGTCAGTTCCAGTTTCATTTTGCTAAATACATTACATCTTCTTTCATGTTAAAGGGTTGAAATCTTTGTTCTTATTTGCATTATGGGTTTTGTTTCCAGACCTGTTGTCAATGTAGCAACATCCGGGCACGTTGATCATGGAAAGACCAGACTCGCTGCAGCAATCACAGAGGTTGGCTCTATCCATATGCTTATGAAGCCATTATAGTTTATGAGTTTTACACTACTGATCTGATGATCGGTTCTGGAATTTCGATGAATAGATGCTTGCAGAAGAAGGAAAAGGCCACGGCTGTTGCCTATGATGAAATTAGCAACCCCCTGCTCAGGACATAGGAGGAACTGAAATTGCAGTGGTTGGTAACTTTTTGTTTTCTGTTCAGATTCTGTGTCGCCTGCAATGTTATCGCACTTTCGATTTTGCAGTACGAGACACTTGAACGTCACTATGCACATGTAGACTGCCATGGACATATTGATCATGTTAAAGTAAGCCGTTGACGTTAACATTTCTAGTTCTCTACCTTTTTTAAATGTGTAATTTCAATTTTGAGAATGGAATTACATTCCTCTAGTCCGTATAACATGAATAAAAGTTGACCCAATAGAGTCATTATTCATCATTTATTCAACGCACTGCCTAGTGCACATCATTGCTTACTAAAAAATATCAATTGTAGTCAAGGATACATAGTTTCAAGTACAAAGACAAAATTGTAGTTATTAACATCATAACATGGAAGGTATGGTTCTTTTTTTCCCCCAAGGCAGGCAGTAGTACTGGTAAACTCCTTGGCTCTCACCTCTCCATTTACAAAATAATGATAGCTATACATAAGTGCAGAGATCAGGTCCTCGTATGTGCTCAAGGTAGACCCCCCCCCAAAACACACATCCCCTCTGTTCTTTAGATATCGACGTCTAAGATCAATGTTGCAGCATCAGAAGTCAAAGTTCATACAAACTTCAGCACCGCTACAGCCATCAAGGTCGCAGCTCTGAAATAGATTTGATTAACACTTCTCTCCACTCTCTTAATTATCTCCTCTTTCTGCATATCCGACTTGCTAGTATTCTTGCTGATATGTATGACCGTGTCCCTCAGTCGGTTGACTGACTGTGAGAGCCAAACTAGCCCAAAGGCGAGGCCAGTGCTAAATAGTTTAGATGTATCAAATGGAACTCTCCCACAAGCAACCTTAAAAATAACAGAGAAAAGAACAGCAAGACCAGCCCCAGCAATGCTAGCAGAGAATTGGGTCAAGAGCTGAGGAAGTTCAGGGCCGGATTTCTTAAGGGAAAGAACTGCTGTTCTGCCAAGCCGTCTCTTATCAACCATCAAGGAAAGAAGGCACTCACACGCATGGAAATAGTTCTTCCTGTAGAGATCTCTCTCCCTGCCTAACTTCTTAGACCCCTTCTTTGGGTATGGCTTCAGCTTGATTTTATCAGGACTGTCAAAAAAGAGGTGAATGAGAATACAAGAAATAGAAAAGCATTCTGAACAAAAGAATTTCATGGAAAGTACCAAAACTATAGTTTTTGTAGAATTTTTACATTTTCGCAATGTATAAGAACAAACGTCTTTTAGATCTCATAACCAGTGGACGATAGCCAAGTTGAAAGATATGTAGGTAAAATCTGCCACTTCTAGCATATTCCGTTTATCATTTTAATTTTTACGTACATATTTTTGTTCAGCACTGTTTTAATTTATATATCTGAAAATACATATTTCCGGTATTCATCCCATAGCTATGGTCTGAAATGCAATTAATATAAATGGATAGTAACTCACACGTCATTATCCCCTCGTAGCAATTGCATGCATAGCTTTCAAGATCTCTCAAACCAAGATAAATTCCAATTATTTCAACTAGAAAGTCTCCACTATAGTATGGCAAGAGCATGGGGGTTAATAAACGAGGGCACAATGAAACATTCTTGAAACAGATGATCAATCACATACCTCTCCAGAGGTGCAATACTCGCAACTTCAAACTTTGGAGAAGTCAGGTTAGTATCAGTACGTGCTTTCATGATCTGTTTCCTGTTTAGTTTATTTTTTTAGCATCAGATGCCTTTCAAACATTGAAATCAACTTATAGTTTTACACTAAAATGAGATTAAACCTGAGAGGCAAATTTAGTTAATCTCAAGCCAGAAGCACAAGTCAAATTGGACATAAACCGCTTAAGATAAAGTAAGAACACAAAAAATACAAACAACGACAGTAGAAAGTTTTCATCCAATGTTTACTTCTCAATAATAGTCAAAATTTACCAAGAATTGCTTGTTTGTACTCGGATTTCATGTAATTTAAATGAACTAGGTGTCAGTTGGCATACCGATCAAAGTACGGGACCAGTGATGATTGCTTTCTCCACTTAGTTGAGTTGCTTGATAAGTAAAACTCAGCAACGATCGAAAGGATGTCTTTCATCTCAGTCCCACAAGCTGTAAGTATAACTTGACCATCTGGGCTAACAGCTACTTTTGAATTGTGCACCATTTCTCCAAAAAAGTCCGGGAGAGGCATCTGGGAATCAATTTTGCGACTTGGATAAATTAGATATGAATCATAAGGTTGTTGATGCATGCCAAACATCACCGGTTGAAGTCCTATCAATTCAGATAGCAAAGATAAATCAAGTTCCCCTTTCTCTAATTCATTTGATCCAGACATAAGAAACTTCAGGATTTTTTCATGTCTCGTGCACTTTTCAGCTATCCCAAAGCCAAGCAGTTCTGTATCCAGGTAAGCATCTGTGACCACATGGAAAGTATAAGCATTCTGCAGACTGCCATAGATGTGTTGAGTTGCTCTTTTAACTCTTTTTTATCCTAATAATAGAATCACCTTTCATAATCATGCATCATGGCAAATTCGGTGCTTCAAATATACAAACTCTCATCGAGGTGAAACAAAAAAATTAATTAGCATGTTAACTAAAATTTATACATAAACACAAATTCTTTATTGTGTATCTATGAACAATTGATTTGTCTCTCTCCCTAAGTACATGGTAAAATAAATAATTATCCAGTACAAGGAACCGGGCAACAAGTTGCAGACCTGATTTATTGATAATCACAGGCTTTTGTAGCATCAGATCAACATCGATAATCAGTTTAGGCTCAGGCAGTGCAGTAACTGGTTTTGGCAGCTCCTCGAATCGGTTGGTCCTCAGATCAAAGGAGCCTATCCGTACCATGTCTTGTTTCGTTATCTGACTTGGAATTAAAGATCCACACTCCTGCTTCCAACAATAAGCAATCATTAATAAAATAATTAGAGATACATTGGAATAAAACTCCATTAGAATTCAACAAAACAATTAAAAAAAAACAAAACCTCCAAATTCTCCATGTTAAAATGATTAAGAATTGTACAAATGAATAAACAAAGAATAATTTAACACAATTTAACAAGCATACAAGGCGGAAAAGGGACAACAGTGGCTCACGAAAGAAATATGAATCCACAAACAAAGAGAAACCCAATTGAAACAACAAAATATCTCAAAAACCCCAAATCATCAAAACCATAGGGGGGAAAACACGAAGAAAAAATAATTACCTTGATCCTAACGCCTTGCTCTTGGTGTAGAACAAGGCCCTGGCGCTGAGGATACCCATGAGAAGCCATCAAACAAATCTTCATCATATTGTTTGATGGAGAGAAACCAAGTTTTATCTAAAATTCCTATAATCTGGGCCTCCCTCTTGAACCTTTTTTGTTACATAGCCAAACACTTACCCATCTCGAGAGCTCAAAATCCTGGATTTCCTCACAATTATCGTTCCAATCGGTGTGGTTTTAAAAGATAAGAGGGCAAGGATTTTAAGATGGGGAAATTCGATTTATGTGAACCAATTGTAGGGATTTCATAAATTTGTGTGGGTTTAGTATCCCAGGCAGTCGCTGCCTTTGAGAATTCCACGCTCTAAACTCGTGGACACTGGCCGAAGGTTGTCGCTGTAATTTCCTTGGATTCTTCTCAAATCATTCCTTTGAGAATCCTGTACTGATTACTTTTTTTTAATATAAGTTATTAAATTATTTAAAATTTTAACTCTATTAAGATTTTGGCAATGGGAATCATCATAACTCGAAGATTATTCAAAAATGAAAATCTTGCGATGGATCATCGTTTATGGTAAAAATGGAAAAATTATGAGTTTTAGGATTTATAGAGATGCAGTGTAAGATTCTTAGCAAAATAAAACAATTTTTACTTTTTCATATTTAAAAAGATTAAATTTATAATTATATCAAAATTCTAACCAAGACGTATTACATCGTTAAAGGGAATTTGTATTGAAATGTGGTGTAAAATTCTTACCTAAAGTTGATATTGAATTTGTATTTTATCTAATATTAGATTTAAAATTCTTACCTGTGATCACCAATTTCAGTTATGGAATTTCTGCATTCATACACAATCAAACCTTGGTTTTGCAGTTACGTTATCTTCTTCAAGTACGAACGTTCTGAACACATGAAATTTATACTGTTTATGGAAATCATTCATTACTTTTCCATTTGAAAGATTGATGAATCAAGTTTTTCTACCCAAAAAGGGTGAAAATCATCAAGTTTTTCTTTAAAAATAGCCAGCTGCAACACAGTTCAAGCCACACTCCTTTCTCTGTTCTGCTTCGGCTCTCTAAGTTCCAATCATCCAATGGCAGATGGTCCCGATGTCCCGGTATTCATCTGTTCTTCTTCACATACATATATGTTTAATACCCATAGTTTCTTTTTCATGGTTTTACGTGTTTTTTATTGGTATTACTCTTTTCAGACGTGTGTTCTGAAAGTGAATATCCAGTGTTGTTCAACATGTCCCGAGAAAGTGAAGAAAAAGTTGCAGAAAATCAATGGTATGTTTTCCTAAAATAACAGACCAACACTTGTTCAAAAACTTTTCTGATTGTTGTTTGATTTCTGTCATGTAGACGTGTATGATATCGACATAGATTCCAAAAATGGGCTGGTGTCTGTTCGGGGTACCGTGCAACCATCGGTGCTCATTCAGACGATATCAGAAAAGGTTGGCAAAAAAGCAGAGCTTTACTCCTACGTCAAGAATCTCGACATTCAAAGCCAGTTGCCAGACGACCGCAGTCGTCGTTTTCCTCGTAACCACCAGGAAAATAACCGAACGTATTGTTTTACTGATGAATCTATTGTCGATACCGATGTTAAGGACCCTGTTTCAGAAGGGTCCAAAGGCACATTTTCTTGGCATAACCCGCAGCATGGCGTGAGAAAGAAGAAACACGGGTTTGCTCGTTGGTTCGACAAGAAGAGTAATATTGAACCGCCGAGAATGTTTAGCAAGTTCGGAGGACTGCGGTTAGGAAAATACGTGAGGCTGCGGCCAGCACCATCACCGTCGGCCCCGTCACTACCACCGTGATCATAATTCATTGAGAAATGGATAATAATAGCCACCAGTTTATTCAAACCGGTCACTATCATCCCAGAAAAATCAAAGCAGCCGCTCCATGTCCTTATGGTTTCTCTGAGAAGGAACCACCAATCAGCAACTATATTTTTCATTCGTTTCTTGATGATACAATTGTAGTGCTTGCAGCATAAAAATAAAACGAGCTGATGTTGAATATGATTATTATTAAATCGAGTGTTTTTCTTGTTCTCCCCCCAGGCATTTGAGCTGAAACCGAATTGTCATTAGATTTAATATTAAAAAATATAAAATATCAAAAAAATAAATTTAAAAATACGCTTAATATTATTTAAACATCACTTATAATTAGTATTTAAAATACTCTTATTTTTATTGGATCTGCAATAGAAAAGGCACCTTCAATAAATACATAAATATCAATTTCTCCACGTCATCAATTTTTAATCCCAATTAAATCAGTTTCTATTTTCTAATAAGATGAGCAATCATGGGACCCAATCCCTCCTCGAAACGTCATACTTTAAATAAAAGGAAAGAGAGGAAATCATAGTATAGACCAACAACGGACAATGGGGAATGTCTCAGGAAAGGCGGGTTAATATACGGTTAATATACAGCATTACCGGATACATTAAAATGTATTTAATAAATTCGGTTTAGCGGTACCTATTATGTTGACAACTAATAATGTTTTAGGTAGAAAATATGAAAAACTATTAAAAAATTTGGTAACCGGTAAACTTTGGTTATCGGTAAGTATCTATCCTTTTTATAAAAAGTGTCCATACTTTTAACATATCAAGTAAATTTTACCGGTTTTGTCATAATGAATCTGGTTTTGTCATATTTTTACCTGTTATATTGTAAATTATCTATCCTTTTTATAAAAGTGTCCATACTTATTTCACTGTGAAAATATATTTATTATTATCTTTAGTTAATATTGTTAAATTTAAAATCTAAATAATATTTTATAAAATATCAAAACAATCAAATAATTTTTTGTGTAAATGAAATTATTAAATTAATATTGTAGGTGGAAAACATGAAACACTATTAAAAAAATTGAAACATAAATTACATAACTTTCAAAAAAGTATATATATCATTTTTATAAAAGTGTCCATACTTATTTCACTGTTGAAAACATATTTATTATTATATTTGGTTAATATTGTTAAATTTAAATTCTAAATAATATTTTATAAAATATCAAAACAATCAAATAAAATTTTGTGTAAATTAAATTATTAAATTAATATTGTAGGTGGAAAACATAAAACACTATTAAATAAATTGAAACATAAATTACATAACTTTAAAAGCAGTTTTAAATCCTAAAAAGTGTCGATACTTTTAAGAAATATATCGATCCAAAACGATATACCAGGTAAAAATATGATAAAACCGGTAACAAAATGATAAAACCGGTAAAATTAAAAGTGTCGATACGTTATATAAGGATCGACACTTTGTGAATTTAAAAGAGAAGCAGTTATAGCGCCTATAATGTGTCGATACTTTAAAAAAAAATATCGATCCACAACGATATAACAGGTAAAAATATGATAAAACCGGTATCAAAATGATAAAACGGTAAAATGATACCGGATATATTGAAAGTGTCGATACTTTCGTAAGTACGTGTAATAAATTATCGACACTTTCAAAGAAATAGGTAATTATCCTTTCGAAAGTATCGACACCTGACATAAAAGTATCGACACTTTTGTATTTGTATCGATTAAATATAATAACATATCCGATGAAAATATAAGCTAAATATCCTCTGAAAATAGATAGAACGGACGAGTTTTTGAAATCGAAGAGTAATTGTTGCTGCATTTCAGAAGGCGTTTCTAAAGCGAAGTTTGTTTGTTTGTTGCTGCAGTCGAATCGAAAAGTATGTTGTCGAAACCCTAATTTTTTATTATTACAGTAATCGCGATAGGGTTTTTTATGTGTTGTTTGGGGTTTTGGAGTAAGGAAGCATTTGGGACCGATTGCAGGTAGAAATAGATATTCAAGGAAAACGATAAATGTCGATACTTTTATTAAATATTATAGGTAGAAAATGATATTATAGGTTGTATAATGTGCCGACACATTTTGGTGTGGCCATTCAAATTCTTTTGAAGAAAACCGTTTTACCACAAGAGTAGTTATCTATATTTGTATATTGAAAAGTGTATGTAACAAAATAATTTGATTTGCGTAAACTGATATGAAGGAAAAATGGAGTCAATGGGTTGGAAAATTGTTGGTGGAGCAGATGACTTTGAAATTGAGGCCGAGACTCGAAAGCAACCAAAGGGTGGATATATGTACTTCTAGTAAGTATCAATGTCTTTTTGTTATTATTGTTGAAATGGTAATTGGATTAAAGTATCGATAAACTTTAAATTGATTACAAATTTTAAATGTTAACAGTATGGCCGAATGCAAAAGGATGAAGGGAGATGGCACACAGAGCGGTTCGGTATGTAAAATGAAATTGACATTGAGTAGTATTAGTATTTAGTGTTAATGTATTGATTAAGAAACGTTTATGTTTAATATTAGGTGAAAAAAGATGTGAGGTCCAAATGGAATTCAATGAGTGATGCTGAAAAGGAACCTTACATCACACAGTCAAGGAATGATAGTAAAGAATACAAAGAACGGAGGAAAGCACATGAAAATAAGGTATTCATTAAACTTGTAAATACGTTGATACAAATATATAAGAACTATAACATTATATATTGTTAAAAAATGTAGGAAGTTTCGACAAGATGCAGCATTAAAAGGGTGAATTTATTAATTAAACACCTTAAGGAGAAGGGTCAGTTGAATGTGCTGGGAGAAATAGGTTTTGGATCGTTGATCGGAGTAAGGGATCGACCTATTCGGAGGGAATTGTGTCGATCCTTGATGGCACAATTTGACGTCAGTCAATGTATGGCTAAGTATGGTGATTATTCATTCCCTCTGGGGGTATCGACTGCTGCAGCCGTATTGGGGGTACAAAACAAAGGCAAAAGTGTTATAGAAGTCTGTAGGAGTAAGAACTGGAAAGCACTTGCCTCCAAATATGGTTTGAATCATAAGGTGACATATACTGAAGTTGAAGAGGATATCAAAAGTGGATCTTACTTGGGGGATGAGCTGAAGGCCCGAGTTCTATTGTACCTTGTCGGTATATTTCTTTGTCCAACGGGTGATACGTCAACGAACAAGGAATATATGAAGCTCATTTGCGATGAAGGCTTGAAGGGTGAATTCAATTGGGCTGAATATATCCATTCGAGATTGATTGAATCAATTATCACCTTTAAAAAGGGCAGCCAGAGATACCTCAAAGGGTGCATAGCAATCTTAGAGGTAAATGAGTTGAATCACTTTTTTGTGTTTTTATATAAAAATTCTAATTTTATTATAAATGCAGGTTGCACTGTTCAATTTTTGGTCGGGCTGTGAGGCAGTGCCGGCTTATGAAAGAACCGGAGTGGCACGCATCCGTGCATGGGGAAGGAAGAGGTGGTTAGAGTGATGGTGAAGTTGAAGTTGGATAGAGGGAAGAAGCAAGAAATGGTAATAAATGTAATTAAATAATATTAAGAATATAATCAATGTCTTAATATTGTAATTTAATTTTTTGAAGGTTATTGGCAAGGATGTAGAGGAGGCAGTGGAGGCAGAGGAGAAGAAAGGAGGGATGGTTGTATTGGGGGATGAAGGTGAGTGGGACGACGGTGAAGCAAAACAGAGTAACTTCGACATTTTGATGTCTGAATTGGCTGATATCAAAAAAATCCAATTTGAAATCATGCAAAGACAATCAAGAGTCGAAGAGAAACTTGATCAAGTCGTAGAGAAACTCGAGAGGCATAAGGGGGTAGTGGAAGGAAAAATAGAAGGAGTGGTGAAAGAAGTAGAGGTGTTGAGGGGTGAAGTGGTGAAAGAAGTTTCGGTGTTAAGGGGTGATATTAAGATGGTGACGGGAGAAAAATTTGAGGGAGTGGTGAAGGAGGTTGTTGATTTGAGGAGTGAACTTACGGGGGTGAAGGGGGTGGTTGATAAATACTCGGATGAAGGAGCTCAATTGAAGGGTGAAATAAAAGATATGAAGAGCTATGTAGAAAAAAAGTACGATGAACTGAAAAAATATGAAGAAGAAAAGAGGGAGGAGGAAGAAGAAGAGATGGAAGAAATGAGGAGGAAGGAGAGGCCCAATGTGCTTTATACACCGGAGAGTGTCATAGCAGCAGTTTTGGATTCGGAATGTCCTGCACCCCAGAAGAAGAAGCAGAAGGTAAGTTTAATAAAAGAATACTTAATTTGATTTTTATTATGTTGTTGTGACAAAAATTTGTATGCAAAATTGTAGGTTGAAAAAGCGGACATTCCAACCGGAATTGATGACATCGAAGCTGCAATTTGTGATTATTTATGGAATAGCGAGTTAGAATCGGGGTAAGTGAAATATATTGTTTTGTGAGTGATATTTAAATATTTCATGACAAGATATTAATCCTAATGATTCATACAGATATTCTGTAATATCAATGGGAAATCAATTCGCTACTGTATACGACGTTGCAACGTTGAAGCCTACAGAATGGGTTGGCGGTGTGGTAAGTAGAAAGTAGAAAATAAATAAAACTTATTGAATATGTTCTGATTGTGTAATTAATTTTGTTAGGTTATCGATTTGCTCGCCTGGACCATATGCTACGATTCTCAAAAGTCACACGGAGGATTGGCTACCTTCCATACCTCTTAGTGGTGAGTTAAATTAATAATATTGAAAAGTAGTGTTATAGACGGTAAATTAATAATGTTTGTTGCGTAATTACAGCAACAGGCGTTGGAAGCCAACAATAAAGAAAGTGTTGAGAATATTTCTACCTTCTGGGGTGTCATATTGGATAACTATGTGAAATTCACCGACTGTGAGAAGGTAAGACACCATACCAATTGCAAATGATGTTTTCGGATATAGAATGTTGAATTTTGTCAAATTGGGTGTGAAATTTGTTGCAGATAATGATCACAATAAACTACCATAATTCACACTGGTATCTGTTGGTGTTGGATATGGTAGATCATGTTGTAACAATATATGATAGTATGTTTACAACTGAAGCAGCTAAACAGAGAGTGAAGGATGCTAAGAGATTGGTATGTATGTATGTATGAAAGGACATTATGTAAATTATAATGCATAATTTTTTTGGTGCATAACTTCTTCTATTTTAATGCAGATTAAAATATTAGATTCTTATAATAAGAAACGCATTTGGGTTGAGTCATGTGGATCTCTAGGAAAGTATCCCTTGAAAAACTTCAAATTTGTGGAGCATAAGAAGAATAAGCAATTGAATGGGTATGAGATGTTATCACAAATAGAAAGCTTAATTTATGCAGTATTCATCATAATTGACATGTGTGGTTTTCAAATTTTGTAACAGATATGATTGCGGCATGTATGTGATGATGTGGATGGAATCGATCGGTTCTACAGGGGCAACTGGTGATTTTGTAAGTGGATAGAAAAAATTGTTTCTGGTAAAATTGTTAAAAGTCGTAGATTGAATGCTGTAGTTGACAATACTTAACGTTCTGACAATTTGAATATAGGTTGTTGGAGACTGGGATCGATCGCGAGTATTAAATGATCTCGTAAGCCACAATCAAAATGAACGAAGACAGGAGATAA
Organism: Hibiscus syriacus; assembly: GCF_006381635.1. Taxonomy (NCBI): domain Eukaryota; kingdom Viridiplantae; phylum Streptophyta; class Magnoliopsida; order Malvales; family Malvaceae; genus Hibiscus; species Hibiscus syriacus. Next base: position 914,149 of record NW_024063228.1, read on the forward strand.
CAAAAGCTGCAATATTACATAAGAATAACAAAAGGATGCAATGATGTAAATGTCGAGTTAATTTTGTATAAGATTTATAATTTTGTATACGATTTATATTTTTTTATGTGAATATAATTATGAATGAGATGAGAAAAGTTAGCAGTATGTTGTTGTACATGTTTCTTATACACATTAAGGGTCATGTCGATACTAATATAGTTTGTGTCGATATTTTTTTTCCAGAATGAATTAAAAACAAGGTGCATCAATAAAGTGTCGATCCATATATAAAAAGTGTCGATCCCAAAATCATCGAACCCAAAAGTATAATGTAATATGTAATTTTTTAATCTAACCGGTACAATTATACCGGTTTTATGAGAGAATAAGTCTAAATAATGTGTCGACACTAATATAGTTTGTGTCGATATTTTTTTCCAGAATGAATTAAAAACAAGGTGCATCAATAAAGTGTCGATCCATATATAAAAGTGTCGATCCCAAAATCATCGAACCCAAAAGTATAATGTAATATGTAATTTTTCAATCTAACCGGTACAATTATACCGGTTTTATGAGAGAATAAGTCTAAATAATGTGTCGACACTAATATAGTTTGTGTCGATATTTTTTTCCCAGAATGAATTAAAAACAAGGTGCACCCATAAAGTGTCGATCCATATATAAAAAAGTGTCGATCCCAAAATCATCGAACCCAAAAGTATAATGTAATATGTAATTTTTTAATCTAACCGGTACAATTATACCGGTTTTATGAGAGAATAAGTCTAAATAATGTGTCGACACTAATATAGTTTGTGTCGATATTGTTTTTCCAGAATGAATTAAAAACAAGGTGCATCAATAAAGTGTCGATCCATATAAAAAAGTGTCGATCCCAAAATCATCGAACCCAAAAGTATAATGTAATATGTAATTTTTTAATCTAACCGGTACAATTATACCGGTTTTATGAGAGAATAAGTCTAAATAATGTGTCGACACTAATATAGTTTGTGTCGATATTTTTTTCCAGAATGAATTAAAAACAAGGTGCATCAATAAAGTGTCGATCCATATATAAAAAGTGTCGATCCCAAAATCATCGAACCCAAAAGTATAATGTAATATGTAATTTTTTAATCTAACCGGTACAATTATACCGGTTTTATGAGAGAATAAGTCTAAATAATGTGTCGACACTAATATAGTTTGTGTCGATATTTTTTTTCCAGAATGAATTAAAAACAAGGTGCATCAATAAGTGTCGATCCATATATAAAAAGTGTCGATCCCAAAATCATCGAACCCAAAAGTATAATGTAATATGTAATTTTTGAATCTAACCGGTACAATTATACCGGTTTTATGAGAGAATAAGTCTAAATAATGTGTCGACACTAATATAGTTTGTGTCGATACTAATTTAAATATCAAGTGTTTTCCACCGTTTATATAGTACTCTTAATCGAGAAACCCTAAACATAAATGCAAGCAGGCAGATCTTCCTCTCCTCTTTCTTCCTTCTACCGTTATCATAAGTGACGATCAGATATTCAGGTAAATTTATCGATATTTATGGGTTTGATTGATTTCTATATTGGAGTTTTTATCCTGAATGTGTTTGTGTTCCATTGTAATAGGGGTAGCATCCAACCAAAATGGCTCCAAAACGTCAGCGTCAGAAGCGAGGTCTTTCTCAAAGCTCTTCTCAACCCAGTTCTTCTCAACCACCTCCTTCTGTAACAAACGATTCTTCTGAGGAAATCAGGTCCTTCGAAACTCTGAACTTTAGATCCGACATGGAGAAACAAAGATGGCTGACGAGTTTTAAAGTAAGGAAGATTCGTCCCGAACGTGTCATTGACCTGGGTTTCTTGTTTGATGATAAATATGCATTTAGTTTTAAATCCACATTTACATCTTGGGGTTGGCTTGAATTCCTTGGTGTAGAACCAAGATATTATCCCAACCTAGTTAGAGTCTTCTACAACAATGCTTCCTTACAGCACGAGCCTAATAAGACTAATATAATAGGAATTAATACACATGTCATGGGGAAGGATATATATATATCTCCAGAAACTATTGCGGAGGGTTTAGGTGTAGCGAATACAGGGGATTCAGATGAAAATGGTGTAGATTGGTCTACAATTAAACGGGTTACTAGAAATAGCCCAATTCACCTCGATGTAGAGTCGAGAGTGTTTCACAAAATGCTCACATGGTATATCCGGCCTAGTGGGGGAAAACATTCAACGCTTTGAGACAGCGATTATTGGTGGATAGCAAAGTATAAATCCAAAACGGCTCCAAACATTGCAAAACTCATATTTAATACAATTGTATATATGGTCACAAAGGGAGCAACAATTTCAACTACACTACCATATGGATGTGTCATCACCCATCTGTTGAAGAAGAAGGAAGTTGATTTTTCGCATGACGCCCCTGTTCGATTAACCCGCAAGATTGACATGGTATTTATTAAAAAAGCGGGATATGATTTTGTTGAAAAACTCGGTTGGAAGCGTGTCAAGGAGGTCGGATTAGATCAAGAGAGGGAGGAAATGGACCCCGTTGGCCATGAAGAAGAGCAACCAAGTGGAGACGCAATGATGGAAGAAGCAACAGTTGCAGAGGATGTCACAATTAAGACCGTGATGGAATACATGGTCAATTTTCGGGAGCATATTGATTCCCTTGTGAGTGGAATGCGATCCGATATTTCATCATTGCAACGTGAAGTCTCCATGTTGCGTAACGAATTACGTCAACGACATCAAACGAGTTAGGTAATTCATTATCTATGTTTCTTAACATTTACACGTTCTGAACTTTATTTTATTTTCTTTTAACAGATGTGGACAACCAATCGGTCGCAGAAGATGAAGCTGACGATGAAGATGACGATGATGATGATGATGACGATGAAGCTGGCGATGAAGATGCTGACGATGATGATGATGATGATGAAGATGATGATCCAAACAAGTATATCGTGTCTGCAACGCCGCCTTCAAGAAAACTTTTAATTTTTGATCTCAATGGTGTCCTTGCCTACATCCCAAGACTGCCGGCAGGTTTTAATTCTATTCTTTTGTATCCATTATTTTAACATATACGCGTAGAACTTTAATCTCATTTTCTTCATGTTGTAGATGTTGTCCTCAGAAGAGGATTATTTGAATTTATGCAATTTTGTGTCGACAATTTTGTTGTTGCCATTTGGTCTTCAAAGATGAGGTTAGAACATGTTTGAGGCAATTGAATTACTGTAGTCAAAATCGTTAATATACATTTGAATGTTAACATTCAAACTTGATTACAATCTCAGGCATAACGTCGACCGTGTACTTGAGAAACTACCTGTATTTTCCGAGCATTTTCTATTCGTGTGGGTAAGATGAATGTCATTACAGTTTGCTGACTTTTCCTTGTGTATGATTCCTACATATTTATGTTCGACTGTTTGTGAACAGGATCAAAAAAAATGCAAAACATACGATTCTGTTACCTATTGTAAAGATCTCAATGATGTTTGGAACGCGTGTCCAGATTTTAACGAGCTAAATACACTTTTGGTCGATGATTCAGCGGAAAAAATGATTTATAATCCGGTAGGTTGCATTTATGCAATATGTTTCTGATCAGTTGAACAGGTGTTCAGACATTGATTATTTTAACAACTTATGTGTTTATATAGAAATATAATTACATATGTCCACATACCTTTGACGCTGCTTCCCATTCGAACGACAAAGCTCTAGGTATGACACAAATTTATTCATGCTTATGCGAATTTAATTTATTGTTAGTAAAATTGCACCTCATTAGTTTGATAATTGAAATTATTTATGTATGTCCTCAGAAAAAGGCGGAAACATACGAGAGTATTTGGAAAATTTGTTGAAGGCCTCTAATGTTCCGGACTTCGTTAGAAACAACCCTTTTTCATCGGATTAATTTTGTTTGTCGGTACATTATTTGAACATTCTTGTGTATTTAAATTTTGGTGTGATTATATTGTATGTATATTTTCATTAATTATTCCATATTTGCTTCTATGTGTACATATACATTTGAGTGTCTATACTTTTTTAATATATTGTAAAGTATCTATCCTTTTTATAAAAGTGTCTATACTTTTTTCACTGTGGAAAACATTAATTTAAGGTTATCTTTTGAGTGAGTTTTAAGATATTAATTTAGTAATTATAGGCGTCTAATGATTAATTTTTTACGTTACGGTATATATTATTGTTAAATTAAAAATTCTTAATATTATTTTATAAAATATCAACACAATCAACTAATTTTTTGTGCAAATGAAATTATTAAATTAATATTGTAGGTGGAAAACATGAAACATACTTAAAAAATATTGAAACATAAATTACATATCTTTAAAAAACGTATCGATCCTTTTTATAAAAAAGTATGGACACTTTCAACATATTATAATAAAATAGATAATTTTGTAATATAACCGGTATAAATATACCGGTCTTATGCGCGAATAGGTCTACAACCTATATCGACACTTTTTAATATTGTGTCGGTACTTTATGTCCATATTGGAAAAAAAATGTATCGATACAATTTAAAAAAGTGTCGACATTTTACACATCGGAACCCATAATTATAATGTAATAGATAATTTTGTAATATAACCGATATAAATATACCGGTCTTATGCGCGAATAGGTCTACAACCTATATCGACACTTTTTAATATTGTGTCGGTACTTTATGTCCATATTGGAAGAAAAATGTGTCGATACGATTTAAAAAAGTGTCGACATTTTACACATCGGAACCCATAATTATAATGTAATAGATAATTTTGTAATATAACCGGTATAAATATACCGGTCTTATGCGCGAATAGGTCTACAACCTATATCGACATTTTTTAATATTGTGTCGGTACTTTATGTCCATATTGGAAGAAAAATGTGTCGATACGATTTAAAAAAGTGTCGACATTTTACACATCGGAACCCATAATTATAATGTAATAGATAATTTTGTAATATAACCGGTATAAATATACCGGTCTTATGCGCGAATAGGTCTACAACCTATATCGACACTTTTTAATATTGTGTCGGTACTTTATGTCCATATTGGAAGAAAAATGTGTCAATACGATTTAAAAAAGTGTCGACATTTTACACATCGGAACCCATAATTATAATGTAATAGATAATTTTGTAATATAACCGGTATAAATATACCGGTTTTATGAGCGAATAGGTCTACAACCTATATCGACACTTTATAATATTGTGTCGGTACTTTATGTCCATACCATTTAAAAAAGTGTCGGTAATTTGAAGTAACGCGGTTTTTCTTCCTTCATTCAAAATATTTACATGTACATACAATAGGAGTGATGTTGATACTTACGATATATTATATGGAGATCGTTGTCATTCCATTCCGTCTTCGAAAAAATCAGTTGATGTAGGCTGTGTGCTTGTACTCAAACTAAGCTTGACTTGAGGACATGTTAGTTTGTTATGCCCCTCACCGTTGCAGTACCCACATCGCCTAATTTGCTTCTCGACCTTGTTCTTCGGCACTTCTTTTCGCTTGCGTTGTTTTCGTTGAGGGTCACGAACATTGTTTACTACAATGCTCTGGTTGACTGAATGATTCAAACCAAACGAGTTTTCTAATTCTTCTATTAGTTTTTTCATCTCATCTCTTGCGGTTTTGAAAGACTCGTCTGTCTTTGATGCAATGTAGCATAACCTACTTGACGTTGAACGTAGAGCAGCGAACCTTGCCATTTGCATCACTTCTGGAGACACATTCAAATCAACATAGCTGGGTGCAGAAGCCTTCGCATCATTAGTCCACCTACTTTGAATCAAAGTCCCGGGCAAATATGTGTAGTCCAATTGCTTCAAAATGTGAAGTTGATGGCGACACGGAAGTCCAACGGTCTCGAATTTTTTGCAGAAGCAAATTAGAGTTTTCGTACGAGAATCAAAACTAATTTCAAATTTCCTATTTTTTCTGCGTACTTTGACAAAATATAATGTTGACATTCATCTGATAAGGACTTAATCTCTGCCTCAATCCGGTACAATGTCTCCCGTGTAAGTTCATCTTGGAACACACGAAAAGATTCGCGGGTAAAAATCGCAGTGGCATGGCTTTCAAGGTCGACCAGTTTTGTGATCTGGAAGGGCTTCGTATGGGAACTTAAGTAATCCGCTTTCAACTCGTTCATACGCATTCTACTAATTCCATCTTCAATTGCACGAACAACATCTAAATATGTCTTCTTGTGTTTCAGTGCAATAGCTAGTGAAGCATTCATAGACTCGCACCTTTGTGTTGAGCGAATATTGGCAAAGAAATGACCGGTTAGATATGCTTGTGCCCATAAGTGTCGTGTATTTCCCTTCTCAATCACCCATGGATGCTTTTGGACGTTGAATTCTGAAACAATCGAACGCCATTGAATATCAAATTCCTTGGTTGTCCACCAGGAAGCCATGCATTTTGAGAATGCTGCTGTAAACTTTGGGTCACCAATGTTAGCTTGTGCATTGCGAGAAAGATGCCAAGAACATAATCTGTGCTTAGCATAAGGGATAACAGATTTGATAGCCCTCTGCATTGCCCTATCCCCATCGGTTACAACAGAAATAGGTGATTTATTCATCATGGCTTCTAAAAAATTCTGTAGCACCCACTCGAAAGATTGAGACGTTTCGTCAGCGATTATGGCAGTGGCAAACACAATTGTGTTATGGTGATGATTGACACCAACAATAGGCATAATTGGTCGACCATACAAATTATCTTTGTACGTTGTGTCGAACGCAATTACATCACCGAAGCATGTGTAATCCGATCTCGATGTAGAATCCGACCAAATAAGATTATACAATGCCCCCGATTCGTCTACCGAGTATGTCATAAAAAACCCGGGATCATCATGTTTCTTATAATCAAAGTAGGCAATAAGCGCATTCACATCCCCATCGACGATTTCCTTTGCTTTACCTCTTTGAAGTGCATTGTAGAGGTCTTTATGTGTAAATCCAACATTATGATAGCCCCCTGCCTGCTGCGTTAAATAGTTCATTACTTGTGACGTGCCAACACCGACCTCTTTCAATGTTGTTGCCTCATCGATATCAGCCTTACTTACAGCTCGATTAGAACGCATAAATGGTGTCATAGCAGATGTGCACAATGCATGATTATGTTTCTGATCAGACTTACTTATAACCCACTGATCGTTTGTATTTGTTGCTGTAACTACGACTCTAGCCTTACATCCTGTTCTTGTGACTGGCGTATGAGCACGTTGACGATCAACAGTATTGACTTTTGATACTCGAAACCCTTCTTTGGAACAACAAAATTCTTGTGTCTTCACATTCCCTTCCACGTCAAGCCGTGTTGTTCCCTTACGTGCACTAAACCCATGTTCCCGTGCGAATCCCTTGTAAAAGTGCCAAGCTTGATCACGTGAACAGAAGAGCTGACCAACCAATCTGTCAGATTCATCAACATTATGTACTTCATGGCATTCCTCGGTTGGCTTAACATTGTCTACATCAGTATTATCCATGGCAAAAATTTTGTTGTGCAAGTTCAGTGCTCCAGGAGTTGATGGATATGTAAACGAAGGTTCATTTTGAACATGTTTCTGTAGTTAAAGGGTGGGTACAACATTAAATTCGCAGTACATATTTAGGTATGTAAAATAACTACAAGTATATTATCATTTTAAATTCGCAGTACACTGTTAAAAAAATTGAAACATAAATTACATAAGTTTTAAAAAAAGTATCGATCCTTTTTATAAAAAGTATGGACACTTTCAATATAATAGGTAAACATATGATGTAATAGGTAGCCCTTATATAATGTAATAGGTATCGTTTATATAATGTAATAGGTAATGGTTATATTGTAAAGTGTCTATCCTTTTTATAAAAGTGTCCATACTTTTTTCACTGTGGAAAACATTAATTTAAGGTTATCTTTTGAGTGAGTTTTAAGATATTAATTTAGTAATTATAGGCGTCTAATGATTTATTTTTTACGTTACGGTATATATTATTATTAAATTTAAAATTCTAAATAATATTTTATAAAATATAAAAACAATCAAATAATTTTTTGTGCAAATGAAATTATTAAATCAATATTGTAGGTGGAAAACATGAAACACTGTTAAAAAAATTGAAACATAAATTACATAAGTTTTAAAAAAAGTATCGATCCTTTTTATAAAAAGTATGGACACTTTCAATATAATAGGTAAACATATGATGTAATAGGTAGCCCTTATATAATGTAATAGGTATCGTTTATATAATGTAATAGGTAATGGTTATATTGTAAAGTGTCTATCCTTTTTATAAAAGTGTCCATACTTTTTTCACTGTGGAAAACATTAATTTAAGGTTATCTTTTGAGTGAGTTTTAAGATATTAATTTAGTAATTATAGGCGTCTAATGATTTATTTTTTACGTTACGGTATATATTATTATTAAATTTAAAATTCTAAATAATATTTTATAAATATAAAAACAATCAAATAATTTTTTGTGCAAATGAAATTATTAAATCAATATTGTAGGTGGAAAACATGAAACACTGTTAAAAAAATTGAAACATAAATTACATAAGTTTTAAAAAAAGTATCGATCCTTTTTATAAAAAGTATGGACACTTTCAATATAATATAATGTAATAGGTAAATTTGCAATGCTATCGGTATAAATATACTGGTTTACTTATAAAATAGGTAAATATAAGCGCTACCTATTACATTATATAAGCGCTACCTAGTATGTTATTGTACTTTATAATATTTCCGGTTAAATAATATAACATAACCGGTCTAAATTTTAATCGGTCACTTGTTTAACCGGTCACGCCGTATATTAACCGTTTTTTAGGCGCCGCACCGCAGAACGACCCCGGACAATGTGATCCGCTACTCTCTCTTTCTTCCTTAAAATACGCGCAAAAATTGTGTACTTACAAGTTTAGCAAATAGCAATTAATCGATGGATCCACCTCCTGAAACATCTTCCCCTAAGGAGCTCGAGCTTCCGTCTGTCACCGTCTGATGGCTACACGCGTCCCTGTCGATCTCATCATCGCCGTCCAGATCTTCATCGCTTCCATCGTCGCAAACTTCTTCATCGGACGACAGAGGTATGAGCCAGCAAGCCCCATGCAAGTGCCCGTTCACACAAACGAAATACTCCAGCCGTCGGTCGCCTGACCCGAGCCGTCCAGCCGCGCTCTTGGGGACGAGCCGAGCCGCCGTCATGCTCCAGACTCGGGTGCCGCAATAAGGACACCTCACGCTCTCTTCAAAAGCTACTTGCCGTCCGATCAAGCAAGCTCTCGTCTTGGATCTCATGAATCCCCGAAATATCCCTCGGTATATTCCCAGATGGTCTTCGTTACCTCCCACTGGATGCTCGCACGGATCACTTATGAACAACAAATCACTCCGGCACCTTTTCGCCAAGAAGCTCCGACCCGACGTCTTGGAAAACCGAGAAGATCGGGCGAAATGACCCGGAGTAGGCCGACTCACTTTGAAATGACGAGTTGACTCACAACCGCTGCAGAAAAACATGAGCTTCGCGAGCGCATCCCATCCGCCACCAATTCTTCCATTGGGGGCACCGTTTGCCAATGCTGCAACCATCCGCGGTGCTCGAAACACGCAGAGCTTTCTCCATAGAATCCGCTTCCCTATAGCTCGAAGCTTGTGGTTCACAGAAGAAACTAAACAGAGGACCTGTAAGTCCCATTTTATTGACTCAAAGACGAGTAGGAGAATTCGCTCGTTTAGTATCCCCGAGTCATCCAACTCGGATTCATCATTATGTCTGCGTCTTTGGGTGGCACTCATTATTTGGATGGGGAGCAGAACAGAACACTGAAAATCAGACCGATCCAGACAGCGATGGTACTGAAACGAACCTAAACGGCTAAATATCAGATGTCTGAAACTCAAAACGCGGGACACGTGTCGTGTTCCGAATGGATGATTGCTTCTCTAGATACTTTTAACACGTGGTAGGTAACGATTGAGCAAGGCAGACGCGTGTTGAAAGGACATTGCGTTAAATGCCGTGATGGAGAATCTAACGTCAGGCGTTACGTATCGTAGTGATCGCGAAAGACGAGATATCATTTTCATGGCTCAAAAATATCTAGAGGATACCACGTGTTGGATGGGAAGCGAGTGGGGGACGCGAGTGCGCCTTTAACTCAGCTAAGCACGAGTGATGCTCATACACGTGGAAGGATCTGGAGATAACAAGTGCTATGGTGAAAAAGAGGATTTTTGACGTATGAGCATGTGGTCCGAAGCTGTAGGGGTATGGACATTGGACATGAGGTAATATATATATTTTTTTATTAATTTGAGTAATTATAAATTAATATTTGTTTAAATATAATTATTAATTATTGTTATTAAAGTTTATATCTCTAATATTCATGATGTTTAAATCTGAAATTTGAAAAAATAACAATCATTCAATTACTATTAAGATTGTTTGATTCGTAGTACAATGAAAACAAATTTTAAATAAATAAATATGATCGGAATTGTAAATTTTAAATAAATAAATATGATCAGACTTGTAAAAGCCATTTATAACCGAGGGAGGGGCCTCGATTATGTTTCATCGAAGATTAATATAGCTTCACTGTGCTATATTGAATTCGGCATCATCGAAAAATTCCCACTCTTCATCGATTAGCTCCTTGTCATCAGTTTTGTACCATTCGTCCGATGATCTACTTTTCGGTGATTGTACATCGACGGATGGTGTTGGGCTTATCTTCTCTAGTGTTTTAGTTGTCTCTCCCCGCTCGGAACTAAGATCCGGGGCCATGCTTTTCAGAGATGAGCTGGAGGAAGCCAGGATACAGCTGGTTTGGCTTGAGGATATGGATTTGCTCAACGGGATACACTGATCAAACTTCTCTTTAAGCTATCTCACATCCTGGCAAATACCAGATATTTCTCCCCTGCAGAAAGGATGAACGGTAAAATGTAACCATTCCTACATTGCTATTCAGTTCCTCTTGCAAAGACCAAATCAGAGCTAATTTGTTAAAAACACAAAGATTGTTTGAAATATGTCCACAGAATAGTAAATACGATACATTTATCGTTATCGACCCATTCTATCACAAGGAGTTGGATATTCGTGGTGCTGATGGATCCTAAATGCCAGACGAAAACTATCATATATATTGTGATTCATATATCTGCCCCACTACTCATTTACGTTCTTGATACTACCAATAACAGATCAAATTAACTGCAAAATCACCACTACCACCAGTCAACAGTATTATAAAAAACACATAATCAGGCATGGTATGAGAAAAATGTTTGACGCTAATTGATAAAAGTAAATAACCGGGCAATAAAACCTACTGTAATGAGTCAACAATCTGACCACGGTCCATAAGAAACTCTCGTAACTGCAGTAGAGCGTAAACATAGAACATAATAAGTCCGAATAAGTAATCTATTTCAAACTTTTGTTAAGACCAGTGAGTAGTAATACAGATTACACAGAAATGAAAGCTACCTTGGAATTTTCTTCAGCCTCCTGCTGTAAAATCTTGGACTCTTGAACCACTTTTGACATAATGGATTCTTGCTCAGCAAGAGCACTAAGTGCAGATTCTTCTTTTTCCAGCTTCTCCTGCTTTCATCAACTCCTTTGCAGCAGCTAGCCGAGCTTCAAGGGTTTGACGCATCTATGGATAAATGCGTACAGGTAAAAGAATGAGTATAAGTGTATAACCAGCTCGATGTCTTATCTATATCATATTCCTTGCTAAATACACCATAAATTCCCACGATGATCTATAGTACAAATTTCTAAAAAAAACTTCTGTGATGAATCTGTTTCAAGAAATGATTGATTTATCACAGGACAAAGAAAGTCAACTGAACATTAGTTCATTGCACAAGATGATATATGTCGTAAATTTTTTCCAACTTCTCCATATGCCTCATGCATGGTGAAACATATTGAACAACCAAGATCAAGATAATTTATGGCATACAGATAACAAATAAATGAACTATATACCAAAGCAAATCATATCAAGGCAAGATTTTCTACTAAATATTTACCAAATGATTTAATTTGTTCCTACAATACCTCATCGAGAATGGAGATTTTTCTCTTTCCTCTGACAAGCTGCACAAGCGATTTTGAAGCTCCCTTCCTTCAGTGACTAGAATTGCCTTCTCCCCAAACACTTCTCCGGCATACTGGAAAAGAGATAACATTGGCTGAGCTTTCATACTCTATAAATAATCATAGAGCTACAGTCCTATACTCTTGACAATAATAAAAAAATGTGACCATTAACAAGTGCACAACCTTGTCATTTGCATCCTTTACATGTGCCAGCATCTGTCTTAGTTCCTCCACCTTGACGAGAATATCTAAACAAACCTTGGCACATTCTTTTTTTGCTAGTTCTGCAGCTTCCTCTTGAAGTACAACTTCTCTCATCAAATCCATGATTGACTGCAAGGCCTGAAACAAGGTTGTCTACACCAAAACATAGTAAGCCAAGGTATGCCCTCTCGAAATGGAACAAAAGAAATAATGAACTAACTTTTCATAAAGAAAATCTTCTTATATAAGCAATAGCATCAGAATTCAAAACCTAATAAGTACACCATGCCACAACTGGCATAGTTATCATTGCAGAGGATTCATTCTCGTACCCATTTAGCATCAAAATTTAACAAAAGAGAGATAAAGGTTTGGAGCAAAGATTACCTTGTTATTTTTAGCATCTTCAATGACCTCTTCAAGTAGATCAATTCTGCATGTTTGACTACACCGACTAACAGCAGGATTGACGGTATCATCCTCAATATCACCCATATCACTGCTGGGGTCCTGCTGGGATTTCAGTTCTATAGAACCTCTTTCTTGTTTCACAGAACCAGTAGAGTGGTCATTGCTTTCAGAATGAATACCAGCACTCAGGGCTACTGCCATTTGTTCTTGAGAAGATGATGGAACTATTCTTCCCCTATCAAGATTTCATTTAATGAACTATTTCTACATGAAACGACATTCAGATCTACAGGACCATATAAATTTAAAATATCATTAGATCTGCCACTGCTACCAGTATTTGTCAGAAGTGAGGTAGAATTATCAGCTGTGTCTGGTCTCACAGGAGGAGTCCTCACAATCCCATCTTCAATGACAATAGTTTGGTCTTTACGTCCAGACCCTTTAATTTCAAGATTCACATAAGGCAGAAGATTATCAATCCCTAAAGCATTCAAGCTGACACTAGATATAGCTTTCCCAATTTCAGCACATTTTTCTGTGTTCCCCAACAAAATCAATTCATCAGTTTCAACATCAGCGGGCTCATTATTGTTGTTCTAGTGGATTATTAAAGTACTCGCTGTACTTGATGCCTCAACAGAACCTATACCAGTAGCAACACCTGTTAGAACAACGTCTCTGAGAACTTCATTTGCTTCCGACAATGGATCTGAAGGACATCATGCTATGTTCACCAACAATACCTTTTGTTGCCTCAATTGATTGCCTTCTTCCTTATCAAAAGCTTCAAGTTCAACAAAAAAATGACATTAAACAGGTGAATAGATGAATGAATAAGCCCCAATAGGCTACTATATTAAAAATCAAATGTCAAATTTGGTGGCTTTGGTGGCTGCAGAATTCTTTGGTCAAAAATGGCAAATGGGCGGCTAATTCTAGTCCAAAATGGCTGCAAATTTTATTAATTTTTTGTATGGGAAAATCACAAACTTTAGTCATTAGACTCTAGGGTATTTACAAGATTAGTCCTTAAGTTTCAACTATAAATACCCTAGCTCATTTAGCTTCAAAACCATCCCAAAGCATTCTAGATTTCTTCCAATATTATAGAGAATTTAGAGAGTTTCTTGAGAGTTGTTTTCTCCTTTTTATCAAGAGAGAATTATCATTATTTTCTCCTCGGTAGATCGAGAGAGGTTGTAATTCTTATTTTTCTCATAGTGAAAATCTTCTACCGTTGCCCGTGGTTTTTACCCTATATTATTTAGGGGTTTTCCACGTAAATTTTGTGTCTTCTTTATCTTCATTTTTATTTTCTCAAATTATCAGTTGCGATTTTGCTCTATCTGATAGCCGTCTTACGCAACAATTGGTATCAGAGCTAGATTAGAGTGTGTAATATCTGCTTATTGTCTTTATGGTTGCCACCAAAAGGTGGATCCTTCAACATAAGAAAATAAGAAGTTATTACCCATTCTTTGAAGGTTCCAGAGAACTATTCACGATAGTAAAATAGTGGGAGCTATCCGTAAAAGAAGCTATGGCAACGAAATTTGATATTGAAAAATTCAATAGGAGAAATTTCTCATTGTGGAAATTGAAGATGAAGGTCATCCTAAGGAAAGACGGGTGTCTAGCAGCTATAAATGAAAGGCCGGTGGATTTCGCAGATGACATCAAATGGAACGAGATGGACGAGAATGCTATGGCAAACTTTCATCTAGCATTAGCAGATGAAGTATTGTCAAGCATCGAGGAGAAGAAGACAACTAAGGAGATATGAGATCATCTCACCAAATTGTACGAGGCCACATCGCTGCACAATAAAATTTTCCTTAAGAGGAAATTGTACACTCTCCGTATGTCATAATCTACTTCAGTGACGGAGCACTTAAATACACTGAACACCTTATTTTCTCAGCTTACATCCTTAAGCTGTAAAATAGGAGAACAAGAATGTGCTGAACTTCTACTTCAAAGTCTACCGGATTCGTACGATCAACTCATCATCAACTTGACAAACAGTAATGTCACCAGTCTAGTATTCGATGACGTTGCAGCTGCTGTTCTACAAGAAGAAAATCGGCGTAACAATAAGGAAGACAGACAAGTAAATATGCAACAAGTAGAAGCGTTGACAACGATGAGAGGGAGATCAACAGAACGTGGCCAAAGCAGCAGTCACAAACATGATAGATCAAAGTCAAGAAGCAAAAAGAATTTAAAGTGCTACCACTGTGGAAAGAAGGGTCACTTGAAGAAGGATTGTTGGAGTCTAAATAAAAACTCCAATCCACAAGGCAATACCGCAAACACTTCAGATGATGGAGATGCTCTATGTTGTGAAGCGTCAACCACCGTGGAAGGTAGAAAACGATTTGCAGATATATGGCTCATTGATTCGGGAGCAACATATCACATGACCTCAAGAAGAGAATGGTTCCATCAATATGAACCTGCTTAGGACGATCTGTGTATAGTTGCAATGATCATGCCTTAGAGATCATTGGCGTGGGAACCATCAAATTGAAGATGTACGATGGAACAATCAAAGTTGTTCGAGATGTGCGGCACGTGAAAGGCCTGAAGAAAAATTTATTATCTTACGGATTGTTGGATAATAATGCAAGCAAGATTGAAACACGTAAAGGAATCATGAAGGTGTTCCGTGGAGCGCTTGTGGTGCTGAAAGGCGAAAAGATAGCAGCAAACTTGTACATGCTGAAGGGAGAGACTTTGCTAGAAGCAGAAGCCTCTGTTGCCTCATGTAGTTTAGATTCTGCAATGTTATGGCATCAGAAACTTGGACACATGTCAGAACAAGGAATGAAAGTCCTTGTGGAAGAAAACCTACTTCCAGGCTTAACAAAGGTAACACTTCCTTTGTGTGACCATTGCATAACAAGTAAGCAGCACCGGTTGAAATTCAACAAATCAAATTCTAGAGGAAAAAGTGTTCTAGAATTGGTTCACTCTGACGTATGGCAAGCACCAGATACATCCCTAGGTGGAGCAAAATATTTTGTCTCATTTATTGATGACTACTCTAGGAGATGTTGGGTGTACCCTATTAAGAAGAAGTCAGATGTGTTTTCAACTTTCAAAAACTTCAAAGCGCGGGTGGAACTTGATTCTGGAAATAAGATCAAGTGTTTCAGAACAGATAATGGAAGAGAATACACAAGCGAAGAATTTGATGACTTTTGCAAGAAAGAAGGCATCAAAAGACAATTCACAGTGGCGAACACTCCTCAACAAAATGGAGTGGCAGAGCGGATGAACAGAACCTTGTTAGAAAGAACAAGAGCAATGTTGAGGGACGCAGGCCTAGAAAAATCATTCTGGGCAGAAGCAGTCAATACCGCCTGTTATTTGGTGAATCGAGCTCCATCAACTGCAATAGAGCTGAAAACACCAATGGAGACATGGACTGGTAAACCAGTTGATTATTCAAACCTCCATGTATTTGGAAGTATTGTGTACGTGATGTACAACGCCCAAGAAATTTCAAAGCTGGATCCAAAATTTAGGAAATGCAAATTTTTGGGGTATGCTGATGGAGTAAAGAGGTATCGCTTGTGGGATCCCACTGCCCACAAAGTGATAATTAGCAGGGATGTTATCTTTGTAGAAGATAAGCTACAAAGAAAAGAAGACGATGACAGTGCTGAAAAGTTAGAGACTACACAGATACATGTGGAAAAGGAGTTTGAACAAGGAGATTCTTCTGAAGCAGAACCAGCACATGATGAACAAGAACCAGAGAGTTCTGAAGCTCTAACAACTCGTTAATCAGATCGCATGAGAAGACGTCCCAATTGGCACTCAGATTATGTTATAGAAGGAAATGTTGCATAATGTCTTTTAACAGAGGACGGTGAGCCATCAACATATCAGGAGGCAATAAACAGCTCAGATGCTTCACTGTGGATGATGGTGATGCAAGAAGAAATCGAAGCCCTTCATAAAAATAATACATGGGACCTTGTGCCACTACCACAAGGTAGGAAGCCAATTGGTAACAAATGGGTTTTCAAAATCAAGCGAAATGGTGACGATCAAGTGGAGATGTATCGTGCAAGACTGGTGGTCAAAGGATATGCTCAGAAAGAAGGTATTGATTTCAATGAAATTTTTTCTCCTGTGGTTCGACTAACAACAGTTCGAGTAGTCTTGACAATGTGTGCTACATTGAATTTACATCTGGAACAGCTAGATGTTAAAACAACTTTTCTTCATGGAAATCTTGAAGAAGAGATTTATATGCTCCAGCCTGAAGGTTTTGAAGAAGATGAAAAGAAGAACTTGGTTTGCAGGTTGAACAAATCTCTGTACGGTCTAAAGCAGGCGCCGAGGTGTTGGTATAAGAGATTTGATTCCTTCATTATGTGCCTTGGATACAACAGACTTAATGCAGACCCTTGTGCTTATTTCAAAAGGTCTGGTGATAACGATTTTATTATATTGTTGTTGTATGTGGATGACATGTTGGTTGCAGGACCCAACAAAGATCATATTGAAGAATTGAAGGTACAACTGACTAGGGAATTTGAAATGAATGACTTGGTATCAGCAAACAAGATTCTAGGGATGCAAATTCACCGAGACAGAAGTAATAGGAAGATTTGGCTTTCACAAAAGAATTACTTGAAGAATATCTTATCACGATTCATCATGCAAGATTGTAAGCCAATTTCTACCCCTCTTCCTATTAACTTCAAATTATCCTCCAGTATGAGTCCTAGCAGTGAAGAAGAGATGATGGAGATGTCTCGAGTACCGTATGCATCAGTAGTGGGAATTTTAATGTTCGCTATGATATGCACAAGACCAGACATTGCACAAGCAGTGGGAGTGGTTAGTCGGTACATGGCGAATCCAGGCAAAGAGCATTGAAATACAGTAAAGAGGATCCTGAGATACATCAAAGGAACCTCAAATGTTACATTATGTTATAGAGGATCAAACTTACTAATAAATGGTTATGTAGATTCTGACTATGCAGGGGATTTGGATAAAAGCAAATCTACTACAGGATATGTGTTTAAAGTTGCTGGTGGAGTTGTAAGCTGGGTTTCAAAATTACAGTCAGTTGTGGCTACATCCACAACAGAAGCAGAATATGTAGCAGCTACACAAGCCAGTAAAGAAGCAATTTGGTTGAAAATGCTATTGGAGGAGCTTGGGCACAATCAAGAGTATGTTTCTCTGTTTTGTGACAGTCAAAGCGCCTTGCATCTAGCAAGGAATCTAGTATTTCATTCAATGACAAAAGACATACGAGTTCAGTACCATTTCATTCGTGAAAAGGTGGAAGAAGGGACAATAAATATGCAGAAGATCCATATCAAAGACAACATAGAAGATTTCATGACGAAGGCGATCAACGCTGATAAATTTACCTGGTGTCGATCCTCTTGTGGCCTGTCAGAGACGTAAGCAACATGAAGGTACATTGTAGAAAGAATGGTGTGAAGATATGATTGTTCCAATCAAATATTTAAGTGGGAGATTGTTAAAAATCAAATGTCAAATTTGGTGGCTTTGGTGGCTGCAGAATTCTTTGGTCAAAAATGGCAAATGGGGAATGGCAAATGGGCGGCTAATTCTAGTCCAAAATGGCTGCAAATTTTATTGATTTTTTGTAGGGGCAAATCACAAACTTTAGTCATTAGACTCTAGAGTATTTACAAGATTAATCCTTAAGTTTCAACTATAAATACCCTAGCTCATTTAGCTTCAAAACCATCCCAAAGCATTCTAGCTTTCTTCCAATACTATAGAGAATTTAGAGAGTTTCTTGAGAGTTGTTTTCTCCTTTTTATCAAGAGAGAATTATCATTGTTTTCTCCTTAGTAGATCGAGAGAGGTTGTAATTCCTATTTTTCTCATAGTGAAATTCTTCTACCGTTGCCCGTGGTTTTTACCCTATATTATTTAGGGGTTTTCCAAGTAAATTTTGTGTCTTCTTTATCTTCATTTTTATTTTCTAAAAATTATCAGTTGCGATTTTGCTTTATCCGATAACCGTCTTACGCAACATACTAGACATGAATGGACAAAATGGTATTTACCCTCTAATCCACATTACTGAACATACATATAAACATCTAATTCTACAACAATATTGCATAATTTAGAAAAATCCATGAAAATGAGCATCCAAAGCAAAATTTAGAATAAAACAAGTCAAGAACTAGATCATGAAAAAGAATACCTCTATTTCGAGGCACGCGAGGACTCTGTCTCTGTGAGGAAGAACTAGCAGTCACCATCTTTTTAGACATGTAAGGCAGAATCTCAGACAAAATAATCTCCGCAGCTGCATCCACATCCTTAGAGTTCTCAATAGCCATTAGCCACAGATTTTAGAATACGTGAATCAACCTGTGCAGAAGGGTGTAAGAAAAATATTTTTACTGCATATTTGTTACATTTATTTTTCCAATTTACTACTCTGTACTTCACATTTCACACAAACACACACAGACGCCGAGGTGTATATATATATATATATATACACACACGCACATATGTAAGCCAATAACAGTATAGGGTCAAATGAGTAAAAAGAAACACCTGCGGGAATATATGCATCAAGCATTTATAAACCTTTTGAAATTCCATTCTGGAAAGCTATTAACGTGCAAATAAAGTAACAATATTTATAATCAACGTCATAAACAATAAATAAAATATGCACGATGAGAATCATAATTGTAATCATGTTAAGCAAACGTAAAACTACCAAGAGTTTAATTTTTTCAAACAAAAATTAGCAGACTCTTATTCTCATATGTAATGGGGTAAGGGGAGGTAGGATAGTAGGCTACCCCAACAAGCAGTTTTCGTGGGAGACATTCGAATTATGAATTGCTCACCGTGGGACTCGATCCCACGACCACAAGATTAAGAGCTTTGTGCTCTACCAATTGAGCTGGTGATTAAAATTCTTCCAACATAATGGAGAAAAACAAAGGAAGAAATAGGATTAATATAAAATACAAGTATCATAGAATCAGATAAACCAGAAATAGAAATCCTAGTGCCATGTTTGGAGATTAAAAATATGCAAGACCAATTTTTTTGTTTTAAAATAATAATTTCCTTATTTGGTATATTAATTTAAAAAAGAGAGAAGCAATAATTAGAAACGAATCCTAACATGAAACGAACGAAAAACAAACTTAAGAAACAATGCTCTGTTTGGCTGCAGAGAAAAGAAAGACATAGAATTTAAACGTGAGAAAGGAAAAAGAAAATATTGTTTTCCAGGAAAAGTTGAAGATCAAAAATCAAGAACGAAAAAAGAAAAGAAAAACCTCTCTTTTCAAGCGAGAAAGGGAGAATGATAGGAAACAAATAAGAAGACGAGGTAAGAGTTTTGGAGAAGAAGAGTGGCGACTAGTATTTTCTAATTATTTTATGGGTAAACTACAATTTTTTACTCATTCAACTTTTCATGTTTTTGTTTGGTCACATCAATTTAAAAAAAAATCAATTTAATCACTAAACTTTCATAATGTGTTTGTTTTGATCTCGACCATTAAGTCTTTAACGTGATTAAATTTTTATGGTCAATTTATACAAAGAACACAAAATGTGGATTTTTCCTATCAAATATAGATTTTTATACTCCCTTTAGTTCATTATCTTTAAAATATTTCATTTTAAATTAAAATGGTGAAAAATCCGAAGGAGAAGAAAAATAATATACTTTTACTTCATATTGATCGAATGATCGCAACGATGGATGATGGAAAATCATTTCATAATATATGCATGTATGTATGTTATTAACACAAGTTGCGCCTAACAAAATCTTCACATGAAAGGCATTGAGAACCCGAACTCTTCCAAAACATCAACAAACCATCACCTCATTCTCTTGCTCATCCGCTGTTTCT
The DNA here is from genome assembly GCF_006381635.1 of Hibiscus syriacus. Lineage (NCBI taxonomy): Eukaryota > Viridiplantae > Streptophyta > Magnoliopsida > Malvales > Malvaceae > Hibiscus > Hibiscus syriacus. The sequence continues at coordinate 934,896 of NW_024063228.1, forward strand.
ATATTCTTATTCAATTGCCACAGGCAACAAGTTCACGGAGTATAAATTGAAATGGACACCCAAAGCTGAGGCATCAAATCCCCTCTTTTTTAGGTTCAAAACATTACCTAAAACAATGAAATATTGAAGATAAACAGCTCTCCATGATGGCATCAAAGTTCGGGATTTCTCTATTATCTCTCTTCTCCATGTTCTTCGCTGCACTGTCAAATAACCTAACCCTAATCCCCGAGCAAATAACCTTCGGACATCCACTTTGCAGGTCCCAAATTGCGTTGGTGAACTTCGCGTGCGCAATGGTGCCTATACTTCCGCCGGAAGATGAACATGAGGATATTGGATCGCACCGGCACAGGCACCGGCATAGGCACAAGCATAAGCATGGGATTCGTGAGACACCCGAACAACGCTACTGTTGTGAATGGCTGAAGCAGATTGACTCTTTGTGTGTGTGTGAGATTCTGGTTCATTTGCCGCCTTTCCTTTGGAAGCCTAATCATAAGTATACCGTCGTTGTCGACGAAAAATGCAGCGTTACCTACTTATGCGAAGGTCGATGGCGAATATGATGCACCCGACGCTCACAACTCATCTTTTTCGGTTGCTCTTTTAGCTTTCGGATGCGGAACATATATATCTGTTGCTACCAAGTTATGAGATTTTATTCAAATTTGTGCTCATAACCTCCTTAATTATAAATGCAAATCTTCTAAAATTTGGGATAGATATGATATTTAGACTCGACGTACTTTGATCCAATTTAATTTTATAGCTAGAAAAAGTTAGATTTGGGTCTTATCCAATTCAAGTTATAAAAATAATAAAAATGAGAATTATATATTTATATCGTATTAAGTCGAGTTCAAATTTTTATCTAAAAGTTAAATTAATTTTTAAATCAAATAAAACTTCTCTAAAATCGAATTAAATAAAATAATAAATTAAAAGATATAATACGCGTATAAACCAAAAATCCAATTCGATCATCCTCCCTAAATATAAACCTTCTAAAACTTTTGTTTCATCTTATCTTAAAGAAATGTAAACGGTTTTGTTTTTTCACTTTTAAATTTACACGTGGAAAGAAAATAATTAACATTAGAATTGATAAAAAAAATTAATTGGCATTAATTTAATAGATATGTTTCTTTTTTCTTCAATTAAATTTAACAAAAATCTAACTGTTAGAATAGACAAAAAGTATAATTGAACTATATAATTCAATGAAAATATTGAATTTAATATTAAAACACATATACGCAATTTATTTGAAATAAAAATTGAATTATTTAAAACAATTTATTTAGTCGCTATGCTAATCAATTATTACATGATAATATCTTATAGATGTTAACAAGAATAACACTTTGAAATAGCGTATACTTTATTCACTAAAATGAAAGTTCAGTCAAGGAAGCCATTACTTCTACGAAATAAACAAAGAAAAAACACTTTATAATTACATAGTAATAAAACTCTAATAAACAATAAAAATTAATTATATGAAAATTATATTATAAATAATGAGATGATAATGCAAGATGTATATTTTCAGCGCAAAGAGATTAAGATAATATGGTCAAAAGTCTAGATTTCTGTAATCCATGCCGCCACGTCCACAGCATCTGGCTGGCTGGCTTTTGCTTCTAGCAGCCTGCTTTGACCTTCAGGGCGGTGGGAAGCGTGTCTTCGGCAATCAGCTCAGCTATAAATAGAGCTGGATTTCAACGTCGATCTTCAGCACCCATTTACCTTTCATCTTATCGAGATTTAGACATATCCATGGCTTCCCTTCGGTGTTTCTTCTTCACTTGTCTGCTACTTTACATTTCTTCTCCATCTTTAGCTCAACAGTCCTTCCGCCCCAAGGCCCTGGTAATCCCTGTCGCTAAAGATGCTTCTACACTTCAATACCTCACCACCATTGACCAAAGGACCCCCCTTGTTCCCATCGATCTCGTAGTCGATCTCGGTGACAGGTTTATGTGGGTTGATTGTGAACGAGATTACGTTTCTTCAACATACCGTCCCGCCAGGTGCCGTTCAGCCCAATGTTCGTTGGCCGGAGCCGATGGCTGCGGCGATTGCTTCTCTGCACCTAGGCCGGGGTGTAACAACAACACATGTGGTGTCACACCTGATAACTCGGTGACCCACACAGCCACCTCCGGTGAGGTTGCCCAAGATGTTGTGTCTCTTCAGTCAACCGATGGGAGGAATCCAGGCAGGGTGGTCAGTGTACCCAGATTCCTTTTCGCTTGTGCACCGACTTTCTTGCTTCAAGGTCTGGCTAGCGGTGTTGCAGGCATGGCTGGGCTGGGGAGGACTAGAATTGGGCTCCCTTCGCAATTCGCTGCCGCCTTTAGTTTCCATAGGAAATTCGCCGTTTGTCTGTCGTCTTCAACCTCAGCAAATGGTGTTATTTTCTTCGGAGATGGTCCATACGTGTTCCTCCCTGGAATCGACGCATCACAGTCGCTTACTTTTACACCACTCTTAATCAACCCCGTCAGCACTGCCTCCGCTTTCCCCATGGGCGAACCCTCCGCTGAATATTTCATAGGCGTAAAGTCCATCAAAGTGAATGAAAAAACCGTCTCGTTGAACACAACGTTATTATCCATAGACAACCAAGGTGTCGGGGGCACAAAAATCAGCACAGTAGATCCCTACACCGTCCTCGAGGCTTCGATCTTCAAAGCCGTCACCGAGGCATTCATTAACGAAGCTGCTGCCATGAACATCACCAGGGTTGCTGGCGTAGCGCCATTTGAAGTGTGCTTCAGCTCGAGTAATATTTTAAGCACTCGCTTAGGACCAGCAGTGCCATCAATTGATCTTGTGTTGCAGAACCAGGACGTGTTTTGGAGGATTTTTGGTGCGAACTCGATGGTCGAGGTCAGCAGGGATGTGTTATGTCTTGGATTTGTTAATGGCGGATCGAACCCAAGGACTTCCATTGTCATTGGAGGGCACCAACTGGAGAACACTCTTCTGCAGTTTGATTTGGCAACTTCAAGGCTGGGATTCACCGCTACACTCTTGGGCAGGCAAACTACTTGCGCCAACTTCAACTTCACGTCTAATGCTTAAGATTATATGGCATGGCCATGGTTCATCACATACACTGATTTTCAAACTTCTTCCTTTTACCTTTCAGAATTATTTGATTTCTGCAAATCATAATCTGTGTGAGTAATAAGCCGTGAAAGATTAACAATCTGCATTTAGCAGTATGGTATGTGGATAAATATTTGTTTGATATAATACTTTTCTTGAATTCCAAATAAAAGTTTATGTTAATTGTGTATAGGATATGTATTCTGTTGAAAACTATTAAATTGTCTTTAATTAAGAGTATAATATATATTATTTTAATAATGTTTTTAAATAAAATAAATTAAAATCACTACTTACAAATTGAACAAATTAATATTTCCTCTATCCCATAAAAATAGTTTATTAGTAATCTTTTAAAAGTCAAAATTTTTAAAGTTTTTACCATAATTATTTTAAATATTTAAATTTTATAATATATATATATATATATATATATATATATTTGAAAATTACCTAACAGAATATTTTTAAAATATATTTTTATTAACAATATATTTTAAATAATAATTAGTTAAAATTTTAAAAATAACATTAATAATAAACAATTTTTTTTATTAGAGAGAAGGAGTAGTAGATTTTTATTGAGCATATTAATAGTAGATTTGAATACAAATTACTTACCATTTCATTTAAAATTATTAAACGAATAAAGTTCAATGAATATATTTTTTCATATAGAATATTTTCTTTGACGTACGACAGTAAAAATATAACAAAATCTAATGTTTTTATCACATTTGAATTTAAAACTTAAATATCATATTTAATTTGGATATAGTTTAACCTCTTTATTTTTATAATATAATTAGGTATTTAAATAGTTAACTATTTCAGTGAAACATTGATGTGAATTTTTTCTTTAAAAGATTCTCCAACACAAAAAATTTATGTGAACAAGATGAGTTTAAAGAATATTGATTTAAAAAATCCATATTAGTCTTTTAATCAAAAACTTTATCGACTTCAACTGCTTATATTAATTAATGATATTATAAAATTAGAGGATTAAATTAAATTATGTTAAATTAAATTAAAGGACTTAACACAAGCTTAAGCAAACTAAAGGGACCATAATCATATTTTGACCTAAACTTTATTCTACAATAGAAGTCGCTGGGAGAACTTTGGGCACATACTGGCCCAAGAATGCATCAATTATTTTAGCTACGACGTCGTTTTAGTTTTAATAAACTCAAAAATTCAGAAGGCCAGTACTGGCCCAAGTCTTAAATTCGCCCTCCCAAAAGCATAATCGGCAGCAAACAGACACCTCCCTCTCCCGCTTACTCACACAGTTCCATAGCCTCTCTCGCCTTTGCCTCAAGCCCTAACTCTCCTCCAACATGAAGCTCGTCAGGTCAGTTTGTTGATTATCACGATTTATTGTACTTTTTTTTGCATTTTCTTTGTTTGTACGAATTGATGTGGTGATTTCATTTTTGATGGTTAATATAATGGAGTTGATTTGAAATAAACAAATTGAGCAGGTTTTTGATGAAGTTGAACAATGAAACGGTGTCAATTGAGCTCAAGAATGGAACCGTTGTTCACGGCACCATTACAGGTTCCTTTTGTTTCCCTTCCCCTTTTGTAGTTAGCTAAACCCTAATCCTTCGTTTTAGCGAAGTTGTAAAATCATAGATTATTTGCTAAATCTTTTCTCGGTTGACCATAGTTCTCGAGGGTTTACTGCTTAGAACGAGTGATGCTAACCGTAATAATGTAATTCCCTTCTCAATTCTGAATTCTGCACCTTTCGTTTTGGTAAACTACAAACTTTAAAATATGGGATAGATTAGGTGTTCATGGATGAAATCACTTGTTATCACCTTGTAAGTTGAACTGGTTTTGGACATGGTATGCTTGTGTCTATGAAACATTTTTTAGAAGTAGATTATATTCGATAAATTATTTAGCATCTACATTGATACGCGCTTAGGTTGTCTTGTTATTAGTTGGTTATGCGTATAAGATGGAATTGTCTCATTTGCAGACTTTTATTTATGTGATGAGACTATTACTATATGCGCCCTTTCTTTTCATGTTGTTTATTGGATGACTTCTTGTAACATTATTATTTTTGTTTAGTTGTTACATTCTCTTCTTGGGCTTATTGAATTGTGGGAGTTCGTATGAAACCAGTGACTATGTTTCTAATTTGGACAGAATATGCTTTTACCATGAGTATTGGTTTTTAAAAATTGTTATACCATAGGGATTTCCTTGTTGAACACAATATTTTAGCATGCAAGTTTTGTAACTGTTCGATTTGATGTGCTTGTTTTAGGTGTGGATGTCAGTATGAACACCCATCTGAAAACAGTGAAACTTACACTGAAGGGGAAAAATCCAATCAGTTTAGATCACCTTAGTGTGAGGGGTAACAACATTCGCTACTATATTCTACCTGACAGCTTAAATCTTGAGACATTGCTGGTTGAAGAGACACCTAGGGTGAAACCCAAGAAACCAACAGCTGGTATTGCCATTTCTTTCTGGCTCCATTTTCTCCTCTCTGAAAGTTTCCTACTTGTCTAAGCTTTTTTTTTTCTTTGAGTATTGTTGGTTTTCCTAATGCATTGTCAAATTCAGGAAAGCCTTTGGGACGCGGGCGGGGTCGTGGGCGTGGACGGGGACGTGGTCGAGGCCGTTAACTCTGTTCCCTTGCTTCCAAATTTTTGTGACAGTCTGATGTGTAGACAGCTTTGTTCTAGGGGCGATTTTACAAATATTAAGGGAATTGTATGGCATTTAACTGTCGTGTATGATTATTGACCTGGGTTTGGATGGTTTAATCATGAATCCCAAGATTCCAAATGTCTCATGCTATAGGTGAGCAGGTAGTCTATTTCTTTTCCCATCTGTTGCTTTTAGAACGAGAGACAGTAAAAAATAGGAAACAATCTTGCAATCTGGGACTGTGAGATGCATGTCATGTTAATGTTGAATGTTGGGCCTGGTACTTGAAAGATGATTGATGTTGAACGAGAACTTTAGTTAAGCTTGTTTATATTTTCTGAGATCATTGAATTATTGTAAAATGATTGTTTTGGCCATTGAAGTTTCAAAAATTACAAAATGATCATTGAATTTATTGAACATTTACAAAATGGTCATTGAACTGTAACTGACATTAAAATCAATTGTAAAAGGTGGATAAATTTAAGATAAATTTAGTAAGTATTTTTGTAACTTTCGAAATTTTAATAATTAGAATGTGTTATTACTTGCTGGACGTTAAAAATTTGAAGACAATTTGAGTTAGATGTTAATTTGTTGATTGATATATGATAGTTGTTTGAGATTTTGGGATAATATATTATATCAAAGTCAGTGTATTAACATTTAGCTCAAATTACCATCAGTTTTTTAACAGAAAATGATGAGTTTGGAATATATGAATAATTGAGTGATTATTTTATAAATTTTAATAATCAAGTGACAATGAAACAATATCTTATAATCGAGTGATTATTTTGTAACTTTTAATAGTTTGGATTTAGCAAAATAATATTTTATAATTAACATTATTTTGTAATGAATTTAATGAGAATATCCTACAATCAAAGATACTTTACCCTTTGCTCTGATTGTTATTCTCGGCAATTGAATAGAAAAAAAAGTAAACTACAAATTTAATAATTGAAATTTACTCCCTTTTATTTTACTCATTAAACTTAAAAAATTAATTTAATCACTCAACTTTATACATTAATTTTTTTTATCACTCTGCTGTTAATTTTATAACTACATTATGACATGGATAGGTTAAAGGCTAAAGCTACAGTCAAACTTCAGAATTTGAAGTTAAAACCGCTGGACACAACTCCAGTACCTTTATCTCGTCGTTTTCCTTTTTCAAATTTGAAGCTGAGGTTATGAGACTTGTCAATGACCTTATGAAGGCTCTAGAATTAGCTGTCACAAAGAATTCAGCAAAGAGATGACTAAGATTTCTTTACTAGTTTTATCATTTAAGTACCAAGGACTTGATAGTTTCACCAAACTCTCCCTCTTGTTTCGATTCCTCGTCTCTTCCAAAGGAAAATTAAGGCGTCGTTGAAAGGTAGATACACTAATGACAAGAGCACCGCTGTTGTTATCCTTTCCGTCAACGCTGGCGATCTAAAGCTCCGCTCCTCTATGACTGACGTCACTGTCGTCAAGGGTCCCAGCCTGAACGGCTTGACTCTTGATGTTGAGAAACCCGACTTCTTCATCACCGACTATGACGTCCCCAAAAAGAATTTTCGATTTCAGTTTATGAACTCAGTTAGGGTTGCAGATAAGCCGTTGAAGCTGACTTATATTCACAGCAGAAGGGACAACCGGACCGTGGTGGACGGGTCACTCGCGTTCGATTCTGCTAACAAACTGTCGACTAATTACATGCTTGGTACGAGAAACTATATGCTCAAATACAGTTACATGCACAAAGGGGTTACAACTCTGGAGTCATGTTATGATTAAAATTGTATAAAATTGTGATTAAATTAAAAACTTTTAAAATACAGTAAATATAATAAAAGATAGTAAAATTGAGTTATTAAATTTGTAATTTATTCAAAAAAATTGTCGATAAGTGCAGAGTGAAACCTGGAAAGTAGAGCTATACATCATTGTTGTTGCAGAAGACGGCTATCAGATAGAGCAAAATCGCAACTGATAATTTGAGAAAATAAAAATAAAGATAAAAAGAGACACAAAATTTACGTGAAAAACCCTAAATAAAATAGGGTAAAAACCACGGGCTACGGTAGAAGAATTTCACTATGAAAAAATAGGAATTACAACCTCTCTCGATCTACCAAGGAGAAAACAATGATAATTCTCTCTCGATAAAAAGGAGAAAACAACTCTCAAGAAACTCTCTAAATTCTCTCTAGTATTGGAAGAAAGCTAGAATGCTTTGGGATGGTTTTGAAGCTAAATGAGCTAGGGTATTTATAGTTGAAGCTTAAGGACTAATTTGTAAATATCCTAAATTACAATGATTAAAATTGAGATTTTACCATTGTTGATTTTCAACAAATAGCCAACCCTTTTTGACAAAATTGGTGGCTGCCACCGAAAGTGGCTTGGCCACTTGTTTATTTTTCAACAATCTCCCACTTGAAGATTTGATTGGAACAATCTTATCTTCACACAATTATTTCTACCTTGTACCATCATGTTGCTTATGTCTCTGACAGGCCACAAGAGGATCGACACCAAGTAAATTTATCAGCATTGATCGCCTTTGTCATGAAATCTGCTATGTTGTCTTTGGTATGGATCTTCTGCATATCTATTGTCCCTTCTTCCACCTTTTCACGAATGAAATGGTACTGAACTCGTATGTGTTTTGTCCTTGAATGAAATGTTGGATTCCTTGCTAGATGCAAGGCGCTTTGACTGTCACAAAACAGAGAGACATACTCTTGATTATGCCCAAGCTCCTCCAATAACATCTTCAACCAAATTGCTTCTTTACTGGCTTGTGTAGCTGCTACATATTCTGCTTCTGTTGTGGATGTAGCCACAACTGACTGCAACTTAGAAACCCAGCTTACAGCTCCATCAGCAACTTTGAACACATATCCTGTTGTAGATTTGCTTTTATCCAAATCCCCTGCATAGTCAGAATCTACATACCCATTGATTAGTAAGTTTGATCCTCCGTAACATAATGCAACATTTGAGGTCCCTTTGATGTATCTCAGGATCCTCTTCACTGTATTTCATAGCTCTTTGCCTGGATTCGTCATGTACCGACTAACCACTCACACTGCTTGTGCAATGTCTGGTCTTGTGCATATCATAGCGAACATTAAACTTCCCACTACTGATGCATACGATACTCGAGACATCTCCATCCTCTCTTCTTCACTGCTAGGACTCATACTGGATGATAATTTGAAGTTAATAGGAAGAGGGGTAGAAATTGGCTTACAATCTTGCATGCTAAATCGTGATAAGATTTTCTTCAAGTAATTCTTTTGTGAAAGCCAAATCTTCCTATTACTTCTGTCTCGGTGAATTTGCATCCCTAGAATCTTGTTTGCTGATCCCAAGTCCTTCATTTCAAATTCCCTAGCCAGTTGTGCCTTCAATTCTTCAATATGATCTTTGTTGGGTCCTGCAACCAACATGTCATCCACATACAACAGCAATATAACAAAATCGTTATCACCAGACCTCTTGAAATAAGCACAAGGGTCTGCATTAAGTATGTTGTATCCAAGGCACATAATGAAGAAATCAAATCTCTTATATCAACACCTCGGCTCCTGCTTTAGACCGTACAGAGATTTGTTCAACCTGCAAACCAAGTTCTTCTTTTCGTCTTCTTCAAAACCTTCAGGCTGGAGCATATAAATCTCTTCTTCAAGATTTCCATGAAGAAAAGTTGTTTTAACATCTAGTTGTTCCAGATGTAAATTCAATGTAGCACACATTGACAAGACTACTCGAACTGTTGTTAGTCGAACCACAGGAGAAAAAATTTCATTGAAATCAATACCTTCTTTCTGAGCATATCCTTTGACCACCAGTCTTGCACGATACCTCTCCACTTGATCGTCACCATTTCACTTGATTTTGAAAACCCATTTGTTACCAATTGGCTTCCTTCCTTGTGGTAGTGGCACAAGGTCCCATGTATTATTTTTATGAAGGGCTTCGATTTATTCTTGCATCGCCATCATCCACAGTGAAGCATCTGAGCTGTTTATTGCCTCCTGATATGTTGATGGCTCATCGTCCTCTGTTAAAAGACAGTATGTAACATTTCCTTCTATAACATAATCTGAGTGCCAATTGGGACGTCTTCTCACACGATCTGATTGACGAGTTTTTGGAGCTTCAGAACTCTCTGGTTCTTGTTCATCATGTGCTGGTTCTGCTTCAGAAGAATCTCCTTGTTCAAACTCCTTTTCTACATGTATCTGTGTAGTCTCTAACTTTTCAGCGCTGTCATTGTCTTCTTTTCTTTGTAGCTTATCTTCTACAAAGATAATATCCTTGCTAATGATCACTTTGCGGGCAGTGGGATCCCACAAGCGATACCCCTTTACTCCATCAGCATACCCCAAGAATTTGCATTTTCTGGATTTTGGATCCAGCTTTGAAATTTCTTGGGCGTTGTACATCACGTACACAATACTTCCAAATACATGGAGGTTTGAATAATCAACTGGTTTATCAGTCCACATCTCCATTGGTGTCTTCAGCTCTATTGCAGTTTATGGAGCTCGATTCACCAAATAACAGGCGGTATTGACTGCTTCTGCCCAGAATGATTTTTCTAGGCCTGCGTCCCTCAACATTGCTCTTGTTCTTTCTAACAAGGTTCTGTTCATCCGCTCTGCCACTCCATTTTGTTAAGGAGTGTTCGCCACTGTGAACTGTCTTTTGATGCCTTCTTTCCTGCAAAAGTCATCAAATTCTTCGCTTGTGTATTCTCCTCCATTATCTGTTCTGAAACACTTGATCTTATTTCCAGAATCAAGTTCCACCCGTGATTTGAAGTTTTTGAAAGTTGAAAACACGTCTGACTTCTTCTTAATAGGGTGCACCCAACATCTCCTAGAGTGGTCATCAATAAATGAGACAAAGTATTTTGCTCCACCTAGGGACGTTACTGGTGCTTGTCATACGTCAGAGTGAACCAATTCTAGAACACTTTTGCCTCTAGAATTTGATGTGTTGAATTTCAACCGGTGCTGCTTACTTGTTATGCAATGCTCACACAAAGAAAGTGATACCTTTGTTAAGCCTGGAAGTAGCTTTTGCTCCACAAGGACTTTCATTCCTTGTTCTGACATGTGTCCAAGTTTCTTATGCCATAGCATTGCAGAATTTGAACTACATGAGGCAACAGAGGCTTCTGCTTCTAGCAATGTCTCTCCCTTCAGCATGTACAAGTTTGCAGCTATCTTTTCACCTTCCAGCACCACAAGAGCTCCACGGAACACCTTCATGATTCCTTTCCGTGTTTCAATCTTGCTAACATTATTATCCAACAATCCGTAGGATAATAAATTTTTCTTCAGACCTTTCACGTGCCGCACATCTCGAACAACTTTAATTGTTCCATCATACATCTTCAATTTGATGGTTCCCACACCAACGATCTCTAAGGCATGATCATTGCAACTATACACAGATCCTCCTGAGACAGGTTTATAATGATGGAACCATTCTCTTCTTGAGACCATGTGATATGTCGCTCCCGAATCAATGAGCCATATATCTGCAAATCTTTTTCTGCCTTCCACGGTGGTTGACGCTTCACATCATAGAGCATCTCCATCATCTGAAGTGTTTGCGGTATTGCCTTGTGGATTGGAGATTTTATTTAGACTCCAACAATCCTTCTTCAAGTGACCCTTCTTTCCACAGTGGTAGCACTTTAAATTCTTCTTGCTCCTCGACTTCGATCTACCATGTTTATGACTGCTGCTTTGGCCACGTTCTGTTGATCTCCCTCTCATCGTTGTCAACGCTTCTGCTTGTTGCAGATTTACTTGTCTATCTTCATTTTTCTTGCGCCGATTTTCTTCTTGTAGAACAGCAGCTGCAACGTCATCGAAGACTAGACTGGTGGCATTACTGTTTGTCAAGTTGATGATGAGTTGATCGTACGAATCAGGTAGACTTTGAAGTAGAAGTTCAGCACGTTCTTGTTCTCCTATTTTACAGCTTAAGGATGTAAGCTGAGAAAATAAGGTGTTCAATGTATTTAAGTGCTCCGTCACTGAAGTAGATTCTGGCATACGGAGAGTGTACAATTTCCTCTTAAGGAAAATTTTATTGTGCAACGATGTGGCCTCGTACAATTTGATGAGATGATCCCATATCTCCTTAGTTGTCTTCTTCTCCTCGATGCTTGACAATACTTCATCTGCTAATGCTAGATGAAAGTTTGCCATAGCATTCCCGTCCATCTCGTTCCATTTGATGTCATCTGCAAAATCCACCGGCCTTTCATTGATAGCCGCTAGACACCCGTCTTTCCTTAGGATGGCCTTCATCTTCAATTTCCACAATGAGAAATTTCTCCCATTGAACTTTTCAATATCAAATTTCGTTACCATTGCTTCGTTTACGGATAGCTCCCACTATTTCACTATCATGAGTAGTTCTCTGGAACCTTCAAAGAATGGGTAATAACTTCTTATTTTCTTATATTGGAGGATCCACCTTTTGGTGGCAACCACAAAGACAATAAGCAGATATTACACACTCTAATCTAGCTCGGATATCAATTGTTGCGGAAGACGGCTATCAGATAGAGCAAAATCGCAACTGATAATTTGAGAAAATAAAAATGAAGATAAAAAGAGACACAAAATTTACGTGGAAAACCCCTAAATAAAATAGGGTAAAAACCACGGGCTACGGTAGAAGAATTTCACTATGAGAAAATAGGAATTACAACCTCTCTCGATCTACCAAGGAGAAAACAATGATAATTCTCTCTCGATAAAAAGGAGAAAACAACTCTCAAGAAACTTTCTAAATTCTCTCTAGTATTGGAAGAAAGCTAGAATGCTTTGGGATGGTTTTGAAGCTAAATGAACTAGGGTATTTATAGTTGAAGTTTAAGGACTAATTTGTAAATACCCTAAATAACAATGACTAAAATTGAAATTTTACCATTATTAATTTTCAACAAATAACCAACCCTTTTTTATAAAATTGGTGGCTGCCATCGAAATTGGCTTGACCACTTGTTTATTTTTCAACAATTGTATTGGACTAGCAACCGCGAAGCCAAATTATTAATCAAGAAAGTCACAGCAAATAATGAAAAGGGTTGGGTTCTGGGCGTTTTGATATCTAAAATTAATAATATTCGAGGAAGGATGAGAAATAAATATTCGAGGAAGACTTGAAAAGGCAGGTGTTATTAATGCAATTCATTTATATATATATATATAATATTATTCTTGAAAATATATAGTAATATAATTTTAAAACGAAATTATTGATGGTTAGAAAAAATAGGTGTTCCTGCCAAAGGCATACATCAATGTCAAGTAGTAGGGTGCAATGGCTACTTATTGCAACCTCGTGTCAATAGTCAGTCAATCGTACTAACAAATAAGATTTGTGTGTCCTTGGAATATGAAGTCTCCTCTGCCTGCCATCCATAGTAGGGCAAGGTTATATGTCGAGGGCCACAAATGACATAAATGAAACATTCAAATATATCTTCACAATTGCAAAAGTATATCTTAAAATTATTGTTGCAGAGCTTGGAATTCCCCTACCCTTGAATTAGCAAAGCACTATTGTGTCGGTTCGAGGCTCCTTTTCACTTTTTCCCCACGTTTTCTTCTACTCGCGACCGCACCAGCATGAGGTCCAAAAACTGCCGCTAATCAGCTACGATCCTCACATGGCCTCCTCTTCACCCTGCAATCTAACTTCCTCTAACTCTAAAACCATCATCTGACATCTCTCTCCAAAAGCTTTTTTTTTTTTTGCCTTTTCACGTTCGTAAGGATGACAAAGAACACAACCAAACAAGACTTGGATTTCTCCAAGAAATCCAACCTTGTTGAACCCTTCACTTTGGTTTCTTGTCTCTTCATTGCCTGCTTCGTTTACTTAAACCACCGGGCTCTCTTCTTCCATGGATTCCCTTGGTTTAAACTCAGTTATGCTGCAACATCACCGGCATCAGATGTAGATCAACGACTTGGGTTTTTGGATAAGTGTGATGTTTATGATGGGAGATGGGTTTGGGACGAGAACTATCCCCTGTATCAGAGTCAACATTGCCCTTTCATTGATAGCGGTTTCCGTTGTTTGGAGAATGGTAGACCTGATGGTTTCTACACGAAGTGGCGTTGGCAACCCAAAGCCTGCAATTTGCCCAGGTCTTTTTTCATCTTTTATTTTTCTATTCTTTTTATGTTCATCACATTAGCTTTCTTTTAGCAGTCGAAAGAGACCGAAGGAAAGGTTCATTTTAGTTTAATAGTATAATAATGTCGGTTGCCAATAGTGGTTTTCATGATCTCCTGTCCTCCATTAGGTAACTTCTTTTTGGTTTATTTATGGAATAAAATTTTAGCATAATGGAGGGACTAAAATCAAAATCAGACCTTTCTTTCTCTAACGAAATTTGAAGTCCATTGCAGAAGAAAGCATTTATTGATTGATATCTTCTTATAAGGTCTGGTTTTTCTATTTCTTTGGGGACAGATTTAATGCAACGAAGATGCTGGAAAAGCTAAGGAACCGGCGCATTGCATTTGTAGGTGACTCAATCGGGAGGAACCAATGGGAGTCCTTGCTCTGCATGCTTAGCTCTGCAATTCCTAACAAGGATTCAATATACGAGGTGAACGGAAGCCCCATCACAAAGCACAAAGGGTTCTTGGTTTTCAGGTTTGCCGACTATAACTGCACGGTTGAATATTACAGAGTTCCATTTCTAGTGGCTCATGGGAGTCCTCCAAGAGGAGCTCCAGAGGCTGTTAAGATGACTCTGAGACTGGACCTTATGGACCGGACTTGGCACCGATGGGTTGGTGCAGATGTGCTGGTTTTCAACACTGGTCACTGGTGGAGCCATCACAAGACCACGAACCGGTAATCATCATCCATGGTCTTAGTTTATAGCACGTAACTATCAAGGAATGCCCCTCATCTTTCAATTCATTTTGCAGTGGCTGCTATTTCCAACAAGGAACGGAGGTGAACTTAAACATGAACATTACAACCGCATTTCGGGAATCAATCGAAACTTTACTCAATTTTGTTCATGGTCAAGTAAATACCAACAAGACCCAAATTTATTTTCGAACCTATGCTCCTGAACATTTTAGGTTTGAATCATTCTGCATCGAACTTACTATATCTTTAAGATGATAGAATTCATCACTGATGTATTGGTTTCCTGTAACAGACGTGGTAGCTGGAACACCGGTGGACATTGTCACCATATAAAATTTCCCGACTTTGGTTTATATCCTGATAAAACTGAAGAACATGCCGAGATACTGAGTCGTGTATTATCGAAGAAGCATCCACAAGTGATTGAAATGATGAATGTGACTCCTATGACATTTACAAGGCAAGACGGGCATACATCTTTGTATCATTTTGGGAGAGAAAACGAAACGGAACCTCCGGGCGAAGATTGTAGCCATTGGTGCTTGCCTGGAGTACCCGACTCATGGAATGAGCTTCTTTATTCACTTTTTCTCAAGTGGGAGTCTCTTCACTCCACTCCAATATCATTGTTAGATTAGACCTATCGGTTCTAATCCGAACAATATAATTCTTTTTATTAATTTAAATTTAAATTTGATTCGATTAAATCCAACATCTCGATTATGTCCAACCCGAACAAAAGAATGAAATGGTTGATTCATATGTATGTCATGCATTAATTATGGTTTTGCTAAGGTTTAAGACAAGTTTTATTCTGCAACTGCAATTGCATGCAATAAAAAGGAAAATATTGAATAATCTAAGAGTTTTCATTTTTATTTATTGAAGAACAAAGCTATGAAAATAACTTGTTCGAATCAAAGTCACCGGAATATTTGTTTCTAGCCGCACTCGCAAACGCCAACACTGCAGAGTGCAGGTACACCACCTTGTCCAGCACACAGTATATCTCTACAGTCGGCATTAGTTTTACACGGTCGTTGTTCTCCATAATCATTCTCACTCCCACTCTCCACCGGCCTAGCTGATGCTCCATGTAACATTGAACATGCAAATGCTGCAAATAAATTACCATTAATTTAGTATTATATAACTAAACTTCACAGCTGGTTCGAAAACAAAGAAAAAATGTATGAAATATCAATGAACTTACATGATACAATCAGCACAAGGAGGAGGAATTTCATGTCGTTTTTCATATTGTTGAGGCTTTTTTACTAAGAAATGTCGGTTGTGATTTCTTGATGATGGGATTTTTCAGTGAAATTGCTACGTTTAAATAAGGGAAACATTGTTTAGAAATAAAAGTTCAATTAATAAGGTATCTAATAACAATTAATTCAATCAATTATTACAGTAATCTACAGTTTGAATACAAACCAATTGCTATGTTTATATCAGATTGAGTATTTATTATTTTAACCCACAACACTAATAACAATCAATTCAAAGGGACCCATCAATTACATTAATTTCAACCAGTTGGAGTTGATTTAAGTGGTAAGTAGTTTGATATTCAGGATGACAAAAAAAAATCGAACCCGTCGGGGAAAACCGAATTAAATGGGTTGGGTTCAGGGATGATAAATGGGTTGGGTTCGGGAATGATAAATGGGGACGGAGACGGGAAAAACTGAATTTTTTAAACGGGGACGGTTTTGGTAATCCTGCCTCGGTTACCCGAATAACCGGCCCGATAAATATTAAAAATAATTATTATATATATATAATATTAATAAATTTAATTTAAATTTAAAAAGTATATAAATTTAATTTACTTTGGAAGAATGATTTCGTTTATGAAAGTTAAAATATTATATTATTAGTCGTTGTCATTATATTTGTCTATTTGAATTGTTTTGTTTTTATATTTTGAATGCATTTGGTGGTGTTTGACGTTTCAAGTAAGTTTAGATACGATAATGACATTATTTTTTAAATAACTCGTGTCATCGTATGAAATTTAAACGGTAACGGGGATCCCCGCGGTGAAAAATAACCATATAAGGTAAACGAGGATACCTGTTTCCCCGCGATTTTCCCCGATTACCCGATGGGGGTCCTCGTTTAAATCCCCGTGATTTTTTAAGCGGGGACGGGGGGACCAATCCCCGGCCCGAAATCACCCTGTTGCCATCCCTATTTGATATCGTTTAAGTAAGGCTTCGAGTTCGAGTTCTTGTGTATGTAAAAATCTCAACTGGGAGATACACCCACTAAAACTAGGTGTGCCACGCAAGTCGGTCCGGATTAGTCCAGTTAAAAACTTGAAACCGAAGGATAACAAAGAAAAAAAGTTACATTAATTACATAAACATGTAACATGACACACCTTTAATTTGAACATATAAGTATAATATATTTACAAGAATATGTCCAGTTCGCGAGTCTTATCCTAGCAACTTAACCAAGCGATCAAATGTACTCGCTTATATATATATATATATATATTCTTAAATTTAATTTATTTGATGTTAAGTAATTAAAAGTGTGTTTGTTTCATGTAATTAATTTTTTTAAAAATATTTTCCTCATTTTTTAAAATTTAATTTGCATACAATGAATTAAGTTAACGTAAATGATTTTTTAGTAAACAAAAAAAAATGTTTTCTATTACAAGATTTACACTTTTAATTTCGTAAATTGTTTTCTCAATTTTTCACTCCAAAGTAAATAATGAAAATAATATTATATTATATATTTAACATTAATATAATATTATACTATTGTTTTTTAAAAATATTAATTGTAAAATATTCAAAATACACTTATTATTATTTTTTAATAACATAATAAGTATATTTTAACATTATAATAATTTATTAAGTTATATTATAATAACACATAATCTTATATCAAACTTTTTTGGCCTCAAATATTAGGCATAAATCTGTTACACCCACCAAATCAGCACCTTATCCCATATCCCATTAAATAAAATCAAACATCTCATCTAAATTTTGAAAAATCGATAATCATTTCCTATGTAACACCCTCATTACGATCCGACTTCGAAATCTTTTTTGATTGATCATATTTTAAATTTGGACTCAAGAGATCCAATACGGCCAATTTAATTTCTTTTTATTTTTAATATTTGATCTATTATATTCTTTATATATATATATATATTGGTTCTTTAACATTTATGCATCATTATTTGTTGTATTTTTATTTTTAAAAATATTTATTCGTTTAATTATTATGACTCCAACATTAGACCTGATGGACTAGATTTGACACTGATGAGTTAATGCATATGTGCTGATTTTCAACCGTGGTTACTAATAGAGTCATGAAAAGATCACGAATCGATAATTTCCATTTATAGTCTTAGTTTATACCACGTAATTATCAAATAACGCCCCTCATCTTTCAATTCATAATTATCAAGTATAATGATGCTGCCACTCATTTTTCAATTCATAATTATCAAGTGTAATGATGTTGTCACGTTTGACGAGTACGAATGAACATCATTAATGATGAGCATCATTAAATTAATTTATAAAATATTAAATTATAAAGTACTAAAAGTGTTATTATAAATTAGTTAAAAATCTAAATGTAATTTAATTAAAATATAATATTTATAAAATATTAGTTTTTTAATAAACTATACCATTGACTACATAACTATTTATCTCTTTTACTTTAACCACCAATTTTTCAATTTTATCAATCGGGTCACCTAACTATTTAAATATTGTCAATCAAGTCACCTGTCGTTAAATATTAACAGAGGAGATGACATGACTATAATAAAATTTGTATAATTATACATTTAGTCATCGTTACTTACACGGTCTATTAATTTGGTCTTAACTTTTATTTAATTCAATAAATTTAATCCTCAATCCGATGGTGACATGTGTCACTGTGTGATTGGATGTTTTTTAATATTTTTTATTTAATAAAATTTTCATCCAATCAAATGATGCCACATGTCACCAATTGAATGAATAGAAAATAAATTAAATCAGTAATTATTGCTGGTGGGGTTTGAACCTAGGAGAAAGCCAAAAAAAACTAAACCCTTAACCACTAAGCTAGACTACCAAATTTGTTTAATATACAAAACATAATCTATATCGTTTATAATATAGTTAATTCAAGAACCTTGTGCTCTACCAACTGAGCTGGATAGTCATTTCATAGTTAATGGTAATAAATGACCTTATAAAGAATCAAACATAAAATAATTGAATAGTATGAAAATATAAAATATATATAAACAATATTATAATTGATTAATAAGTGAATATATTTTATTTATATTTTAAATCACATTTAATGTAAAAATTAAAATAAAGTAAATTTAGTATGTTATAATTGAAATGTATCATTTTACATATTTTAAATTAATAAATTGTCTTCATTATTCTAATTATATTGAACTGAAATGTGTCATATCATATCTTATATTATAAAATATTATAACGTCGATCAGATTTGAATCTTATTTAACAACTCTATATTAAAATAGACTAATTCAATAAAATCAAGTTTTCCCTAAAAAAAATTCAAATATATAATGAATAAATAATAAAATATAAAATTCTTACTCTAACTGGGATTTAAACTAGTCAATGCATAACTTAAAATGCTTACTACGATAAACCCTCAACTATAAAAAAAATTCTAAGTCAACGAAGCTCTTCGTTGTATTTCATTTATAATATATTAAAATTAATTTTTTTTTTCATTAAAATGATTTAAAATATAAATAACATACATTCACATATTAATCAGTTATATATATATATATATATATCATATTATCATATTATTCAATTATTCCATGTTGGAGTTCTTATTAGATCATTTTATTTTTTTATTACCATTAAATATATATATTATGTCGTGATAGGTTTGTCATTTGAATGATACAACCTAGTGGTTGGGGTATTTGCTTCATTTCCTCAAGTCTTGGGTTCAAACCCAACCAACAACGGTTATTGATTCAATTTATTTTCTATTCATTCAATTGGTGTCATGTGACACCATTTGATTGGATGAAAAATTTATTAAATTAAATAAAAATATAAAGAAAAAAGCATACAATCACATAGTGACACATGTCACCATCTGATTGAGAATTAAATTTATTGAATTAATTAAAAGTTAGGACCAAATTAATAAAATGTGTAAGTAATGAAGATTAATTGTGTAATTATACAAATTTTATTAACTGTCACATCATCTCCTCCTTTAGTATTTAACGACATGTGACTTAATTGACAATATTTAAATAGTTACGTGATCTGATTGATAAAATTAAAAAATCGATGGTTAAAGTAAAAGAAGTAAATAGTTAGGTGGTCAATGATATAGTTTACCCTAAAAGCTAATGTTTTATAAATATTTTATTTTAATTAAATTACTTTTAGATTTTTAACTATCTTATAATTATACGTTTAATACTTTATAATTT
Source organism: Hibiscus syriacus (assembly GCF_006381635.1). Taxonomy (NCBI): domain Eukaryota; kingdom Viridiplantae; phylum Streptophyta; class Magnoliopsida; order Malvales; family Malvaceae; genus Hibiscus; species Hibiscus syriacus. Next base: position 955,120 of record NW_024063228.1, read on the forward strand.
AACCTTTTATAAATTAATTTAACGGTACTCATCGTTAACGGTACTCATCCAGCCAACATTATAGAATTTTTCTATCAAGTAACGCTACTAGTTCCAAGAAGGAATGGAGGTGATCTTAAACATGAACACTACAATCACATCAAGTTACATGACTTTGCCTCGTATCATGACAAAATTGAAAAATATGTTGAGATACTGAGTCATGTATTATCAAAGAGGCATTCACAAATGATTAAAATGATAAATGTGACTATCGTGGCATATTAAAGATAAGATGGGCATACATTTTTGCATCATTTTATAACTTCTAGTATTTCTTATTATATATAATCAAACTGATCCATATTTATTACATCTAGTAATTCTTATTATACATAATCAAGTATGAGCGTTTATTATTTTATTTAGAATGTTTGAATGTCGTAAAAAATGGTAAGAATATGTAAATCATATTTCTTTTTCCAAAGGGGTAGTGTTTGTAATTGCGACAAATTTTATTCATGTTATTTTGTCGAAAGTAGTCGGCCAAATTGAAAATAAAGATGCATGATTTAGAGACCACCAACCATCCAACCTACAAGATTACACTTCATGCACTACAAGGCAAGCTGCAATAAGTAATCGTGTAACATGTTGATCTCCATCAAATTACCTTACCGTACAACTTGCCTTGATCTACGGAAATCGGGGGCCATCCCCTTGTCGAAACATGGGTAACATGTTGCCGTACGTCCACGGTCTCGGACTACTACTGTTAGAACAACTCAGAAGTAAAATGGACCCACGTTCTCACATACTATAGTAGACTATTGTAGCCATGAATGAATCCAGAAATGTCGGAATCGGAAGAATCGGAACCTGCTTTATGAGTTGATTAACCAAATAATAATTGAGATCGGCCTTTTATCTTTTACTCCCAAAGGAAGCAGCTCAACTAAACTGTACCAACGAAATTGAGTTCTTGTATAGGGAGGATCCCTGCGCCATAAGTATAATATTTTCTTAATCATTTGACAGCATGAAACATGAAGCATGGATTACATTCTATTAAAGTAATTATAAAAATAAAATGGCAAAATACCTCACGGGCTGCACCTGCAAAGTGCCTTTGGGGACGTTACACCCCATATCGCCTCAGTGTTTTGCTTAAACTGGGCATGACATTATATGCTTGGTATGATCTTCTTAGCTCGATTATAGAACCCACCTAAATCAAAATGGAGGGATGCATTCGATGAAAATGCAAAACAGAGTGATAATCCTACCTAAAAAGAGCAGTGTTTCATAGATATTTACTCCAATTGCTGATATAATTTGATTTCCTATCAAGTGCTCTAAGCAAGTTCATAAAACTGAGCATCAATGCACTGACAAACAAGCCTTCAGAATTGTACTTACAATTATTAAAATTGAGGTAAATCCGATTGCAAATCCCTCATTGATACGTCGCAAGTAATGATCAAGTATGGTTGATGTAGTTGCCAAAATACTTAAGAGTAGCCCTCCTGCAGATTTGATGACAAAAAACAGCCAAGAACGCCACAAGAAATAAGTAGGTTCAACATCTAGCGCATAAGCTTCCAACTACATAATGTAACTATTTTTCAGACAGAAACATACCCCAAAAACGTGTTGATGCCTGAACCTTCGAGAGATATTCAATAGTAGCCTTCCCTGGCTTTATATTTGGTATCCTGGCACCCATCTTATTCAGGTAATCTGCTATTTCCTTCGGTAAGTTGGCCTGCACAGGAGTTTCCACACAAATAGCAAACAGAAAGAAGTAATGAGTAGTGGATAAAATAATAGGAACCAGAATTGCAGAATTCTTCAAACAAACACATCATATAAACAAATTCAAGGATTGATTATTAGATTTGAAGATTAGTCCAATGTATACAAATAGGAAAATGGATCAAAGCATAAAGTCCAATCCTGTTAGCATTAATCATTTCTGTTCATAGCTCGAAAGTACCCAATATTTCTCATTGAATGTGCAGCAGTCCATCTAGGATTTTTATTTTTATTTTTTAAACAAAATAGAGCAAAACTAGTATAATAGCAAAAAAGAATCATACACTACTTTCTATTGGCACCAACACCCAATAAGCAATAGCAAGAAGATATAATCATATAAATCATAGCAACATAAGAAATTTAGATAGCAATGGAAGACAATAAGCAGGTAACCATCAAAAACTTAGAATCACAAAGGTTCAAAAGTACTTACAATATCAAATATATTAAACAGAAAAACAAAAAACGCATATATTGAATAGTAAACCCATGGCTCTGCACCAACAGATGTTGCAGGGTTCAATATCTCCTTAATATGCTCCCAAAATGGTGAACCAAGAATACTGCCAAGAATGCAATGTGTTAAGATAATTTCTGGGCATTCAATAAAAGATAGCTTTAAGGTAAGCCCGTAGGATAACACAAACAACAAGCCCAAGCTATGTAATGCATCAAAAGAATATTACCCCAAAAAATGCAAATAGAACAGGGGATTCAAAATAAGAATTTAAATCAACTTAAGGGCACAATTACCTTGCAACAATACTTGGAAAAGCCAATAGATAAGTGGTAGTGAGAACAGGCTGCATTCCTGATGGATTAATATTAAAAGGAATATAGGGTTCTACTTCAGTGATCGGGGAATCTTCCCTGTCCAACACACAAAACAAAGAAAATATGACATTGAGAAAGATCGTATGACCAATATTATAAGTTAATAAACAAACACTGAAAGGTACGAATCTACTTAAACGGGTTCAACAAGAGCCCTAGTTCACATAAAATTAGTTATTGCTCCTTGGTCAGATTAGCTGTGAACTGTACCATCTATGCTGCACAGAGAAGAATTGAAACAAAGCCTATGTCTCTCCACCAAGTGCATCTAATGTCTAGGTAAGTAGCCCTGACTTTACCTTGCAGCAGAAGCTAGTTTAAACCCATAGTACTGCAGCTTTATTTTCCTGCAACCCTCAGTTACAACAACTGCCCACATGGTGACTACAGTAAAAACACCTAGTACTGCAAGCACGTATGGCCACCAACTCACAGCACTGCCTGTGGATGCAAGAAACCAATAATGATGCACACTGAAAAAAATGCAGAACTCCAAGAATAGCATCAAATTCTCAATTTAATGGTCTGTAAATGTCCACATCAACGGAAACCACGGCCGTTGAAGTTGAGCAAATAACCACTAAAGGACTAGTGTACAGATACAATTTTCCCACCACTTCCGTCACCTTCCTATAACCCACATACTGGATTACTTTCATTGAAATAGCTACAGAATGTACTCTTTACAATGAAATCAATTTTTTGGTACCACAGCCTCAGGCTGCTTACCTAGTCAAACTTAATTTGTTTTTGCATGGAAAACAGAAATCATGTAATAATTTTTTACTTTTAAAAAATGACAGTTTTTAACTAAAAAATTATAATTCTGACAAAAGCTCCACCCAACTTAAGTAGAGACCTTAGTCAGCACATATGGCATACCTGAGAGTTGAGTCAACATCTTGTACAGCGTATCAGTGTATCCGGTTAATATTCCAACACATATAATTAGAGATGAACCTTGACCTGAAACACACAAGCAGTGATTTAAGAAGGCCACAATACTCAAAACATCGCAGTAATATGCAGCTTTCAAAATGTAAGAAAAAAGGCCTTTATAAAGCACACCAATTTCATATAAACTTTCCTCGACTTTGGATAAGGAGAAAGATTGAAACTTTTAATGAATTTCTAGAACTTCTATAATCTTGGATAAAAGCGTAATTCCCGTCTCAAGGTGAACATATGAGAAGATTATCACTATTTCCCATTATTTCCTCCAATCCAACATAAGGTCTCTGCACATTGAATAAACTTTTTTGCTTCAAGCTCTATTCCCAGAGTTTCCCTCATTATAGACTCTAGAGAAAATAACCGCTTGCGATTACATTTATTTGGTCAGTTGTTCTTATTAAATTAAAAACCTGTCTGTAACAATTGGAATGAATAAGGAATAAATGTAATATGTATGATACCAAATCCGGACTCTGATATCGTATCACAGATCCATGTCATAGTCATCGCACCACAAACCAAAAGAAAAGCAGTTACCGTCACATGCTTAACCCTGCAAAAAACATAAGACTTTAGTTTAAAAATAAAAGCTCAAACATAAGGAATAGATGGAAAAAATGGATAGAGAAAATGTGAAAATTATGTTTAAGCTTTATTCCAGGAAAAGGTTGAGTATGTGTCATATGCTGCCAATTTCTTGTGAGAAACAAAAGCATCAGAAATTGTTGCTTTCATGTTAATATTGCTAAAGTACCTGTAACTGGCTGCATAAATTGAATAGGGAAGAGAATAACAAGAAACTATAATAGCTTCTAGTATTGCAAAGCCAAGTGAAATCCACCATCTGCAATGAAAGAATAATAACATGCTTTGTAAACGTTCAAGTAACTTCTTCAAGAATTATACATGTAGCAAGGACTCGTCTCACTGCTTGAGATAAAAAAACTAGACACACATATAACTCTTAATCTTCTCGTGACCATCCAATCCCTCCTTCCTCAACTTCACTAACGATGGAACAATATGACAGAGTACCTGTTTTCAATCAATTCAAGAGACACACATGAGAAAGCACCAAAAATATAAGAATTCATAAAAACAAAAGAAATTTAGGCCAAAAGCAAGATTCTCTGGAATATCTTTCCCTTGGCCAGAAAATCTTTCTTCTGTTCTTTTAAAGATAAGTTAACAAATACATCTACGGTGATCATAAACATTGGTTGCCAGGACTAAACGAACAAGAAAAGTTTACAACCACTCCTAATTACACTACAGAAGAGCATCAGCACAAAATATGACGGGATTCCTAGTCCCGTACATCTACCCAATCAAAAGATAGTAATTTTATCCCAACTAAAAGAAAGCAACTCCAGAACCCCAATGTACCATTAAACTCTAGAACATTGGCCAAAGAAGAATAACTAAGCTCATCATATGAGCTTTTTATTACAGGAAACAATTTTTGGCCATTCATAAAACCATTCCGTCCTAAAAGAACATAGAAGGTATACTCAACATCTATCTATCTCCACTTAAAACATAACATGATGGTGGCAAATAGTTTTCAGAGCATGAAATGAAGAGCACATATGGAATCTAAAAGCTCACACAATCATGTAAGAAAATATATCCCATATGACAAAAGAAAAGTTACAAACCTGCATAATTATGGATGCAATAATCTGAGGGCTGATACCAAGCTGAAAAAAGGACAGTTTAAGCTCCGTAGAAAAATCACCCAGATCATCTACCAAAAGGGGGTAAAAGGCCACAAATTTGTTATAGACAAAAATTAATCAACAATACCGACTGTAAATGAAGATAAAACTCGATATAGTTTAAAAGGAATGAAAAAAAGGTGCAAGCTTTTCTTTTAGATTACAGAATTTACCAACAGACCCAGAGACAAAGCTAAGATAATCTTGAGGTATCAGCCTTCTATCAAATCCAGGTAGAGGGATGAAATATCCAATACGACTAATTACAAGAAGTACAGCTGTCACAAATAACCTCCGCCGAATCTCACTCTTAAAGAATGATTCTGCGGCATTATTCAAGACAGAACTCAACCGTACAAAGTTTAGAAACCTATTTCTAAAATATTTTGGTGTAACACGTGAAGCCTCAATGTTATTAACAACATTGTAATTGGAAGCATCTGCCCCATCATCCAAACTTGAACGAACAAGTTCCAGATTTAGAGACTCAGAAGATGATGATTCGACATTGACATAGTCACTTCGAAGTTGATCTGAAGATTTGATTGACCATTTACTTCTTGTTCTTGACTGGAACAATCTATTTGGCAGCACAAAATGGCTTCTACTTGAGTCTACCAATTTCATCTTGGGCACCCGGTGGGATCTGGTATCAAGTGGACGATAAAACCATAGGTCCCGAGCCACATGTCCATCTGCATACCAAGTATCTTTCCCATTAACACATCAAATTTAACACTGTATCGATCCCACCAGCTCATTTCAACTAGAGACTTAGAGAGAAGTATAACCAATTTAAATATAGAAAAATTAAGGTAAAATATCTGAGCATGCCTGACAAATCTCTATCTCCACCAAATTTGTATTGTGGCTGTTATTCAGCTTCAACATCACTTATCCCCCCCTACTTGAAATACTCAAGCTAAATGAAGTTCCAAAATGGAACACAACTAAAACAAACATAAATAATACGTATTTAGAAGCCTAGAGTTCAAAGTATTTTCCACTTAAAAAATTAAATTCCTAGTTAGAACATCATCAACGAAGAAATAGCTCCGATTAACCAAAACCGCATTTCCCAAACAGAATACAAAAGCATGTTAACCAAGTTCTTTCGAACTAAATCCCAAATATCAATAATCTGTAAATAAAATCACCTAAAAATCACGCACAAACACTGAAACAACCAACTGACAGAAACGGTGCTAAACACTTCTTTGTTAATGTTCACTCCTTTTACTTCGAGATTTTTCTAAAGAACCAAACAGGGGAATACTAACCTGGAATTTTAAGAGGTTTTGTCGATAAGAGGCTAGGGTTGAGTCGATGAAAGCCGAGAAGCGTTGCTTCCATTGTCCACTGAAAGTGGGAAGAAAGACAAAAATGACCGTATTTTCGAGTATCGAAAACTGTTTAGTTATTAGAAATCCTTGATACTTAAAGGCAGGGATCTCTTGTATTGTTGCTTATTTTATAACCTAAAAATATCTCTTTTGACTTTCTTTGACTTTTTCTTGGGTTAATTCGTCAAACGTCCCAAAACAATAGAAAATATTCTAAATTAGTCTTCAAACTTCAAAATATTTAATTGAGTCCTTAAAGTATATGTATTGTATCCGTTATGTTTAGGCTTAGCTTAAATTTGGCATGAAACCTAAGTAAAACACGTTGATCAAATTTAAAAATACTATGTCATCACATTGTGTTATCATGGTTATAATCGTAAAAATACAACAAAATAAATAAATTGTAGAGTAATAATCTTCATTTTTCCTTAATCTCGTAGTAAATCTTAACAACTGCCTGAAACTTCACTGACGCCCATTTTGCTTGTTAATTTTATGAGTTGATACGTTTCCTCGTCCATCGGCACATTATTCTTCTGCATTCGTTCAGCAACCACAAGTGGCGTTTTACCAACTTTTGCATATCCTCGAAGAAGTGAATTATATACCCCCAGTATTCACATTCCCAGCATTCCTAAGAGTCATTAACAATTTCTCCAACCCATCAGTATCACCAAGTTCTACAAGTTTCTTCAACACTTCCTCAACCAATCTGTCATTTGGATTCCATTTTTTCACACTCCCGACAGCTTGCTTAAAACAATCCAATACCTTCCCCGTATGTTGTTTCTTTAAATAACCCCAAGAAAGAAGTTCTCAAGTGGTGTAACACGGGGAAATACCCTTCTGCATCATTCGCCGAAGGAAGTTTTCGGCCATTTCGATCCGATCTCCATTGATGTAAGCCGAGAGGAGTGTGTTCGGAACTCTAGGTGTTAGATTTATCTAGAAATTAATTTGACAAGTTGGAAATTTCATCTTGGTTGGTGGCCAACTTATTGGAAATTTCATTTTGGTTGGTGGCCAAACTTTGAACATGTGAATTTCATATTTGGTGGCTAACTTGTACACATTGGAAAATTCTTTGGTAGGTGGCCAAACTTTGAACATATTGTTCTTGAAACTCAACTATAAATAGGCCTAAGTATTTCCATTAGAAATCATCCCAAAAACAAGTTCTCTCTTCCTCTTTTATTCTTCATTCTCCCACTTTGGGAATTCCAAAGAATTCCATTTGTTGTAATATTGGCGATATAGTGAAGTTATCATCCGGTGTGATGCCCGAGGAGTAGACGATATTCTCGTCGAACCTCGTAAATTTGGTGTGTTCTCTCCTTTATTGTTTTTTATTCGATTCTTTTCTATTGTGTTTCAATATTCAATAGTTTGACAGGTTTATCCGTTGTGCAACCTTTGGTGGTTTTAATCTTGATATTTTAGGTCAATTTTAAAACTACGTTCGTGTGGGAAATAACCTGTTTTCCCCAACAATTGGTATCAAAGCTTCGGTTGAGGTTATCCTGGTGGTTCCGTTGCTGAAAAGATACAGTTCGTGATATTGAATATTGTTCGTTAGAATTAAAATGCCAAAATACGGATCAGTTAAGACATCAAGCTCTTCATCTGGACCGGTGAGGAGGGTGATGTCAAATGCAAATTTCTCGGTGGAGTTGTTCGATGGATCCGGTCATTTTGGCATGTGGCAAGGCGAGGTGTTAGACGCTTTATTCCAACAAGGTCTAGACATCGCCATTGAGGAAGAAAAGCCCGAATATATGGAGGAGAAAGAATGGGGAACAATCAATCGTTTGGCGTGCAGCACGATTCGATCTTGTCTTTCCAGGGAGCAGAAGTATGGCTACAAGAACGAGACTTCTGCAAGTAAGATGTGGAAAGCTTTGGAGGAAAAATTCCTGAAGAAAAGCTCTCAGAATCGTATCCACATGAAGAAAAGATTGTTCAGATTTGATTATCAACCGGGCACCAGTATGAATGAACACATCACTGCGTTCAATGAGCTAGTGGAAGACTTATTGGGCATGGATGAAACCTTCAAAGATGAAGATTTGGCGTTGATGTTGTTGTCATCTCTTCCAGATGAATTTGAGCACCTTGAGACAACGTTACTTCATGGTAAGGATAATGTTACCCTTAAAGATGTAACTGCTGCTTTGTATAGTTATGAACTCAGGAAGAAAACCAAGAAGGAGAGCAAGTACGAAGCAGCAGAGACCATGGTGGCAAGAGGTCGCTCGAAAAGTCAAAAGCCAAAGTGGAGAGGGAGATCAAAGACGAAGTCCAGACTGGGAAAAGATGAATGTGCCTTTTGTCATGAGAAAGGCCATTGGAAGAAAGATTGTCCGAAGCTGAAGAAGAAAGGAAAAGCTGCTCTAGATGCATGTGTTGCAGAGCATGATGCACATGACTCTGACATATCATTGGTTGCTTCATCAACAACATTCCATTCCGATGAGTGGATATTAGATTCGGGTTGCATCTATCATATGTCCCCTAATCGGGAGTGGTTCTCCAATTTAGTGGAACTAAATGCAGGAGTTGTGTTATATGGACAATGACAATGCCTGTAAAACTGTTGGGATAGGTTCAATTCGATTGAAGAATCAAGATGGATCAACCAGAGTTCTGACGGATGTCCGATACGTGCCCAGTTTGAAGAAAAATCTGATCTCGTTGGGAGCCTTAGAATCCAAAGGCTCAGTAGTCACTATGAGAGATGAAGTTTTAAAAGTCACATATGGCGCACTTGTGATGATGAAGGGCATCAGGAAAAATAATTTATATTACTACCAAGGTAGTACAATTATTGGAGCAATTGCAGCAGCTTCCGGAGGTGATGATTTGGACGCAACCTAGTTGTGGCATATGCGGTTGGGACATGCTGGAGAGAAATCCTTGCAAATTATGGCAAAAAAAGGATTGTTGAAAGGTGCAAAGGCTTGCAAATTGAACTTTTGCGAACATTGTGTTCTGGGAAAGCAGAAGAGAGTGAAGTTTGGCACCACTATACATAATACAAAAGGTATTGTAGATTATATTCACTCAGATGTATGGGGTCCTTCAAAGACATCGTCTTTTGGAGGAAACCATTATTTTGTAACTTTTGTAGATGACTTTTCCAGAAGAGTTTGGGTGTATCCGATGAAGTCTAAAGATGAAGTGCTTCAATTTTTCCTGAAATGGAAAAATATGATCGAGAACCAGACTGATATAAAGATCAAACGTCTTAGGACGGACAATGGAGGGGAATATAAAAGTGACCCATTATTTGACGTTTGCCATGAGTATGGTATTGTTTGACACTTCACTGTTAGACATACACCACAACAGAATGGGGTGACAGAGCGTATGAATCGAACACTATTGGAGAAAGTTCGATGTATGTTGTCTAATGCTGGGTTAGGCAAGGCATTTTGGGCTGAGGCTGTGACATATGCTGGCCATCTCATTAATCGTCTGCCGTCATCAGCGATAAGAGGAAAAACACCATTGGAGGTATGGTCTGGAAAACCTACTACTGATTATGATTCCTTACATGTATTTGGATCCACTGCTTATTATCATGTGAATGAATCCAAGCTTGATCCGAGAGCAAAGAAGGCTCTCTTTATGGGAATCACCCATGGAGTGAAGGGATTCCGCCTTTGGTGTTTAGACACCAAGAATGTAATTTGTAACAGAGATGTTACCTTTGATGAATCTGCCCTAGTAAAGAAGGTAACAAGTGAAGCTGTCCAGACAAGTAGTACTCCGCAGCAGATGGAGCATACTCCAAAACAGGTGGAGTTTCAGCAGACGATGATCCCAGAAGTTGATGCGGATGATTCTTCAACTCCAATAGAAGAATCAGAAGATGAAGATGTTCAAACCCAAGAACCATTGGAGACACCAGAAATACTTGCAGTTACAAGGCCAAGGAGAAAAATTCGTAGACCTACTCGATTTGTTGATATGGTGGACTATGCTATTCCAGTTGTTGATGATGATATCCCTATCACTTACCAAGAAGCAATACAAAGCTTGGAAAGTGATAAGTGGAAAAGTGCCATGGATGAAGAAATGCAATCTCTCCAAAAGAACAACACTTGGAAACTGGCAGAATTACTAAAAGGTAAAAGAGCCATTGGATGCAAGTGGGTATTTGTAAAGAAAGATGGATCTTATAACAAGAAAGATGTTCCCAACAAGGCACGGTTGGTAGCTAAAGGCTACGCTCAAAAGGAGGGAATCGACTACAATGAAGTATTTTCCCCTATTGTGAAGCATTCCTCCATTAGAATATTGTTGGCCTTGGTAGCACAGTTGAATTTGGAGCTAGCTCAACTTGATGTAAAGACGGCTTTCTTGTACGGTGATTTAGAAGAGGAGATCTATATGACACAGCCAGAAGGATACAAAGATGGTGGTTGTGAGAAATGGGTTTGTAAGCTGAACAAATCGCTATATGGATTGAAGCAATCTCCGAGGCAGTGGTACAAGCGATTTGATAGTTTTATGAGGAGGCAAAAGTATACTAGAAGCAAATATGATCATTGTGTGTATTTGCAAAAGCTCAAAGATGGATCTTTCATTTATCTTCTCTTGTATGTTGACAATATATTGATCGCTTCGAAGAGTCAAAAGGAGATAGACAAATTAAAGGCTCAGTTGAATCAAGAGTTTGAGATGAAAGATCTAGGTGAGGCCAAGAAGATTCTTGGTATGGAGATAAGCAGAGATAGATAGAGAGGGAAGCTTTGTTTAACACAGAAGCAGTATCTGAGAAAGGTATTACAATGTTTTGGCATGAATGAAAATACCAAACATGTAAGTATCCCATTGGCTTCTCATTTGAAACTTAGTTCTCAATTATCTCCTAAAACTAACGAAGAACGAGTGTATATGGCAAAAGTTCCATATGCTAATGCAGTTCGGAGCTTGATGTATGCAATGGTGTGTACGCGTCCTGACATTTCACAAGCAGTTGGAGTTGTGAGCAGGTACATGCATGATCCTGGAGAAGGACATTGGCAAGCTGTGAAATGGATTCTACGGTATCTCCAACAAACCGTGGATGTTGGTTTAGTTTTTGAACAGGATGAAGCACTTGGTCAGTGTATGGTTGGATATGTTGATTCCGATTATGCTGGTGATTTGGATAAGCGTCGATCAACTACTGGGTATTTGTTTACTCTTGCTAAAGCCCCAGTAAGTTGGAAATCTATATTGCAATCTACGGTGGCCTTGTCTACTACAGAGGCAGAATACATGGCAGTTTCAGAGGCTATAAAGGAAGCAATTTGGCTTAACGGATTGATGGAAGACTTGGGAGTTATTCAAAGTCACATTAGTCTCTATTGTGACAGTCAGAGCGCTATTCACTTAGCAAAAAATCAAGTCTACCATTCAAGGACTAAGCATATCGACGTGAGGTATCACTTTGTGCAGGAGATCTTTGAAGAAGGAAAGATTCTACTTCAGAAAATTGCGACATCAGAAAATCCTGCAGATATGATGACCAAGGTGGTAACAGTAATAAAGTTCAATCATTGTTTGAACTTGATTAACATCCTGAAAGTATGAACACTTTCGGGTGTGTGGCGCTTGTGAGCGCAATTAGAGACACTACAAATTTGGGGAGTTGAAGAAGTTGAGTAGGCTTGGTAATTTCAAGCCAAGGTGGAGATTTGTTAGATTTGTCTAGAAATTAAGTTGACAAGTTGGAAATTTCATCTTGGTTGGTGGCCAACTTATTGAAATTTCATTTTGGTTGGTGGCCAAACTTTGAACATGTGAATTTCATATTTTGTGGCTAACTTGTACACATTGGAAAATTCTTTGGTAGGTGGCCAAACTTTGAACATATTGTTCTTGAAACTCAACTATAAATAGGCCTAAGTATTTCCATTAGAAATCATCCCAAAATCAAGTTCTCTCTTCCTCTTGTATTCTTCATTCTCCCACTTTGGGAATTCCAAAGAATTCCATTTGTTGTAATATTGGCGATATAGTGAAGTTATCATCCGGTGTGGTGCCCGAGGAGTAGACGATATTCTCGTCGAACATCGTAAATTTGGTGTATTCTCTCCTTTATTGTTTTTTATTCGGTTCTTTTTCATTGTGTTTCAATATTCAATAGTTTGACAGGTTTATCCGCTGTGCAACCTTTGGTGGTTTTAATCTTGACATTTTATGTCAATTTTAAAACTACGTTCGTGTGGGAAATAACCCGTTTTCTCCAACACTAGGATCGTCGCTTCCCGAATCAGACTCCCATTCGTTATAGACCTTCTCAGCTTCTTCGAATTCCCCAAGTTTCACAAGTGACGATATCATACACGTATACTCCGCATCATTCATTTTGCGGAAGCACGATCTCATCTTCTTCCAGATTCGTTGAACCTCACCTTTATCCCCCATGTTGGTATGCAAACTGAGAAGAGAGGGATAACTCGAGATGCCTTCTTCTCCGTTTCCTTCAAAGTAGATGTTGCCTTCTCAAATAGTTTTTCTCTGATGTACAGATTGGTCAGTGCACTAGATGGTACTACCATACAGTGCAGAAACAATTTACCCTCCTTTTTGTTCTCATCGTTCTTAAATGCTAGCGTCCTTAAGGCCCCAGCAGCTGCTCTCTGCACCTTCACTTCACGATACTCGAGCAACTCAATAAGAGGTGGGATTCCACCCTCAGTTCTAATTTTGATATATGGGGGAAAATAACAGCTTATAAGGGTGTGAAAAGTTAATACTAACGGAAACTAGATAGGAGAATATACAAACAAGCGAACCTGATGCGGGTTTTAATGGCGGCATTTTCATGAGCAAGATTTCTTATAGCATCAGCAGTTTTCCTTAAAACACCATTCACTCCGCGAGAATCACAAGCATCCTGACGTATTTTTAACAAGTTCACGAGATAGGGCATCGTTCCGGCGTCAACAACGGGTTGTTGATGCTCTCAAATTATAGATTCCGGTTACACCCACACAGCCCTTACAAACGTAGATGCCAAGCCCATTATCCTCCCACTCAAGTTCACACGCTCTAATACGTGCAATTGATAGCCTCTGCCGCAGAGTATTGATGATGGATTTTCTTCTAATCAGTCGCGAAGTCAATTTGAAGACTAACTTCATAGCTAAATGCGATGCCTTCGGATGGATCCCTAGGTACTTCCGAGTCACCCCCACTCAGCTAATCCAGATTATGTACGATGACAATTTTGGTCTACTTCCTCATTGCGTAAAGTGTTGATCTCCTGCTTTAGCCTCCTTATTCAAAAATAATTATATATATTATATTTTTTTGATAAATTTCATTTATTCATCCAAAAAAACCTCAAGCACAAATAAATACTACATCACAAATAAGTATGATTTTTATATATTATAATCATGTAAGGTGGAAAATAAATAAATTTAGCAATGGTTATGTAGGTGTAATTTAACTCCGACTAATGATAATATAAAACTTTAGGGTAAATTATACGGGTGACCACTCAACTATTGATTCCTTTTATTTTGACTACCGATGTTTTGATTTTGTCAATCAGACCACCTAACTTTTTAAATATTTCAATTAAGTCATATGCCGTTAATATTTAGCGGTGTAGAAGGCATGGAAGTTAAAATATTTTGATATAATTACACATTTAGTCTCCATTACTTTTATATTCTATTAATTTGATCATAATTTTAATAAATTAAAATAAATTCAATCAAACCCGTGTAGTTTACCCAAAACCTTAAAACATCAGTTAGTATTGCCAGCCGAAAATTGGGCCTTTAGAATAAGCCACAAGCAAAATGCAAATTGGGCCAATGGAATATACTATCTGACATTTGTCAATCTACATTTAAATATTTAATAAGATTTACTCTATTATAGAATTTATACGTAATATTTACTTCATTTTTTATTATTAACTGCTTGACACGTGTTGGTTTACTCTTCTTTAATTTATTTTATTTTTACTTTAGATTTTATTTTATTGTTACCTGCTTCTGTTTATTCTCTCGAAATACATTCGATAAATCGTTCATTATTTCTCTGCTTCTCTTAATAATCCTTATTGTTTTAATAATTTAATGCTGTTATAAGATAATATATATTTAAAATCACCATATTAATATAACTTCCCAAATCTAGGTCTAACCGAGAAAATAATATTCTCTTTTTATCACTAAAATCACTTAAATTTATTTTCAATTTTTATCTAGATCTTAAAAATTTGACTTAATTAAATTTTATTATTGATTAATTAATTCACTCGTATTAATATTTTTATTTAACATATTTATTTTTACATATCATCAACAAATAATGTGTAATTAATAATGTAAATGTTTTTATTAAAATGTTGTCAAACATTTTATTTAAATTTGATGGTTGCCTGAGCTGGACATTGATATGTTAAATGAAATACGATAAAAATTTATTTTAATAATTTTATTGGTGTTTTGATTTGGTGACATAATATTCCAAACACTAGCTTGAAAACATAATGTAAACGGATATTTTATCCATAAAATACAGTTTAAACACTTATGGGAATTTATTTATCATATCCTATTTAGCATGTTAACGTCTTGCTCAGATGATTATTATTTTTTTAACAAAAAATGATAAGTTTCAAACATATAAATCATTGAATGACTATATTATAATTTTTTATAACTAAAGAACTTGATAAAAAAATGTCCTATAATTAGATAATTATTTTATAATTTTTAATAAATGAAGAATCTAACACAATAATATCTTATAATTAGATGACACTATTTGTATATTTTACGTTTATCTTATTTAGTACAAAATAAACCCCGACGCTCAAAGAAATTGTCGGCGGGGTGAAGTGCTACGAACCCTCCACTTTTTTCCAAATCAATGGAGGCATTGCCAGGTGGTTGGCCTTGGAAAGACCCATAGGATCCTTCTCCACGACCTCCACGAAACTATAAATATTAGCTCAACCACTGCTAGCCACGTGACCGGTACTGTCCAGTGTCACCTGGAACTAGCAAAACTACTCGCTACTTGCTTATATTTAAGATCCAATCGGGTCAGCTTAATAAACTCTCGAGTGATTATTTATAATCACGGGTTAGTTGTAGTTAAATGATCCATTAATTGTTTCAACTACCAAAAGATTATTTTATTTAATGCCAGTTGAGCTTGTACTTGAGAGTTGACTCGTGGAACCCAACCGGTCAAATACAACCTTTTACATGATTTGTTTTATATATTCACAAAAACGTTAATTAATTAATCCATTAATTGATGATAGCCTTTGTGGTAGAATTCTATTTCTAGATCCTTCAACAAATTAATATTTCAATTTAATCCATGTACCGTCTTGAAGTTAAACGGGATAACATGCAAGTTTATCCCTTTACTTCAACTATTTTTCAAAGTCAATTAATAACGCACATAGATCTTGTAATCACAACTGTTTGAGTAAATTTTTTAGTATGAACAATATTATGTTTTATTACTAAGGCCGCTCAATAAATTTAATATTTAGTATTTCCCTAGTAAGACTCAACGCCTCAAACTTTCCATTAAGTGAGTAATTAATTTGTTAGATTTTAATTTTCATATCAGAAAAGGTTAGGGATCACATTTCTAAAAATAAACTCGAGAAGACTAAATTTTAAAAGTCCAAAGAGTACAAGGAGTAGTATAGAATTGAACCTTGCTAATTAAATGAACAGTACTCTAATTTCTTCTAGGAAGAAGACGACAAAAGTTAGACCGTAAAGAAGAAAGTTAACCCGAGGGGACAAGATCTTATCATGATCTCTGTATAATCTATTACAAAGTACACAACACATCTCGTGGAGTAACACACGTGTGCATGAGAGATGTGGAAGGAGACATGGCGCAATGGGCATTGCCAACTGGTTCTTTGTTGCCCTTCTAATAAAACTTGGCTACTTATTTTAGTTTTAGTCCCTAAATTATACTAATTTTAAATTTTTGTATAGTTAAAGCATTTTTATATTTTTTATTTAAATTAAGTTTTTATCTTTTAAAATTTTATAATTCATCTTTTTTTTAATATTTTATAAGTTCATCTACTAATTTAAAATTTTACGTATATTTCCTATACATGCAAAACACTGCATGCTGATCTTTCGAGAGCAGTACAGGCAGTGGAAAAGATGTGGTCGCCCATTTTCTGTGGTTGAATCGCACACAGTTTCAACCGAAGACATGCAATAATCGGGTCCTGCAAGCTGCTTCATGCAGAGATTGTTTTTTTTTCTCAATCGAGAATCTCGCAAAAACATACCGAGCTGTCGTTTTTTGTTTGGTTCTTACAACTAGACGAAGTAATGTCAATCACGGTTTGTATCATTGTACGATGGTTTAGTTCCTGTTTCTGCTGACCTGCTGCCTGCCTGCTCTTGTTTTTGCTCCTACATTGTTTTGTATGGGGGAAAGTAATTAACAGTAGGCTGTTCGTGTATTAAATCTCGAGTTTATGCTGCTCGTGTGGGGAATGCCTCGGATAATGTCTCTGTCAATATGATAATCAGCAGAGTGATAGGGTGCGTAGGAGGTGAGACCCCCAAAACTTAATTATTTGATTTTGTAAGTGGCAGCCGTGCATTGAGTACAATATTCACTTGTCCTGCTTTTGAGACTTGAAACCGACCTATCTATTGCTAAGGAGGATGGATTTAAGATGGCCGGTCACCCGAATCAGCTTGAATCTATGCCTGATAACGACTACACATTTTTCTGTATAATCTATCATGGGGGCACATCAGAAAGGCTCCGAAGGCTCATGAATTAACTCGGATTACTTTCCGTAAATTATAGATTTTATCGCTCAATACTTTTTTACTCATCATGTTTATTGAAATTTAAATGTTTAATTTATTTATTGACTTTTTAATTTATTTATATTTTATTCATTACGTGGTTAAATACTAAACAGAGTTATGACTAAATATTTTTCCTTTAAATTTTATGAAATTGTCTCGAAATTTTATTTTATTTTTTGTGTGTAAAAATACCATAAGTTAAGATTATGAACGAATCCTATTGCGGCGTTTGTATAAAAACGCCGCTAAAGTACTACTCTATCACCGCGCTTATTAAAGAAACACCACACCGCTAAAATTACCATTTGCGGCGTTTGGATTCTAAACGTCACTATATATTTAAAGTTAGTGGTGTTTACTCTCCAAACGTCGCTATAGAACAATTTTGTTATAGTGAGAGAAGGGGAAAGGGAATTATATGTCTTGATTCCATTTTGATTGGATTGTGAATGTTATAGATCTAAGTGATTTAAAGTTTCATAAATTTTGAGTTTAATGTTGAGTTTTTTTTTTAGTTTAAAGTGGTTTAGTAAAATCTAAACTAATGAAATAGTACGATATAATGAGAAGAGTTTGTCAATATAATCTAATAAAATGTTAGATAATGATATATGTTGCTATTTCCATAAAAGGTTTATTAACTAATGGGTGGTAGGGAGCACTGAATCCCGTGAACAAAATCCTAATTATTTATACATAAATTAACATACTAATGACAAACTGGCAGCAGCGGCCAATTCTTAAATACAATTGAGATTAATTGAGATGGAGTGATCAACAAACTTTAAGAACCAACTATGAAGCTCCATCAAAAATATATCATAACTATAATTTGATAAAATCTATTTTTAATTATATTATATTATCTGAGTAGCGACAGATTCATCTTAGTTCAGGGTGGACACATATCTCCTAATATCTGAATTATATATTTTATTGATTGTGTCCACCCTAAAATTTTACTTGTGTCGATCCCATTCAAAAATTATATTTCATAAGGGGCTCCAGCCCCAAAATTTAACGGGATAAACGTCAAATATAAAATCTTTTAAATCATTATCAATAAATTTTAAAAATAGAATGAAATAGTGTTTAAAACACACTTTCTAACACATTCATTAGTTTTATATATTTTTTATAAAGTGGTGGGAATAATAATTTAATGATGGGGGGTTATTGTATAATTGATATAGGGCAAGAAACCTACCACCATTGATGCGCTTGTTCCTTTCTAATGATGATGGATGAACTGGTGAAATTGGAGGGGGAGAATAGACGGTGAACCAACCTTTCCACTAAAACTCCAATTGGTAGAAGAAAAGTGGTTCATGAAGCTTATCTTTATAGAGAAATAAGAGAGGGTGGTGGAATCTGCTTTACTAAAAGAAGAAAACAAAGCCCCTTGAAATAAGCACCCCATGCCCTTTCGATAATCAAGTGGTGTATGTGGGGGGGGGGGGGGGGGGAACCTACTAAAAATAAAGAGATGCTAAGCTACTCCAAACCCTTTAATTATAGCCATAAACCATGTTTTTAGATCTCATCAACACTACATGCCAACTTTTAATTGGAGCTTCCCTAGGCTGGAATCTACGCTTTCTTTTGTTCCTTTCTGTAATAGTTTCATAAATTTCAAAAATTAACATTATTCCAGTTAAAATATATTATAACTTTATTTATAATTACTTTTAATAATATACAATAAGTATTTTATCAAAACTAAATTATTAGAAAATTTAATGATGAAATCAAATTATCATATACAGTTTAAAATTCTTTAAAATCTATTGTATAGATATAATAAATTTATAATATACATATAAAAATATACTAACACCAGATGTCACTAAGGGTGCTTAATGAGTTGAGCTTCTCAAATTCGACAAGGTCAAAATTAGATAAAAACTCGACTTGAGATTTTAACGAGTTGATTATAACAAAGTCTAACTCGACTCGATAAGTTCGCGAGCAGCTCGTTAATTTTTTTTATATATTTTTTAGTAGTTATCTTAAAAATTATTTCATTCAAAAAATACTAATTTACTTATAGATAATAAAAAATAAGATAAATTGTCAATATATTAATTTCTGATAAACAACAAAAAAATACTAAATTATTAGTCAGTATTTTACTATACTAAAAAATCAAATCATATTTATTATTTTAATATATGTGTGGATTGTTATTTTGGTGTTTAGACTTTGAAATTGTTTCTTTGGTGTTTAGACTTTGAAATTGTTTCATACATTTTTTTTAATAATATTTTTGGTTAAATCTATTAATTTATGTTTATATTAAGTTTTGTATGGTATTGGTAGATTTTACTTATAATTAAGAAAACAATGTGAAAATTTTGGTGAACTTAACGAGCATCGAGTTTAACGAGCAACAAGTCGAACAACAATTTTTTTTAACGAGCACGAGTAGAACAAAATTTTAATAAGCTTAACGAAAAATGAGTCGAGTCGAACAATAAATATTTTTAAAGATCACGAATCAAATACTATTTAACTATTCGACTCGCTTGATAAACGAACTAGATCTCACTGTCAAATCTAAAAACAAAAAATCCAAGCAGCGACTGTGTTTTCTCACTCTCTGTGAGGTTATGATTATTTTAATTGTTATATATTTTAAGTAGTATTTTTGTTACTTTGTCATTGTTTTCTCTTTTTCTTTTTGCCGGTGTTATTTTTTTTGTCCAATCTTTGTAATCGCCGCACTAATTTAATTATTGGTCGTCAATTGTATGTATTAATTATTTTTTTATTTTTTATTATATTTTTTAAAAATTTTGATAATTTTATTTTTATGACATGTGTTTTTTTTTGTTTTTATGGTATATTTTTGAGTATTTGACCGTTATTTTTATTTATTATTTTTAGAGTTAAATTTGACATAATCACGACTGATCAAGATGTCGTTTATTTGTTATCATGTTAATTTTTTTTACTTTAGACTCTCAAATTAGATTTAGATATGCGATTTGTGTTCGTGAATAGTTTTTCACGTCGCTCGACTCTGATTTGTAGTTGTCAATTGTCTTTCAATAGTTTTATCTCATTTTGTGATTTTTTTACTTATACTGTCAGATCTATTCATATTCATATTTTGTTTAAGTTTATTTAATTAGATTTTTAACTTTTTCCTTTTGTAGTATTTTTGCGATTTTAAATGAGTAATTTCTTTTTATTAATGATCATAAGAAAATGTAATTATTATATGTTTAGTATACGGTTATGACCATAAATTTTAATTATAATTTAGATATTTTTTATTTTAATAAAATTATCCATTTATATTAAAAAGAAGTACATAGTAATTTTGTTTTTTCTTTGTTAGGAAAATGGTCACTACTCGATTCAGAATTTCGGGTTTTGGGTTCTGTGACTAGAAATGAATCAAAAAACAATGTTTTAAGGAGTATAGTTATAGTACAAACGAAAAATAATTTAATAACTAAATGAATATAAAGTGGGGTTTACGGAAAAATAATAAGAAAAATAAAAGAAATTAGGTTTTAGGTCATTCCGATAATTAATTTTAAAGTTGGTTTTGAAGCCTAATAAATTTTA
Organism: Hibiscus syriacus; assembly: GCF_006381635.1. Lineage (NCBI taxonomy): Eukaryota > Viridiplantae > Streptophyta > Magnoliopsida > Malvales > Malvaceae > Hibiscus > Hibiscus syriacus. The sequence continues at coordinate 976,177 of NW_024063228.1, forward strand.
TTTGGGATTAGAATTAAATTATAAAACATTTAAGAATAAAGTGTTATCATTTTAAAAACCAAAACATAATTTTATTATTATTTCAACTGAAATTTTAAAGATTAAAGATGCTAAAATTAAAATTTCAATATTTAAGGATATACAAGTCCCCAGCCAACCTTTGCCTCCGGCATAAGAAAATTTACACGTGGAAAAACGAAAATCCATGCACCATTGTCCAACTGAACCCTAGCTACCATCCCTTAAGGGGTGTTTGGTTTAAGGATTGTGGGATTCTCATGAGATGGGAATCTCACATTCTCATGGGATGAGAATCCCACATTCTCATGTTTAGTTGGCCGGGAATCTCATTCTCGGTAATATTTTATTACCAATAGTAGATTTTTTGGGGTATATTATCGGGAATGTCATTACCTCCATTCCCTTAGGTATTGTAACATTACCGACGTTTTGGACTAAAATGCCCTTAAATTTTTATTTTTTTCCAAAAATATCATTCTTTTGTCATTGAATAATAAAAATTCTACGAAGGTTAAATTACAAATTTATCCTTAAATTATTTTAGATTTACAAAAAAAAAAGTCTATAATTAAAATTTTATATGAAGTTCAGGGGTTACATTTTTTTTACCCTTTCATTAAACTTTTTTTATATTTTTAATTTTGTAAAAAAAATTATATAAATATTATGAATTTAATTTTTTTTAAAAAATATATAAATATTTTACAATTTGTAATATTATACAAATATATAATAAGGACAATTTGGTCAAATATACATTCCAATAATCTTTTATTCCTTTAACCAAACACGGTAATCTTATATTCTACTAAACCAACCAAACACAAAATACAACATTCCCATTAATCCTATTCCCTGGTAATCTTTTATTCCCACTGGTAATCTTACATTCCGTGAACCAAACGCACCCTAAAAATTCCTAAGAATGCCCATAGAAAAACGAAAATTTTTATGTTAAAAAAAAGGACACTAATTTTACTATGACATATAACATTCAAATGATATAAACATTTTAATAAATTAAAATACATTAATGGTCTCTTGATTATATGATATTGTTTTGTCGAGTCTCTCAACTATTAAAAGTTATAAAATGGTAATCGGCTATTTATTATATTCCAAACTCATTTTTTTCTGTTAAAAATTAACGATATTATGAGCTAAACATCAACATGTTGATTGAGTACGATAGTCATTTTAGATTGTGAGTTCATATTTTATAATATCTTAGTCTTCAAGTGAACATTCAATTTAAATTGCCGTTAAATTTTTAACGAAAAAAGATAAATTTAAAATATATGAATAATCAGTGATTCATTTTGTAATGTAATTTACCCCAATTTATATATTAGAAGTTAAAGAAAGAAAAAAACAAAAGTTAAATGATTGAGAGTAAAAGAAGTTGGCCCTTTTTATGCAGGAAGGATATTATGCAACAGAAGGAGGATTTGATTCCTTTTCGCTGTCTATTCTCGTGTTTGATTCCACAATCAAAGGGTTGGGAGAAAGGGTAATTGTTTTATTGAGTAGCGGACCCAGTCTCCTTCTCTATTGGCTTTTGTTTGCAAGATTTCCCGTCCGTCCTCTCTGCTTCAACTTTCAACTCATCTTACCAAAGTTATGATGATTCTGGTCTGGCTTGGCTCAGATGTACGCATCTGGTTCTACCTATATCACTCGATTCCTCTCGTTACTTATTTCAACCTTTTGGCTAAAATGCCGATGCTCTAGTGTACCACTTGCTGCGGCAAACGGTATGCAAATTTATGGCGCGTTGTCCTACCCTAAATATCGCGGTAATGATTTTATATATAAGCTTTAAAATCATAAAAAATATACTTTTGCAATATAATAATTAATTATTTCATGCATTATTATAGTATTTTTTTACAAATGAGATTTTATATATAAGGAATATGATGGAACTTGTTTTATAACTGAGATTGCAGGATGTGATGGAACAACGCTAGTTTTTAACTTCTTACGGAGTCTCCCTCTCTAAAGCAGTAGCCATGGAATCCATCTTGCCTTTGAGGACCACTTGATAATTAATTCTCATCCTTTTCACTTCACATCTTGGCAAAATTTGAATTGCAAATTGGCAACATGAAAACTCACTTGCAGCCATTTTTTTTAATTTACAATTTTTAAATGACAAATAATTTCTTTTACATGTCCGTATGATTATAACTAGATTAATTAATATAATGTATATATGGAATTATAATTACAATTAGTAAATTAGTATAATTAGAGTTAATTATTATGATTATAAAATCTAGACTAAAAAGCCTCATATAATATTATATATGATGAATGAGGTATTTCCGTATTTGCGTTTATAAGGCATAATTATTCAATAATATGCGATTTTTTTAAGAAAACAATTTAAAAGGTTAATAATTTCAAAATCAAATTCATTATTATGCTTAATATTTTTAATTAAATGAAACAAAAATAAATTACACCAACTATGAATGTTAAGTTATAAAATTAAATATAATTATAGTTTTTTAAATTATAAATAAAAAGAGATGTGAATAATTCAAATGATCAGAGACTATTTTTACTGAAGTAGGGAAGTCAAAAGGTAAAACTTGAGGAGGATAATTCTTCATCGAAAAACTTGCGATGGTTCCAAATTACTACTTATAAAATAGAGTTAAAAGAGGAAGGGGGGGGGGGATTGGGAAGACTAGCTAACGGCTGTTTCCTTGCAGGGACTGGGAGGAAGGCTGGTTTTTCCAGACGCAACAAGGCGTTGCACAAAGCCTTCAATTCTATTTCCGTTATTCTCCGTCAGTAACCTCTTACCGCCAAACGGTAACGACTCCACTCCTCTTTCCTTCAGTACCTCCTCCATTCTCTGCCCCACCATACTTGCGTTCCCCAGTCCGTTTGCCTGTACGTTACAGTCCGTCAATTGTGGACGATCGCAATTAAATCCAACATTAAAATTTAAAAAGAAAATAGTTGAAATCTGTTTGGTTACCGAGAAATCCGAAGAAAATTTTCTTAAGAAGCAAATACAGAATCGAAGAGAATACAAGAAAAGAAACTTAAGCGTGTGCATACCTGAATTCGAACGTAGTCGTTACGGTTCCAACAGAAAGCGTTCCCTAACATCTGGTCCACCGTTTCCGAGACTCCGTCGAGCACAATGTCAACGACTGAAGAAGTTGAGCATTCATCGTTACTATGGACCTTTGATCTTCCGCAGGCTGGACCGTTTCCTAATGACAAGACCATCAGATCCTCGACGCCATTAACGGAAGGGAAATCTCTCTTGTTATGGAGCACGTGCGTGACGGCAGCGGCAGTGGGGTTGTTCATGACTAAACCTCCGTCCACCGCGGAGCACGAGGTCTTGCCGTCGATGGATATCAATCGGAAAGGTTTGAAGAGGCTCGGAGTGGCTGACGTGGCGCGGCACACTTTCCAAAGCTCAAAGTTGAAGCTAGGTGATTCGGAAGCGTCGGCGTGAGAGAAAACGAAGGGCGCGGAACTGTTAAGGTCAAAGCAAGGAACAAGGAGAGACTTACACGTGTCCTTCAGTGTCAAAGACGTTCCGTCTTCTCTCTTAAACATTTCCTTCAGCACCTTATCCATGCTCTTGCCGGATAATTTTTTCCGATTGCTAAGAACTCCGGCGAGCTTATTAACTTTAAAGAGCTTGGAGTTGTTCAGCGTGATAAACTTGACAGCTTCTCTAGCAGTGAAAAGTGGATGGCCAGTTCCATCATCGGCAGAGAGCATGACAGCAAGAATAGCACCAACGCCAGTGCCGGCGATCATATCAAAGAAATCAGCAATTTGAGCATGCGGATCACCGGTTTTGAGGCGGATCTGATCTTCAAGGTGTATAAGACCGGAACCAGCGACAATGCCGGCCGTTCCACCGCCATCGATGCTGAGGATTCGAGTCTTCTTCGTAGGTTCACAGTGCGATAGCCATTTCTGCTCCAGTTTCGTGAAGATCTCGAAAGTTGCCTTACTCAGCTCCATCTCGTTTGCTTCCTCTGTTAGCGCAAAAGTAACAAAGAAAAAAAATAATCCTTTGAACAATTTAGTTTTTCTTTTGATTTAATTGACGGATTATGTGTCTGCCGATAAGCATTAATGGCGACAATTAGCAAAAAGTGATATAATGCATCTCAATGTCTCTGACTGCAAATCTCAGTGGCCTGGGATTTTGCACTGGCACTAAGTTGAGTGAGAAAGAGTTGAAAGAACAGGAATGAGTGAGGATATGAATAGGAGAAATGGGATCGTTGGGTTTGTGGCCTTGGCTGGTGGTTATCTTATATATTAAGTACGCGGTGAGTGCTTCACTCACTGCTTCTGCGATTGTTCTTCCACATTTGTCGTTTCTTCTTTTTATTTATTTATCTATGTTTTACTGAGAGTTTACTTTTTCTTGGGTCTTACGTGTTTGGACTGTCCTCGCACGTGTTCTTATCGGGTTAAGTGAAGCGCCAAGTTCGGCTTCTCAATCGGCTCGGCTCACGCTTCCCTTCATTGATAAATAAATAAAAAATAATTATAATTAAATACGAGTTCAATGCCTTAGAATTAATTTCCTTGATATCATCGCTATACATTTCAGAACTTATAAAATATAATTATTTGAATTTTCAAATTTTAATTTTAGATTTATCTCAGAGACACACAAGTACAATTTAGTATTTTTTATATTTATTCAAAAATAATACATTACAATGTCAAATATACATATTTAAATTAAATCCTTTCTAGCTCCACGTGTCAAATTGTTGTTCCTAATTAACCCTTTTTAGGTGATCTCTTCCTTAATTGGTTAATTAATTGAGTTCTAAGGGTTAATAGGTTGCAAGTGTGTTTCCAAAAACCGGGGTGAAGAACTTTCATAGAAGCTAAAGTGCACTAATCAAACTACTAATTCCTAAAATTAACAAATAGGCAATAATTATGATATCATGAACTGAGAAAAAAAAATCTTTAAATAAATCTAATTATTCATAACAAGATCACTCATTTTAGATAATGAACGATCTTGTTGACATCTTGACAATCAATTAAACTCGGAATAATCATTTAGAAAAATAAACAAATATGAATGTCTTCTCAAGAGTCATACTAAATATTTAATATATATAAAAATATATATTAAATATTTATGAGATAATTATAAATCATTTTTTATTTTCATTTTCCATGAAAAAATATAGGTTACCCCTACATAACAACGATTATAGATGACGGTCCCTATCACTAAATAAATATTAACCTCTAAAATCAGTTAGACGCTTCTTTTCAGTACAAATAAAAATTATAAATATAATCTTAGTGCATCGTTGTTCATACTGTAAATTTAAAGAGAAAACTAATACGTGATCGAAGAAGCAATTGTTTTTGACAAAATAATATAAAGTAACGTGCACAAAGAACATGAATCAACTTGCACTAAAATTTAACCTTTACGGGGTGTTTGATTCATGAAAAAAAAATTATTATCACGAGAATAATATTTTCTAAAATCACATACCCACATTTGATTTAAGAGCATTATCTCTGGGGTAAGCAAGAAAACATGGTACGGGACTTTACTAACTCCAACTCTTGTCTTTAAACTTTAAAGCAACACTGCAAATCTCAGTGGTTATAATTGAAAAAGCAGACATTTGGACATGGCATTCATGTCGCATCTATTTGAACAAATACTTATTCTAAAGAACATGGTTCATGAACTTACAAAAGTAAATGTCTCCAACACATTTTCAATGAAAATCGACGTATTTGTAGTAAATACGGGGACATGCATGTCTTCTTGAGATTGGGGGAAGACCAGTTTCCCTGATCATTGCAGTAAATACGAGTTGAGATATTTCCCAAGGGGCTATTGCCGTGGGCCACCCTTCCCCCACTCCGAAATCAAAATCGAAATCTATATCCATTCTTTGTACGGATTTCATTAAAAAGGAAGAAGGAAGATGAATCTGCAATGATTTTGTTGGTAGTATTGGGCCAATGTTCTTCTGCATGTCTATGCCCTTTTGTTAAATCAATTTTGATGTCATGATTGAAAGGAAACTGTTCTTGATGGAATAATTTCGTATATAATGATTTATGAACTTGGCTTCTTTTCTTTGTTGTCATGGAGTTTAGAATGCCAATGTGATGCAACAGCAATTTAGGTGAGGTCAAACGGGCTTATGGTGAACTGGATAGCTACGGCCAACTACCATTTTCAAAGTTTAAGATTGTTTATTATTATTATTATATCTTTATAAGAAAGAATGGCAAGGGGTCGAGAGGAGATAGATTTTTTTAAATAGCTTGGAGTGGTTAGAAAATAATATTTGTTTATAATTTTTTTAGTTATTAATAATGTACATATACTTTTTAGACATAGCTATTTGTACTATGGACCTTTATGAAGAACAATCTTTCCCTTTGTCATTGAGATGACTCAAACGAAACTTTTGCATAGCTGTAGGATTGTAAACTAGTTTAGTCAAGCTCAAGTATTATTGAGCTCGATTCGACTCGAAAAGCTCACTAATTTAAAATTTTCAATCTTAACTCGAAAGCTCGCAACCTTAAACTTTTCAAGCTTGACTCGAAATAAAAAAAATAAATTTCGACTGGGGCTCAAGAAAACTTTAACTCAAAATAAACTCATACTTGGATCGATTGAAGCTCAACCTAGAGCTCGAACTCAAATTAGAACTTGAACCTCGAGTAATGAAAGTTTTATATTGTATTTTTTTAAAAACATATAAATGTTAATATTATTAAAATTTTAATGTTATTTTTTTGAGTTACTCATGAAATTTTTGAGTCGGGTATAAAATAGCTTACTTCGAATTGTTAAAAACTCAAGTTGAGTTAAAGCTCAAATCAATTTATTTTAATCGAATTAAACTCAAATAATTCACAAACTATTTTATCTCAGTCACAGTCTTACACAGAGGAGATAGATTTTTTGTCTCCCTGTAATGAGAATGAGTCAAAGTCAATATTGATAATGCTACAATAATGGACATTTAGGCAGGGATGGGTCTTGACCCGCCTCGATTGAAATGGTTAAATTCGAGTTATAGTCCTTGAAAAAAAATTCGAACTTAATTTCAAAACTATTATGAAGTTCACAATAAATTGCAAAGACCACCTGCCTAGAAGCAGAAGGTAACCCAAATTACAACAAATAGAGAGAATTGCCAAAGAGATCTTTGAGCTGGGCCTAGTGAGTGGTGAACCCAAAGTATATGGGACAAGACTTGCATTCAGGCCTAAACCCCAAGCCGACTTTCACGATGCCTATATGTTGTTGCGATCGTGAATTTATTTTCCTTCTTGAAGAGCGAGACAGATCATTCCCCATCGACACTGTTGTTGTTCTTGTAATACAACTGCTCGACTCCTGCCGGTCGTGCCTGGATAAAAAGCCGTGTGTTTTAGGTTTAATGACACTAAATAATAACCACATACACGAGCAGTCCTGGTCGTGTTTTCATCAACAAGGAGTTCAGGAAATTTGTGGTCCAACATTAGGCCCAAGAATCTTGTGGCCTCGAATCCAATTTACTGAGAATTGCCTCATCAAGCATCTCTTTAGGGTCCAAGATCGAGCCGACACTTATATTACTCTCATTCGACGTGAAACCAACGAAACAATCGTTAAACTTATCAAAGATTCCCTCGTCGCATCTATTCGACTATCGGTTTTCGATTTGCTCCTACTTCTATACTTGGTGTACTCCATAAGGACATTTTTGACCCAATGACCATTTAGTATCCCCTTAATATAATGGGAGCTGCTTCTTACATAAGGAATTTCTTAGAAACTTCCAACAAGTAGAAGATTAAGGAAATAGTAAAGTATGAATCCCAGTTCCAGCCACAGCCCACAGGGCAGGACCCTACCAGCATCGATTCCTTTTAATCTAAGATGGTTTCTTTATTTATTCAAATCATGGTCCAACTATATCACATTCACATCCCTTAAAAAGAAGATCACTTTGTCGTTTCTTTACTTTATATTTTAGGGTTAAATAGGGGAGATGGTGAATATATAACTGATTAAGAATTTATTTTAAAATAATCAGAATATATATGCGATAATAAAGCCGACTCCATCGTCCGCAAACAAATGTTATACCCCTCAACAAATCTCCTTTTTCTTCTCAAGATAATAGAAGGAAAAGGATTGATCTTTTATTGCCGCCACCACTCGTTGCTTTTAAGTGAAGTTCGTATGGAAAGTTCAGTCGACTTCCATCTTTGTGATATAATTAAGCTCCTTCTCCCTGGTCGGCTGGCCTGGCCCCATCCCCACACATGCCTTGTAAATTTCTAAATGATTTTCTAAGTTAACTAAATCATTACGTTATTAATTTATATATTTTATAGATTTAATCTTTATACAAAAATATTTTGAAATTAAATTTAGATTTTTATCATATAATAAAAATCAATGTTAAATAACAAAAAAGGTAAATTTATTGGGAAAATACGATGGAGGACGAATTTGTTCATACATATCGGTTCAAATTTTATTTTTCAAATAGGATTAATGTTATAATATGTGTCCGAAGTTTCGTGGATCTCTTGAGAAGATGCACGGAAGACACATCTTCTTCCTGCATTAGCTGTCTTGCTTGTCTTATTCATCTTCCCAAGCTCCATCAATGGTGCCCTTTAGCTCTCACACCTTTGCTCCAACAACGACTGAAGTAAGTTCATCATCGACCAATTCAATGACACCAACAACCATATTATTATTTTTACACTGAAGATTGAGAAGACATCGAATTTTTATATATATCATTATAAATACATATGATAATTCACGCATCTTAATTAATTCATTTTAAAAATTATTTTATAAAATAAAACTTAATAGTCCTTATTTATAATTTTTTTTCCATTTCATTATTTGAGTTGTGAATAAAAAAGAGAGTCAGTGGACCTAGTTGGAATCAATATTTTGAAATGTTTGGTGCAAAGTGATGGGGTGGGACCCAAAATAAGATTAAAAAAGACATTGACTTGCATAGTTTGCCAACACCATTTGGTCAGAAAAAGGGTTGTTTTCCGGTTCGGACATCAAACACAAACATCATTTCTCTTCCCACAACCGTCCTTTTTTTCCTCAAACATTATAATTTATTCAACCTCTCATTTTATATGACCAAATATACATTTTTTTCATATTCTTTAAAATTATTTTATATTTTATTTTAAAAAATGGGGTTCATATATGACAAATAAAGAGATCGTTTAAATACTAAATTTAGATTTGATGCTAATTGAAAACTTTATAAATCAATCGTCATCCTAATTATGTAAAGTTTATATTTTTCAGAAGATAATTATACAAGTTGTCTCTTAATCATTCTAAATTAGTTAGTAAATTTCTTTATTCTTATGATCTTAAAAAAAGTAAAATCGATGAAATGTTAACAAAATAATCAAAAGTGAATGATACTATTAGTCTAAGGGCTGATATAAATTTTTTTAAAGTTTAGGAACTTATGTAGAATGGGATCAAAATAAAATAATTTATAATTTATGAACCAATTTAGAATGGGGTCATAATAAAATAATTTGAAATTTATGAACTAATTTGGAATAGTAACTATAGTTCATGACCTAAGTGCAATTACCTCTATTTTTAGTACCAAACTAAATTACAGGATGGATTGGGGATTACATCAACATGATTCAAACCCTAATATCTAGGGTACCAATAAAAATGCCTTCATTACAAGACCATTAAAGGAATAAAAACACATGATTAAAGGAGAGGGTTTAATAATACACATATAGTGTGCCATAGTTTAACAATAATTTAATACAGAATATTTTATTATTGTTGGTTTTAAAATTCGTTGCTTGACTATGTTAGAGGATGTACCTTCCCGAAATCTCCTTTGGGAGGGCCACTTCATTATTATTAATTTTGTTCATTTAGGGCCACTTCTTCACGGAACAATTAACAAATAACAAAACAAATAATAAAATAAATGCTCACCATAATGACAAATCTAAGAAGACAAAATTGTATGTTTTCTACTTTTGTCTATTTAGCCCCACTTTATTATTTTATTATTAAATTGTCAATCTATATCTTTTCCAAAACGATTGTTTTTTTAGACAAAATTAGTGTTTATTTCGATAATAGAAATTATTTTATGCATAGTGAGCATATAATAGACCTATATAAATATTATGATAATTATTTTTAAATATATATATCTTAGATTATAATGAATTATATATATTTTTATTTTAAATCTGGTTTCATATCGATGTCGATTCTCACATTTACAATCAAATAAAATTAAATATTATCAAATTCGAATAATTTAATCATATAATAATATAACATATTGAAGTTGAATTATAATGATTTTATTTTTCGAATACAAAATTTAAAATTTGAAAGTGAGTCTCTTTTAGTATTTGAATCTTATTTGAGTCATGTAATTTTTTTTAATAAACTGATATGACTACAAGATAATATATATTTAAAATTTTCTTAATCAATTAACAATATATACCATACAAATAAAATTGCATAAACCCAAGATCTATAAAAAAAATAACATTCTATTTCACCGCTGATATATCGTTATAGGTTCATATGTCACATAATTTATCATTTTATAAATTTTTATTAATAATTTATTATTTTTAAACGAGCCCAAAGCACTTGTCTCAATCAACAAACATATTACATTCATTCGTTTTAGTTGTGCATGTACATAAAATACGACAAAAAGCAAGCTTGAGTTAAAATTGCAATAATAGTTTACTTTATTAAAAATAAAAGGCCTAAATGCGCTTACACTATAACTAATCACGTGGATTAGAGGGTAATTAAAACCAATCGAACAAAGTAGTCGATGAGGTGAAAAATATTATTTTAATTAAGGCTACTGATATTTTATTTTATTTTATTTAATATTTAACTCGGGCTAGTGGAAAGAAGGTGGATTTCTCCTTATAGGGTTCAATGTTATTTAATTATTATATTTAGAAACACAAAGTATCGTAGAAGCCAAAGAAACATGCTTTTATCATTATTTTATTGGAACCCTAAAATATTACGCTAAAAGAGGGATTAGTTTTATTATACTTTAAACAAGCCATAGAGAGTAAAGAATTCCGGCGTACTAAGATTTATTTTCAGTATAATATGGTCTTGCCTTGCTTTAAGCTTTGTTTTTGTTGCATTAGTACTTATTTAAACATAGATTTAGACAATTTTAAACCAATTAAAATACTTTACATGTTTTTTTTTTAAATTTTTATCTAAATATTTTGTCGATGGCAATTTTAGTAATTCTTTAAATATGCATATTCAGTCAACGTAAAGTAACGGAGTGTGTATTGTTTTAATTTAGACGTGGAAACTTATAACATTTTATTTTAATTTTTAAAATATTATAATAAAGATCTTAGGGGCTGTTTGTTTACTCCAGAATGATTAAGTGCTGAATGATTCAAATGCTGAATGATTCAGAGGCTCTGAATGAATTAGCTCTGAATGTGACATACTGTTTGTTTACTGGCTTTGAATCATTCATAATGTACTTCTGTGCTGAATCATTCAGCACTGTTTTGTTGAATCAGTCAGCACTGAATCATTCAGAGGTGCGAAACAAACACGCTGAATGGTTCTATTAAGAGGTAAACAAATAATCCCTTAGTTTTTGTTGATTGAGGGTTTATATAGTTAAACTTAAATTACTTACATGGTAACTCAATTTTTATATATGTATCTTGAAGACATAGTTGATCAAATTTGATTCTTTTAAAAATAATATTATTTTATTTTATTACTAAGATCATCTGATAGATTGATTAAAAATATTAGTTAAAATAAATACAATTAATTAAATCGTAATTTAATCTTCATATTATTTATTGCCAATCCTATGATAAAAAAGTTATTTTCGTACAATTAGTGTGTGGACATTGCTTTGCTTGTCATTGGCCTGGTACACAAATTAGGAGATCGATTTTCTTTTTATTTTGTAGTCATTAAATGATGGTTAATTATTTTATTGGAGATGGTATGAGATTTAACAGATGTGACTAAAATGAGAACTTATTATAATAGAGATAATTAAATTGATAGTGCATGAAAATTATGTGACTTAATCACACAAATTTTTGTTTAGGTGACCAAAAATATTTGTGTTTATATGACTAAATTGATAACACTTTAAAAGTCGAGTGATCTTTCAAATAGTATACCTTATATTAATTTTTCGTTAAATTTATTAAAATTTATATTTAATTAGTGCTTGTTAAAAAAAGTTATTATTTAACTCAACTCAATTCGTTGTTTGTTAAACCAAACTCATTACTCGTTAAGTTAATTAAAAAATTTATCTTATTTTTTAACTAAAAATAAATTTATTAATATTATATGAACATATTAAGGTTGAATTTGTTTTTTATATTAAATTATTATTATTAATTAATAAAATTCAGTGGTCGCGATTGCTTCTTTGGTTACATGCCTTTTTTTCCACGTGTACTTTTCCCTTTACTTCTCCCTTACTCGCCGCCACTTTTATACTAGTCATTCGTAACACACACTTGTTCCTGTCTAAGAGCCTCTCTTGTTCCAACTCGAGTGTACTGTACACATCCCACCCACATCACTTTCCACATTAAAATTTCAGTTTACCACTCTATTTACATGACTTCATGCCTGGATGCCAGATCAGCAAATAGCCGCACATGGACCCGCCATTCTCGCACGGTTCCTGCGCACCTCGCTGACAAAATATTATTAGCCGTCCGATCTCGCGGTGATTGTTGAATCTCGGTTCCGACCCTGACTCGCTTTTATTTTATGATAAAGTTATTTCGTGACACCCTTATGTTAAAGCCACGTCGGATTCGGATCCAACGGATGCTCTTTTCCTATCGGCATCGAACAATAAATCTACATCGTTTATATATGTGTGGGACCCACTTATAGGAATTTGTCGACATAGTGATCATTTCGGACCCACCGATTCCCATGTGATTGATCTATTCCTTTTTGCACTGCACTACAATCAATAATACGGGCAACCGGCTTCCTTGTCATACAGAATAGTAAAGGGAAAGATATTTCATTTGAGTAAACTAGCCAATGGATGGTTGACAACTCTGCTCTCTGAGGTGGGTCCACTAATGAAATGTGAAGTCTTTTTCACATCGCTGACTCACGCGCCAGATGAAAGTGAAGATTTGATACCGCCATCCTAAAGATAGAGATCGAAAGATCTATGTTAAATCACCAACTGTTTAAGGTTAAATTTAACCTACTTATAGGTTAACAAAATAAATAAAATAATATTAAATTCCATTTCACTCACATTATAAATTAAAAAATATTTATATAAAACATATTTTTTCAAAATAAAATCTTATATGTTTAGATTAAAAAAATATGACTGGTACATGGTTTTATGAGTATTTTGAAATAGAAACTAGTTTTAAAATAAATAAATAAATAAATTTAATTATTTATATTAGAGTGGGTCCAACCCTTAATTTCAAAGTGAGTAAGGCAGTTGATATTTAATTATCATCTATCAACGCCTGAAACGTGGCGAGTTAGTGGTCATTTGCCATATTCCAATCAGGAAAGTGACGTATCTGTCACGTAGGCATCTAGAATTCACATCTGTCCAACAAAATGAACGACGGAGATCAACCCATTTGCGTGAAGGAAAAACACTGACCGTCAAACTCATGACCAGCTCTAGAGTAGGTTTCAACTTTCACGCGAGTGAATAAGCGAACAGAGAAAAATTGAAAAAAAAGATACAATTTGGTTAACAGCTGGCCGTTCAAAATTAGTTAATATATTTTCTATATATTTTCCGACTAAATAATAATATATTAATATATTATCCTTTTTTTAGTTTAGATATCATCGTCTGACCAATATTTGATTTTCCACTAAATAAAGGGGAAAAAGATAAGAATAACCTAAAAGAAAAAAAAAGATAAAGTATACTGAGGTTATTAAATTATCCTCAAACTATTATTTTAATTATTAAATTTAAAAAATTATTTATTAAATTTAATTGTCACAAAGCAATTATTAAAATTTATTAAATAATTATAAAATTTTAATTAAATTTATTAAACTTCTACATTTCTTATAATGTTACAAAATGAGATGAGAGATTTTTTTTTTCAGCACAGAAAGCAAAAAGTTGGGTTAAAAATCAGAAAAGCAATCACTGAGAATAAATATAAAGACGCAAAAGAGAACGGTGAACTCTTATCTTTGGACTCTTTACTCTAACGAAGCTCACAAAATCAGTTCTTTTCGCCGGAAACGACGGCGAGTTTGTTAACGGCTGGTTGTTCTCGTTGGAAGATTTTTGTTGTTGTTGTTGAGATTTTGATTCAAAAGTACATATTATGGAGAGAAAGAAAGAAGGAAGAAGAGGATTGCCTAAACGTCGTCAACGAAGCAATAATCTCCGAGATTCACCTGGTTTTAGACTTTTTTCTCTCTTAACTTTTCATTTGTATATGTTTATAAAGTAATTTTTTCCATTTTATTTTGAGTGAGTTTGATTAATAATTTTTTTGATGTTTTCATTTTGCTTGCAGATGGTGGAGAGATGGAGATTCAGGAAACGGTGAGACTGAGGGAGCGAATGAGCAAGAGAGAAAGAGACCGAGATTTGTCGAATCGGTGCAAGCGTCGGCGACAGAATAAAGTGGACGGAGAAGAAAGTACGGAGGAAAGTTCAGGTAAAGAAGAAGAGAATGAAACGGAGCAGCTCAGTAGCCGAAAAATCTCACCTTCAGCTAGAATTTCTGGGCAATCAACAACCCATTCGAAGGCCACCGATGAAATGATAAGTTTTCCAGTTCCTAGAAAAGCTCGCTCAGGTACCAAATTTGCTTTTTTTTTAATTATATATATAATTAAATATAACAGATGGAGCTGATTTTTTCTTTCGATATTCTTTTTCTTTTTCAGCTTCTGTGAAAAGGTCACATGAGAATTGGGTGGCTGGAAATGGTGGTTTAGTCGATGAACAAAACTATTTGCAATCTTCGGTGTCGCCTGTTCGTCGGAGCGTTGAATCTGACCGAGTTTCACCGTCTTCATCAAATGGTTCAGCCAGGAAGAAGATGGTCAGCTCATGTTTTGTATTTTAGATTTTTTTCCTTCTTTTGAGCGTTTGACGAAATTGAGAGGATTTAGCTGTTTTTGGGTTTCTTTTTTGAGATGTTGCAGAAGACAAATCGACCCAAGACTCGACTTCCAAAGCCGACCAAGTCGTCGACCTCAGTTCAAGAAGATATCGAGATTGAAATCGCAGAGGTTCTTTTCGGATTGATGAAACAATCGCATAGCTCCAAGAAGGAAGATAGCGCTGGAAATCCTTTTTCAAAGCTCGAATCTGATGATGCAAATGTTTCCTCCACCGATATTAAGCAGGATCAATTAACTGGCGATGGTTAGTACTCTTAGCATTCAGTCCCAGGTTTTCTTTTTCTTTATTTTTTATTTATTTATTTTGGCTCTTGTAGCCTTGAAGGAGAAGAAAGTCAAAGTCGTGGATTCTCTAACTCCACCGAAAGTTGAGAATGAGCAGAAGGCAGAAATGGAAATTTGTTCACCGGAAAAGGGTCAAATTTCAGGACCTAATGCCGTAACTACCGGAAACGGCACTTCTAAAACTGCATCAGTGGTGATGGAGTCACGGGAAAATGTAAGTTTGATTAAACAAGGAGATTTGAAGCCATCCGTTGGAGAGACGAGACCTGTGGATAGAGATGTGACCGAGGAAAAGTTTGTCACGACTGAAAAGGAATCCTCTAATTCGGATGTTGATTTCCAGAATCCTACAGCAATCAAACTGTAAGCATCAGAGATTCCTTTTTCTTTCTTTTTTTGTCCTTCTCCTTTAACAAATGCTCTCAAAATATCTGATTTCTTTTTAAATGGCGTGGGATATTAATAGAATATCCAAGGAGCAAAGAGCGGAAAGCCAGCTTGGGGAGAAGTTCAAGATCGATTTGATGGTGAGAATCTCCATTCTCTCGAGAATTTGTATTAGATTGCTGTCGAAATTTCTGAATAAAGCTTAACGCCACCTTTTTCCTACAGGCTCCTCCTATGGCATCATCTCCGGTAAAGGATCGCTATGTGGATATCACATTGGATCCGAACTACAAGGCTTGGGAAGTAGAACCGGTTAGCGACTTTCGTTTCTACTTTCTCACGATTTTTTGTTCAGTTCAAATACATTTTTCTTACTTTTTCATTTTTGATGCAGAAGGTGGAGACCTTGGCTAAGGACGAAGCAAATGCTGTGAAGAAAGAAATGAGAGCAGATGATGGTAAAGACAAGAAGAAGGCTACTATGATCGAGAAACAGGATTCATTGAACCTTAATTTGGAGAAGCCGGATCAAGCTGTTAGTGATTGTTGTATATCTGAGCAAGGTCAAAAGCAACAGCTAGCTAAAGCGCTGGAAACAGGTAATTTTATTATGTTTCAGGTTTGATTCACCGTGTTGCTCAATGAATTCTATTTGTTAACTTTAGCTCTTGGTTTTCTTGAGTTATGATAAGACGAGTGTACTAATTGATCCTCGTCTCTTATTCAGCTCAATCTAGTTCAGTGCATCTGCCGAATGGTTTTCCGCCTTTAGGGTAAGCTATCAAGACTTTGTTCCGAACCTGCATTTTGTTTTTGTTAAATAGTCTGGTTGTATTTTTCATTTTTATTTCTATGTAGTTTAAATTTTATTTTTATAACAGGTATATGCCTCCGTTCCCAACAATTGCGCCCTTGGATGCAAGCGCTAGATCATCTACGACATTGCAGGTATGAATTACTGGTTTCATTGCTTGGCCAAAGGTTTAAATATATGGCTCAGGTTATTTGTCACATATTTTCTTGGCTTTAAATTAATTGAGTTTCTATTGGAAATATGCAGCCTCTTCGTTTCTCATTTTCCCAACCACGGCCTAAAAGATGCGTCATGCATCGTTACATTGCTCATAACATACACTTACACCAGCAGTATGCAAAAGTGAACCATTTTTGGCCACCGCAGACCAGTTTTGCTTCTCTATCTGGGGCCAAGCCCAGCTATCTCAATGTGGTTACATCTGCGGAAACATCGGCTCTTGGAAATCCATTAGTGAATCTAAGTCCTACGGAGGAGAAAAGTAAGGTTGCAGTGAGTTTTCCTGGTGTTACCAGCAAAGATAAAACCTCTGAATGTGCCAAGGATACGGCGCAGAGAAAGCAGGTGGCGCTTCAGAAGGCTTCCCAACCAGTATCTGCTGGTAACTTGATGGTATGTTATACTTTTTTAAGTTAATGAAGAATCCTTGCAAATCCATTTTCATTCTATTTGTTTTAAGAATTTATCATTTTCAAAGTCTTGGTTTTTTCATCATGTTGCAGAATGGCCCTGCTTTCATCTTTCCTTTGAGTCAGTATCAAACAAGTGCAAATCAATCTGGCCCTTCCAAACCTGCTACCTCTACTAGTAAAGCATCCTCGACTGATAATTCGACACCTGGAATCTCGACTAGCTCTACAGTGTTACCAGGGGTAGCAACAGCTGTGAGCTTTAATTACCCAAATTTGGCTGCTAACCAACCTCCATACTTGACTATAATACAGAACAATGGTTACCCGTTTTCTATCTCTGCTCCTGTTGGAAACCCGCCTTCAATTAGAGGACCGACCCACGGTCAGGTGTTGCCTTTCTATAATGGGTCTTTCAATTCTTCTCAGATGTTCCATCCTCAACTTCAACAACAGCTAGCTCGCTCTCAGCCTCTGGTTCAACCACCTTATCAAAATGCAGTCCCGTCAAGCGGTTCATCATCATCCCACAAGCAACCAGAAAGTCAGCAACAACGGGGTGGACAAGTTTGTGCCAGTAATTTTTTGAGCTCAACCAGTATGCATTCACGGCAGTTGCAGGAGCATAAGATGCTTTCATCCAATCAGTCTCGTAAAATGGAGCATGAGATGAGTGGGGAGCATACAACTGCAAATGCGCAGAAAAAGGTTCATTGCCAGAACCCACCAGTTCATCATCAGCCACTCAACTTTGCGCTAGTACCCTCTGCATCGGTGGGTGGAGGCGGAGTTGATCTCGTTCCTCCTCAAGCATTTGCCATGTCATTTACCTCCTTAACTGGAAATAACAAAGGTTCAAATCTCAACTTCTCATCTATGGCTCAGAACCCCGCAATTTTTCACAGCCTACCTGAGATGGCTAGGCAAGGATACCAAGTTGCACCTGTACCACAAACTGCACAGCAGAAGAATCACCAAGGATCTGATGGGAAGAGTGGATCTAGTTCAACCAATACCGATGATGGCAAAAAGGCAAGTTCAAGGAAGTCACATAAGACAAACGGTCAGACGTATGTTTTTGACAATTCAGCAAAATCCTTGAACTTTGTATCCTCTCCCGTCACTGGAAATTGGCCTCCACGCTCCTCCACCCCGACTACGGTAACCATAAATCCTCCCATTGTTCCCAACTCATCAAGTTCCCATCAACAGCTGCTTCAACTTCAGAAGCAGCACATGGCGCAACAACATCATCCGCAGCCTGCTACAGCTTCTCGAAGCAAAACTCAGACAACCAACACCATGCCTGCATCTTCCATTGCTGCCAAGTTTTCTAGCAATGCTGCTGTATTCTCACAAACTGTGCCCCAAAGCAACCCTGCTGCACAATCAACCCCGTGGAAAAACTCAGCTAGAACACCAGCTTCCCCTGGTACCAATATTAAATTATTTCCCCAGCAACCATTGAAGCCTCCACAAGGCCAAACACAAATATTGTTCGGGGTGAATACCAAGTCTGGGTTATCGGCACAGGGACAAGAAATACCTACAGCAGCGGGACCGCATCTGATATGATTGTCGGGTCTCATCCTGGTGTTGGCAACCTGAGAACTAGCTCAACAAGCAGCAGAGTGAGAATTCTTCTGCTAATACTCCAGCTGAAAGAAGAAACGTGCTCCAACCTTGACCAACATGCCCCTGCCACCTTTCGGAGTTCTGAGGTATCGAAAGCAAACTGCATTTGGTATTTTATAAAGGGACAAGGTGCAGGACGCATTGCAAAGATTTTCGAGGGAGACATAGGTCTTCATGTTAAGTGAAAAAGCACCACATGGGTTCTTGTTATGGTTGAGGAACCAAAAGAGTTATCACAATCACCTGGGGTCATTGATCTTAACAAGAGAGAATAATGCTAAGATGGAGGTCGGGTACCTAGTTTTGAAGTAGGAACCAAAGTGGGGGCACCAACCAAAACCCATAATGTGGGTCTTCATGGTTGGGTGTTAGATGAGGTCAAATTATTATTTTATTGGTTTAATGTGATGCTGACGTGTAAATAGGATAACCATTTGCTAATAAAACAATATTCTTAGTTTCGTCACTATTTTATGTGAAAAATTGACCTTTAGGTTTGTTCATTTCCTTTGCTTTTGTTGTGTCATTGATTGTTGGGAGGGGGCATTAGGCATATCTCGAACTCTTTTACCCCTAACTTTTGACTCAACACTTTGATGCTTTCAAGCAAGCTTCCTTAAACAGTACGAGTAGCAGAGTTCGGTTTTAATGTTCTGTTGGTTTAGGTTCTTGTTAGAGGTGATTTCGAAATTACAAGAACGGGTCGCGCTTCCCGAGTTTTAAGCCTTTTAGTGTGGATCCTTGCAGAGTTGTCATGTGCCCCGAAAGATGTCATTGAATTATATATATATAATAAGATATTTTTTTTGTAAATATAATAAAATATATAATTAAAATTTCCGAGATAGAATTAGATATTTTCTTTTTATTCTAAACACAAACTCACATCAATCCCAATTTTATTCTTCCTAAAACTCTTTTTATCTTACCCCCAAACTGGAATTTTAAAAGAAAATTATCTTTGTAAAATCAAATCAGAACAAAATCTATAAAATTTGGATATTTTTTTACCCCTAATAGTTGCATATTAAATTTATATTAAAAACAAATGGATAAGGATATTAGGGGAAAAAGTAAGAAGTAGGCTTGGGTAAGAGCAAGCATCTAAATCAAGCACCCTATTGGTTCAAGTATTATCTTCTTATCCTAAAGATCTGAACCCCAACACCACAATCCATCTGAAATCATTACCCTTTATCATCATCATCCATCACACAATCCCCTCATACGAAATCAACAAGAAGAAAAAGGAAAAGGGAACTCATCTCCCCAGGCACTACATCCATCATCTAAAACCCCATGGCAACTCAAGCAGGTTTCTTCACCCCCACAATCACCACCCCAAAATCTCTGCCTCCATGGAAGCCATACTCCTCATTTTCCTTCGCCACCCCCATGTCCCTCAACTTCTCCATTGCTCAAAGATCCATTAGGGCTGCAGCTGCAGAGGCAGATGAGACAACGGCAGCAGCCGCCACAAAGGAAGCTCCAGTAGGTTTCACCCCACCGGAGTTGGACCCTAACACCCCATCACCCATATTTGGAGGAAGCACCGGAGGGCTGTTGAGAAAGGCACAAGTTGAAGAATTCTATGTCATCACATGGGATTCCCCCAAAGAACAAATCTTCGAGATGCCTACAGGAGGGGCTGCCATTATGAGGCAAGGACCCAACTTGCTCAAGTTGGCAAGGAAAGAGCAGTGCCTGGCTTTGGGTACCAGGCTGAGATCTAAGTACAAGATCAAGTACCAATTTTACAGGGTTTTCCCAAATGGTGAGGTTCAATACCTTCACCCCAAAGACGGTGTTTATCCTGAGAAGGTGAACCCTGGTCGTCAAGGAGTGGGTCTGAACTTTAGGTCAATTGGGAAGAATGTCAATCCCATTGAAGTTAAGTTCACTGGAAAACAAGTTTATGACTTGTAAGATGAGCGACTTAATGAAAATGATGCAACCATGATTTCTTGTTAATTGTTATATGTACTTCTCCTTTTGCTGCATTTGTTACTGCGTGTTTATGTAAAATGAATTTCAACTTTTAGCTAAACAAGTGCTAAGCAATGGCACCTTTATCTTCTAAAAGCATTTCATACACTTAACAAAAATTGTTAACAGAACACTAACAAAAATTGTTAACAGAACTAGTAAATAACTGTCGAGTTTTCATTGTTGGTGCCTCCATCAATGCATACAGTACATAGATTCAAACAGTCCCAGACGGATGCCAAGATCAACTTGTCCATTGGTCTGAGGACGGTTGCAATTTACTAACGGTGGAGTCTCAGATGAAGCTGTATGGCCAATTCTGATGACAAGCTCAAAATTCTGCATGAGCAAGCAATATGTTTAATGTCAAGTCCCCTTGCAAAAGCTATATGATATAAACTAATGATCAGTTCACCAACTAAGCAACTTTTCTAAAAATGACAACAGAAACTATATCCTTTTATGTCATGTTATACTATAGTTTGAAATCTCTACCAATTAAACAAAATTTCCTAGAGAGGCTGTAGATCATGCTACGACCTGTCCTTCATTGTCACCTCTTAAAACGATCCTAAAATGTATTCTTATGGTTCTAGCACCCATCCTTTCTCCAACGTTTAGTATGTACGGTATAAATCACAAACTGTAGTATCCAACAGTAAGAGCTTGGATTCCATAACCGCTAAATGAATATATTACGGGCGAAAAAGAGAGCACAATCTTCATATCATACGGCCATGACAGGAACAGAAACAAGACATTAGGGAAACAGTACCCCCCCCGGGAACACCATATACACTTCTATCACCAACTGAACAATCAGTTACTACAAAGTTGAGGATACAACAAAACAATGGGTGTTTCTCTTTCACACCTTTGGTCTCAACCAAGACAAATTGATAATAATCTTCTCAATTCAATTCTTTACAGAAAATAAGGGAAAGGATGTTGATGAAAATGCAAATCATGCCAACATAACACAGTTTTTCTTATTTCGAATTTTCTATATTCTAACTACATGAAAAATGCTGCCCTCAACATCTCAGCAGTTTGTAATAGTGATAATGCTTTCATTGCAACACAAACAAATTAGCAACAAACTAATAGTGGCAACAGCATAAATAGTTGAACATACATGAGATTTAAGCATCGGTACCATCCTTTCCAGCGAAAGGGTTGTGAGGTGGACCAACATCCTGCCCAATATGGCGCTACACCAGCCATTGCAAATCAGCCATAACCTTGTGCTCGCGCTTTGCTTTCTCTTCATAGTTAAACATAGCCAATGCCCTCTTGTCCTCTGCACTGTAAACCTGGTTTTCTTTCCTAATACGAATAGCATTCATTCTCTGATGTCTGCCACCACTCATCACAAACCCAAGGTTTTCAAACTTCTGAATCTCTTTAGCAGAAAGACCCACTTCACCTCTTCGTGGGATACGCTTCCCTTGTTGGACATATTGTGCAATGGCATCATCATAACTTATATGCCCCTCAGCTCTTGGCAAAGGTGCTGGGCCAACCATAGGCTCGTTACCCAGTGCAGGTTTCTTCTGAGCCTTCATTTCTTTGAACATAAGAGCTTCGGCAGCATTAATATCAGCCATAATAGGCTCATCTACCATTGCTTTACTCTTAGCGGCAACTCCAGAATCTGAACTCTTATCAGAATCTGAAGCTTGGCTATCAGTTTCTTAACCTCTCCTTTTCTTACTCTTTCTAGACCTCGAATTCAAACAACTTTTCTCCTTCGACTTGACACAATCATCGGAAGATATGTCAGTTTCGCTTTCAACAATGTTGCTCTCATCGGAATCACTATGCCTACTCTTCCTCTTGCTTCTTTTCCTTCTATTGCTTTTCTTACTTCGGCTACTCCGCTTTCTCCTCGACTTCCTTCTCCGTTTGTTATCTTCCTCCTCATCGTCGGATTCACTGGAAGATGATGTTTTCCCGCTTCTACGTTTGCTTCTATTTTTTCGCTTAGAACTCCCCTTCTTCCTCTTCCGATATCTCAAATAATCTGAATCAGATTCTTTCCCCGACTCACTCTCTGATTCACTTCTAACAGGTTTTTCAGACTCAGACTCGGATTTAGCTCTCTTATAGCCCTTCTTCTCATTTACGTTACCGGAGTCGCTTTTCTCATCACGGTTATCCTCCCCGTACATCTGTGAAATTTCAACACCTTTATCCTCCAAATCATCGTCTTCGTTCCTCGGCGGATTAGGTTTATTCTCCAAAATACAGAACTCAAAAGCCTTCCTCATCCTCTGCCTCTTCAGCCTCCTATACTCCTCAAAGTTCAATCCTTTCAACTCCTCGTCCGATTCAGACTCCGATTGTTTTCCGTTCCTATAATCTCGGTCTAGGTAGCTATGATTCTTGCCGAGTTCCTTGGGCAGCGAGTTTAAGGAGCGGTCATGTGCAGGGATCCGCCTTCTAGGGTTTTCGCCTCCAGGTTACCGTGAAAGGTTGCGGCTTTTGGTCGGTCGCGGTCATATACATCGTAAATTGGACTGCGCCGACGGCGGCGATAATCGATAGAATCATCGGATTTCTCGCGTTCAAAACGCTGCCTTCTTTCAGGAATTTCGGGAGGGCTTCGTCTTCTAGGGTTTCTGTATTCAGGTGAACCAGAACGATTACGCTGTTGGTTACCATTGCGGCTCTGGTGGTCACGTTCGTATGCTTCATAGCTAGTGCTATGACGGCTTTGGCAGGGGTAATCGGGGGAAACATCGGATTCAGAAATGTAGCGGCCGTTCTCACGATCAGATTCGTGCCTTCGTCCCAGAACTTCGACGGTGGATGTTAGGCTGCCCATCGGAATCCAATAAAATGACGTAATCAATTAGAAGTATCGTTTTTCCTATTCTTTTTGCAAAATTTTCAAAAGAGAGCGAAGGGGATCAGGTCATGCTCATTGAAAAGTTTATGATGAACCTGGAAAGAAGATAACAATTTAGGGGGGAAATATGAAAAATAATACATGCTAAGCCAAAACCGACATTGTAATTAAAGGAGTCGAAAGCCTATTGAGTCCCTAGTCCGAATGAAAGTGGACTAGCCCAATGCCTATAGAATTCTGAATTTTTTTAATTAATAATATATAAAAGAAAAATAAAATTTAAATTTTATAAAAGATAAATAAATTGATTTATCATATCGGAATCTGTCTGAATACATATTTTTTTTTATTACCACTAGATATAATTAAAAAATAAATATTTTTTATAAAAAAATATCAATATTAAAAATCAAATCCATATTATATCAATTTAGATAATAAAAATCAATCAATTCGAAAAGATTCGGTAAATTATAATTTCCATCTAGAACTTTTTGCATTTCTATTTTCATTGTTAGGATTTTGAAAAAAAAATTATCATTAAAATTTTAAATTATACATGTTTTGATCAATCCGTGGTTAAAAATTAATAATGTTATAATATGATGGATCCAGATGATATTGATTTGATTGTGTTTTGATGGAGGCGATGATGTTAAATGAAGTGGGTCATGGGGAATAAGAATAATATATATTTGTTTAATGTAATTCGAGTGAAATGAATGTGTGATTAGGATGGGCATAGTATCCGAATCCAAATTCGATGAGTTTCGATTCGGTTTGATTTGATTTTTAAAAAAAAAATTAGGTTCGGGTTAAATTAGGTCTAAATTTTCAGAGATTGTATTCAGGTAGGATCAGATTTAAGTTTATGGTGAAAAATACTCGGTCCGACTCTAGAAAAAACATATAATTTTACTTTTATATTTAAGTATAATTACAATAATGTCCCTATATATATATTATTTTTTTTAATTAAATCTCTATTTTTATCGGATAAAAATAATATTTTTTAATAAATATATTATTTCAAGTTGGGTCGGATTTGAATTTTATCTCAAAAAATCAAGTCAGGTTCGGATCGGGTGAAGAGTGTATATTTTTAGGTTTGATCGGGTTTGGGTGAAGGATGTATAATTTTCGAATCGAATCAGTTTGACTGAAAATCCAACCATACCCATACCCATACCCATCCCTCTGTGTGATTCGATTCAAAAAACCAGATCTAAATAATTTGAAAATTTTAAAATCTAACGACCATCATCAATAATATTTACTATGATAGTTGATCATCATAAGTAATAATCAAACTTTAAATTAATGATTATATGACTAAAAAAGTATTAAAATAAATCATGTAATTAAACAATAGTTTAGAAAACAGTACAGTGAAAAAAAATTCATTGTCTAAGATTTAGCGATTAATTTGAAAGTTGTTAAACTTCAATAGTCAAATTAGGAATACATATAAGGTTAAGTGGTTAAAAGCTTATTTTACCCAAACAAATTGAGGGTAAAATTTTATGTGACTATCCAAAATGAATCACGAGCCAGGCAAAACTTTTCCCTTCACGAGGTTGAAGTGAATGAAAACTTAAATTCCCATTTGTCTTGAATTTTCTATTCTCTTTCGATCATATTTCTTCTTTATCTCTCTCATATTCTTGGCGAGCCAGGTTCTCATCAGAAATCGAATGTGAATTATAAGATTTTGTTCTCGATACTCTGATGAGATTGTTTTATTGACGCACAGGTTTTTTTTATTCTTTAATGGAGTGCTTCTGTTATCTTAATTATGCAAAGAAGACTGATTAATGTTGAATATTGGTTCTGTTTTAATGCATAGATTCCATTGCTTGCCTTTGTTCTGTTGATTACTAATGATATGATTCTTTATCACTTAAGTTTTCGCTTAGGTATAATATATATATATATATACCGAATGAAGTTAAAATGAAATTCTTTATGTTTCAGCCCCTCCTCCTCGTTATAATAATACTTGGACTTGACGTGTGATATAAATGTTAATTTTATGGTGCTGGGATTTGGATGAATCTCTTTCATGCTCTTTATGTCGCCAAAAATAAGAATTAGTCCTCTTGAACTTTGATCCAATTCATTAATTTTAGTTTTCAATTGCAAATGTATAGGTAAAACTGTTTACAAGGACGAAAATTTGATGGAGCAATCACCGTTTCTTAAACTCAAGCACTGGCAATGGTGGGCTATGGTGGCAATCAACATTTTCTTCCTCATTGCTGGCCAAGCTGCTGCAGTTCTTCTGGGGAGATTTTATTATGATCAGGGTGGGAATAGTAAATGGATGGCCACTCTTGTGCAAACTGCTGGCTTCCCTGTCCTTTTCATCCCTTTGTTTTTCCTTCGCCCTTCTTCGGAAGCTTCAACTTCTTCCACCTCGCCTCCCATCAGAATTCTTGCTCTGATTTATTTCGTTCTCGGAGCAGTCGTAGCCGGTGACAATATGTTGTATTCTGTTGGGCTATTGTACCTCTCAGCCTCTACGTACTCACTCATTTGTGCAACTCAATTAGCTTTCAATGCAGTTTTCTCCTACTTCCTTAATTCACAGAAGTTCACTGCTTTGATCCTGAACTCGGTGGTTATCTTGTCTTTGTCCGCTGCCTTAATCGCAGTTGATGATGATTCCGAAGGACCATCAGGAGTTTCTAAGAAGAAATTTCTCATCGGCTTCCTTGCTACCCTCGGAGCTTCTGCCCTTTACTCCCTTTTGCTTTCCCTTATGCAACTTTCTTTTCAAAAGGTTTTGAAGAAGGAAACGTTTTCTGTTGTTTTGGAAATGCAAATCTATACATCCGTCGTTGCCAGTTGTGTATCGGTCGTGGGTCTCTTTGCCAGCGGGGAATGGAAGACTTTGCAGCATGAGATGCAAGGCTTCGACACTGGAAGAGTTTCTTACGTGCTGACATTGGTTTGGACTGCTATAACTTGGCAAATATGTGCTGTTGGTGTTGTAGGCTTGATTTTTCTCGTCACGTCTCTCTTCTCCAATGTAATCAGTACTATGTCGTTGGCTGTTACTCCACTAGCTGCTCTGGTAGTTTTTCATGACAAAACGACCGGAGTGAAGGTAATTGCTATGCTTCTTGCACTCTGTGGTTTTGCCTCTTATATTTATCAAAATTATCATGATGACACAAAGGCAAGGAGGCTTCAAACCGATGTTCAGGAAAGCCATGATAATTCTTCATGCTAATAATCTTTGTGCAAATATATTTGGTACCAATGTAAAGAACCTACTGCCATGGTTGGTCTGATTTGACATTCTGTGAATCATTTCCCATTTAAAAATTGTAGCAGCGGCATTTATTTATATACATATATATTTGAAGTTTGCTTTTTTTTTTTTGGTTATGAATTGGCTGCAGATTTTAGTTTTGATTTTGTAATGCAAATGAAAAAGAGATGTATTGTTAAAGTTCTACGTTGCTTTTGTTTGTAATGTAAAATGATAATAAAACATTAAGCACTATTTGAGAATTGAGGTGTAGCTCTCTCCATCCATTTTCATTATCACTATGTTATTTTGATGGAGATAGCCATGTGAACTGACTCACTTATTAATCTCTTTATTTATGATCTTAAGTGATAATTAAGCAAGGTTAGTTGTTAATTATGTCTAAAATTTTCATGTATTTAGATTATTATAGACACTAATAGTTCATTTATGCAGTAGATTTTGGTACACTTGTATTGTGTTTAAAATGGCTGCAGATTTTACTTTTGATTTTGTAATGCATATGTGAGAGGGCTGTAGGTTAAGATGATGCTGATGTTTGCAGTGTAAAATGATAGTTCGAATTTATTTTTTCTTTGTTTCAACTTTCATGTTAATGTTGAGGTGAAGCAGCAATTAATCTAGGGTAATTATGCGGTACGACAATCTAATTTAAGAAGATTTCAACCTAAAATGTTATCATGTTCAACCTAAAAAGTTATACAATTACATTACAGAGATTTAAGACTTATAACTGAAATTGTTATGAATAATGTAACATTTTCGGTTGCAATCTATCCAACTTAAAAGGTTACGCTATCCAACCTAAAAAGTTACACTCTTGATAAGATTATCGACTACAACTGATTTCTACCATTTTTTAACCTTATAATAACAAGTATTTTAGAATTTCCTACTAATCTAGGTTAACAATTGCTTTGAGATAAAAGACATTTATGCTTGCAGCCATTGTATTTCTTTCTTCCTCGTTTATTCAGCATCGGTAGTGATGTTAAACTTTTTCCGATGATAATAATGTTGAATCAGCTTAAATATAAAGATTAAATCAAAGCAAAATCTGTAGATTTTCCTTTGCTATGCCAAAATCTTCATCAGCGGCCTGAACTTCACCGTTAATTACATATCTATGCTCAAGTATTCACCAGAGTAAAAATTGGGACAAGTTCATTTATTCTCTTTTATAGCGAATAGAGCTGCACAATTCTTCTCTTCATACATTAAGATGTTCAAGGCGACTCAAGCCTTTAAATCTATTGTTCCCTGTCAACATCTAAAAAGAGAAGATAAGCAACTAAGCCAATGACAGGGATAAATCTAAGATAACTCACTACACTTACTCTGCTTTTCTCAACATTTTGTAGGTTCTCACCAATCAACCAAGGCTGGAAGATTGTGTAAAGACATATGTCCCAAATGAATGCATAAGCCAGCCTTTCTGAACCCAAATAACTTACCAAATACTGCCATCTATCTGTTATGTTTCCAAAATCACCATCAATTCGACCATAAATACTCCATATCACAGATAACAGACATACAGCCCCACCGATTATTCCCACTGGGGCTGCACCATTCGTCATTGCCGAGCCTAGTGGAGAGAGTTCCCTGGGACGGCTATCTGCATCAGCTTCGTTCAGCCGGATCGCCATGTAAGGAATTAAGAATGCTGGCATCACATAATGGAGGATATTGCAATTAGACTTATCACACAACAGAAATATTTAATACATCTTAACGGGCAATCAAATTTATTAGTTTTGAGAATTTTGAAGGAAGCATACTGTTGGTGAGAAACATCTGCAGACCCCATAGAACATCGAGGGAACTTTTGTATCTGTCTCTCTTACAATCAGAGAATAGCAATGGAGCAAACATCAGCGTCCAACCCATAACAAAGTTGAATAATCCCTCAGACATCTGATCGATAAATACTAACATTATATTATTAATAAGCCTTTCTGAAAAAAGAAGAATTAAATTCAGTTCAACAAAAGATGGCAGTGATGCTTACAGGGTGAAGGACTGGGGCATCAATCAGACGAATGCCAACTACTCTGCCAGAAAAGGTTTCAGTGATTGCATAGATCATCATCAAGAATAAAATACAATAATAAAAAAAAATAATTTGTCTGATAGTACAGGCTACAGCAGAAGGCATGGAATTATTGAATGTACCAGCATTGGTCAAAGGCAAAATGAAGAAGAAATTGAGAGAAAGGCCGATGAGAGCGTTTATTGTGTCCGAACTGATGGCCCATACAGGATCTCCCTGGTTAACTCAAAAAACCAATATTTCAGTTTGAAAGAAATGAAGAGAATTTGGGAAATCAAAAAGAGGAAGCTTACAGGGGCATAAGGAAGCAAAAAGAGCCACAAGATGTAAACAGCCTCGGCAGTCCACAGAGCCAGCTGAAGGACTCGCCGAAGACGATCATACTGATGACTTCCTTCCGAGGTGGAACTCAAGGCGGTGGACTTGCGGCGAGACGCGCGGCATACAATGGGCATGGACTGGTGGATAGAAAACGGGGTTGTGGGACATGGTTTGTAAGGATAGAGACCGGGCTGGGGATGAGAAAGGGATAGTGAAGGAGGGATGGAACTGAAGGGTGTTGGTCTTGGAAGAGCAGAGAA
The DNA here is from genome assembly GCF_006381635.1 of Hibiscus syriacus. Taxonomy (NCBI): domain Eukaryota; kingdom Viridiplantae; phylum Streptophyta; class Magnoliopsida; order Malvales; family Malvaceae; genus Hibiscus; species Hibiscus syriacus. The sequence goes on from NW_024063228.1 coordinate 1,005,931, forward strand.
ATGGGTTTGGCAGAGAAAAGATTGAGTTACTAGTAAAGCCATGCGTTTCAGCTTAGGATTAGCTGATGAAAATAAGAAGCCAAAGAAAAGAACAGAAAATGGGGTTGAAAACTTGTCATACGTGGTCACTCATTTGCGTTTCATTTTATGGGTAAAATAACTATATGGTCACTCACCTATTACTTAATTATTTTTTGGTCATTTACCTCTAAAAAATTAATGTGACATTTTTTTATTTTATCTATGGTAGCACATTAGTATTACTGTTAATTTTTAACAATGTATCACTAGAATAGAATTAAAAGATAATGTTAAATATGATTTTGAAGTATGCCTTCCTTGGTTCTATGCTATATCTGCCATCTGTTTTTCGTTTTCTGAGGGGAAAAAACAAATCGTTCAGAATCAGAAGGAATTATTTTCCCGCGCATTTGAATTGAAGTTTTCCTTGATAATTATGAGTTTATGACCGCTGACTTTTCTTGAAGCTATCAAGTTGTCTGTCTTGCTTAATTAGTGGGTTTGTCATTTGTTTATCTACTTAATCATTTGATTCCAATCTGAAGTTATTTATGATGATGGAGATAAACAAAATATGCCATGTTCTTTTCTGGTTGGTTAATAGGCATTCGTGAATTATTTCTTAACTCGTCGGTTGCATTTTAGTTAACGGAAACAAAGATATGTACTCAAATAGCAATGGATTCTCATATAATTTCCATTAAACACGCATGACAAAGCAGGCATACAAATGGCTACTGTCTGTATATTAGGTAAAGAAGCTCCTAGTTGACATAAAAAACTTCAAACATAAGGCGAAAATCATATGTATGAAGCAACGAACAAAGTAACGAGAATGAGAGCAAGCGGCTTGATTCGCTGCCTTCTTTTGCAGGAACTTGGGAGTTGTGTCTACCTGAAGGAATGCTCGGCATCGATGATGTTGTAGCCGGTGTGTCCGGTGTCTCGTCTGAACTATCAGCTGTTGGATTTACTGCAGATTCACTGGGGCATCTGTTGGACCACTAGCACCTGGTAAACAGTCAAATTAGCTAACTTCATGGGGAATACGGCTTAGATTTTTAGCTTGACCTTACCGTTAACACGTGGCGTTTGGACATTGCAAGCTCCAGGGAGTGACAGAACTTTAGTCTGGTTAATGGTAATACCCAACGATGAGCCCCCGCCATTGAGTGCCGAGAAAAGACATTGAGGCTGCGATTGAACCACGCTAGAAAGCTGAGAGCAGCAACTCGATGCCGGGGTTGTCGAGCTTCCTGTAATGTAGTTTAAACACGGGGCTAAACCCAAGAGCATGCTGGTGCAACCGGACTGAGCCGTGGCTAAATCACAACGAAAGTTCACAAAAACCAGGGCTAGACCCAACTTCACATATTCTAAAGCCATTTTGGAGGTTCAGTTTGCAGGGAGCAAGTTATTTGTGGCACTAAAAAGGCTGTGTCTTCCCAATAGGGAAAGGTGGGCACATATATAGCAAATATCATGGCAACATATCATACTATATTAGTTGCATTCGGGTGGCCAACTTTGACTAAACCAGGGTTGATTTTGGTTGAACAATTTTAAGAAGCTCAACCATTCTTCCATGGCAGATCTTGAGCCTAATATTTACAGCCAGCTTTAGTTTCTCAAAACAAAGGGGAAAAATGGCATACCCAAGTCTATATCGGTTGGCCTAAATGGTTGACGTTAAAAATTTCCAGTTTGCAGCCCCACCGTTAACCACGGCGCATAGGCATTGTGGCAACTATTGAAACTACCGCACATAGGCATTGGGGCGATGATTGAATTAGACACATCTCAACTCCTCTTGATGCCATTTGTGTTACAATTCTTGTCTGCCTATATAAACTTGAAAGTCGAAATGTTTGATTGAATTTGAAGACTTGGGTTTACTTGACCGAGTGTTATTTAATGGTGTCTTGAGGAAACTGACAAATGGATTGGTTATATTCGGATGACCAACTCCTATTAATTATTTAGAGGTAGAACCAATTAACCAATCTATTGGTAACCAAAAGAAAACGACATTCATTGTCCTAAACTATTCAAAAAGGGTAACAATGCATAAAACCCTTGCCTTTTTAAGATGCTAGGAAGATGCATACTGGGTTCCCTTTCAACTGGAAGGAAAAGAGGAAACAGCCATGGCTGCTAGAATCGATCAGTTGTTCATAAACATAACTAACATGGCGAATGATCTACCTTGAACTGCTTGTGATTTCATCACAACATAAAAAAAAGAATGATTACTTGATTGAGGAAATTAGTTGAAGTAGTTGATCTGCAGTACCCAATTCAAAGCTGCCTGTTTTTTGCTTGCAGCAATCTCAAAGACTCGAAACTATAAATCCTTCCCATTTCCATGGCGTTTACCATTACTCCAAACTGATTGCAGTTTCATTTAAAAAGTCATGGAAGGTTTCAAGTTTCTCCAACTCATTGCAATATTATCAACCCTTTCAGTCATTTCGGTTGAAGGCCAAATTTCTACGGCCTGCACGGCCTCAATGATCTCGACCTTCACACCTTGCCTAAACTTCATCACCGGAAGCAGCGGGAATGGCTCATCGTCACCAACTCAAGGCTGTTGCAGCTCGTTGAAGTCGATTATGAGCAGCAGCATGGATTGTGCTTGTCTTATTTTTACTGCAAATATACCTCTTCAACTGCCCATAAACAGAACCCTGGCACTTGGTCTCCCCCGAGCTTGTAACATGGGTGGCGTACCAGTGCAGTGCAAAGGTACAGAGCTTAATTTCTCTTATATATATGTGTATATATATATATTGTAGTTCGATTAATTTCTCTTGGTTTTATGTTATAAGAGATAACCATTCCATTTCTTGTGTTTTTGCAGCAACTGGCACTCCTTTACCAGCTCCAGGTAACTTATCACACAAGCAATCAAACAAGTTTTGGATTTAGACAATTTAAATTAGCATTAACTGATCTGAAGAACATTTTTGGCAGGCCCTGTTCCCTTCCTACTTTCTCCAACTTTACCACCAACAGCCGCGTCACCCTTAAGCCCTGGAGGTAATCTTAATGAATCTGCATCAGTATTTTTTATTAGCTTACCCCCAACATTGCAGTACGGGGAGAAATACCATGAAACCATGAATTTCTTTTCTTAAAAAATGTATTGTTGTTGTGACAGCTTCCAAAGCTTTAGGATCAGAATCTGATACTCCCTTGGACCTGGAACCTGCTTCGCCACCCGAAGAAAATGAAGAACCAGAAGCTCCCTCGGCCATGATAAATCCAGGGATTCGACCAGTCATACAGCCATCGGCATCGAGTCCGTCTTATGTTTCCCCTCCGTTGTTACTCACACTATTGATTGGAGTTACAATTTTCAAGTTCAATTAAAGTCCAGGTTGTGTTCTACTATATTTGTTGTTTGAAAGTCACTTTCTCTGATGGCAGTTCTATTTATATGAGCTTATTAGACATTGAATTTCACATTCATTTGTATGTTCTACATTGGATAATGTACTTAACATTAAGGAACATGAAGGCTTGCTTTAAAATCTGAAGATTGAAACCAATATTACTTTTTGAAAAACCCCATCGACTATCGGCATTACTCAAGTACTTAACTTGGGAGGGATGTGAATCTATTCAACGGTGATGAGAGATTGAGAGCTCCCACGTATCCGATAAATGTCAGTTTCCACGCAAAGCTCCATGAAAAAATTGAACATACAAATATAGGATCAATTAATAAGGAAAAGAGCATGCCTGGTCATTCTCTAACAGCGACTTCCAATTGTGCATCTCAACTAGAGCCTTTGCAGAGCGGTAGGACAAAGCAATCCGATAATTCAAAACCACAAGCCATATAACACGACTGTCCAGAGATATCCAAAACTTAGTCTATACAAAAGCTATGATATTAATCTGACAAGCATTAATACAGTCAAAATGTAATGTATAAAGGCTTACTCGTGCTCTAGAATAGTTTGGGGAGAATTATCATCATGTTCCATGAACCATAGGAAACTTTGTCTTTCTGAGGATCTCCATGACATCAGAGTTTCTTCTCAGCTCATCACCCTCCTTTTTCCCTGAGGTTAAATGACTACAGACGAAGCAAAAGCTGGTTCGATGCAAAGACATGCTAATAGATATGGAACCCTGCAAAACCAAAGAAATGAGCATGCTTCCTTATTTCTAGTTCAACAAAAGGTATCAAGTCAAAGAGTTTAATAGGAAAAAAATACCTTGTTTCCAAGATAACCCATCAATCCTCTGCCAAGACAAGACACATTCAAGTTGCGAATGTCATCTCTAAGATCATTCTTCACCCATACTGTTAGAAATACCCTACCATTTGCTCGCTGGCAACCAAACAGTAACTTGAATGCCCCATCGGCTCCAATGCAAAAGATCCACCATAGGACATTGGAGAATATTCCGAATAATGAGCATTGCCTAGTGAATCTCCAGCTCCATTCTCATCATCAGAGGAACCCCATCTGAAGTTAGGGTCATAATCACTCAGTCTATGCCCAAAGACAACACGATCACAAACACTGAAGTGGTGGTCAAGCTTCGGTTGTTGCATTGCCATGTCGTTATCCAATCTCATGCTACGACTCAGGTATTGAAATGATTGGCGGTGAAAGAAAGATGAAGCTTCCTGCCTTGTTGACCCTTCAAAGTCTGCATCCAGTTCTACAAGTGGATCAGGGACAGGTGAAGGTGTGTGGAAGCCACCACTGGCTCCAGGAAGATTGTTCAGAGTCTTCCTAATGAGAGCTAGCCATTTCCTGGCCGGTCCATTGTCTTCAGTGCCCAAAACATTTCCAGCATTTAAAGGAACGATTTCTTGAAACCTAAGAGGCCAAAATAAGGGATCCAAAAGGCTTCAGTCAATACCATAAAACTACCAGTTTATGTAAAGAATTGACATATTGAATGTAGTATACATCTGGACCAGTTTCACATACATGAGTACATAAATGTCATCAGGAGGAGAGGTAGGAAGCCAATCTTCAAGATTCAAATAACTAGGTGAAGATTTTCCAACCACATTCCATGTAGCTACAAAAATCCTATGCCAATATGGAACAAAGAAACACACTGTAAACCAAATCCTATTGAGAAACAACTTTCAAACTAGAAAGCAATGAAGATCCAAGAATACAATACCATACCTATAATTATGCACATCTGTAAATTGTGAGACATCAGAATCGATTTTACATCGTCGAACTCGATCACGATACCTCTTGCTCGGTCCCTCTAGCATACATGTAACAAAATGTTTTAGTATTGGGTTTAATTGAAAATTTCTTAAGAGATGAGATAGAAAGATGTGGTCCAAAGAGATCAAAACAATCACTAAAGTTGAGTATGATTCCAAATTCAAACCTGTTTTGCTTTTCTTGATAGTGCATGCCTCCCTATCGGAGAAGTTGTGCCCCCAATCTTCATCAACACCTGAAAAAGAAGAACCACAAAGCTGCTAAAGCTGCTCTATGTATTTTTCACATACACAGGAGAGTATCAATTTCACATATTCAAACACCATAAAAACAAATAGCATGGATGTTAGAAACAGGAAGAAAACAACTAATAGATCTTGAACTGCAAATGGCAAATATCAAACCCCTTACTGAAATTGAAAACCAAAATTCATGTTCTTGGTATATAAAAGGCTAAAGATTTCAAATCCAAGAATCAAATGTGTAATCTTAAAATCACATGCTACAAGACAGAACAAAAAGGACTTGGAAATCCCATCAAATGAATCACCTCCACAATCAACATCATCACCGTGGAAGTCCTCAGCGTTGCTATTGATATTGAACAATTTCTTGACCAATGTCTTGGGCCATGAAAGCTTCACCAGGGAAATATACACTTAAAAATAAATCTCTTACTAAACATAAAATGACAGAAAAATCAAATGAGATTGTAGCTTGTCTCGGAGTGGGGGGAACCTTGCTTTTCTTGGAGTTCCCATCTCTCATCGTTTCACAGCTTTCATATAGCCTAGCAATAATTATGATTTTTCGTGAAGTTGCACCTATTGGTTCAACTATAACTTGATATTCTCTGGCGTTTCGTCCAAATGTAAACACAGACCAATACAAAAGTTGGGGAGGAAAAACTTGTTCAAAACGGGAAATTTTGGAAAATAATGAGAGAAAAAAGTGGGATAGTTTTGAATGACAGCTTAGGATAAGACAAGGGTAAACCTCTGTTCCAGGAAATGAAATTCCAGGCTTTTATCAGTATTACCATTTCATTTTTTAAAAGGTGGAAAACAAGTGCTTTTTCACTTGCAACTTGCAAGTGTTTTCAGCTCTGCCTGGAGAATACTGAAGAGAAACTGAGAGGGACAATAACAACTTAGGAGAGGGAGTGAAAATAAGAGATTCTGAGGATTGAACAAGACAATGTAGGACATATAAAAGAGAGAGAGGGGGAGAAACAGGACTCTTTTCTTCTTCGGGGTTTCCTTTAAAAGTTAGCTTAGAGCTCTCTCTACCGGAAAAAAAACCTCGTTCAGGGTACAGTGCAAAGTATCGATTTGAAGAGAATAAAGTGCAAGAGAGCATGGGTTTTCTCTGCTCTCTCTCTCTCTCTGCCTTTTTTCACCCCAAAATCCAAGGCCTACAAAACAAAGGCAAAAGCTTTAGGCTCAAGGGCAAATGGGCATTGGAGATATCAGCCACCCATCCACAATCAACCTCTGCTCGGATCTCTTAATTTATTGTTTTTATCAAATGGTTTGAACGATTTATAGTCAACAGTGTAATATTATTTGATTACCACTTGCCCACGGTCAGCAAAGTTAGGTTTGATCATAGTTTAATATACTCCCCAAACCTGTGGCCATTCCCCACAATTGGTCTCCCGCAAGGGCAAAAGAGGAGGTTAAAGAAGCAATAGAAAGATTACAAATCAAAGAATTATATTAAGCATGGAGACCCTGTTTCCCGTTTCTGACTTCCCCCGTTCAAAATAATCTTAAACTTCTAAGTTGGTTTAAATTTCCAAGTCCTATCTAATCCAATTTTTATTCTCCTGCTGATTTAAGTTTTCCCTTAAAAAACGCAGGACTGCATTGTAAATTTAAGTAAGTAGAGGGACCAAAATAACAAATTGAGCTCAACATATGATGGTTAGTTTCTTAAAAGAACAACAACAACAACAACAAAACCCAATTCCCATATGTATGGGATAAGGGGGAGGTAGGGTAGTAGGCTACCCCCAACGCCAGGTTGAGAGTAACTTCCGTGGAAGACCTCCGGCAGTCAGAAAATTAAAAATTTAGATAAAATGCAATGCATGTATAAATAAATACATAAATACATAGCTAAACAGTATTCATATGCAGTCATTAAAATCATATGTGCGTCTGTAACAGGAATTAATCCCTGCATAATTATCCCTGCGAAAGAATCTCTGCATATAGACATAAACATAAGATAAGATCCGGCTAAATTTAAAAGAGGAAACATGAAGAGAATGATACACAGAAGTCAACGTTAGCAAGTCCAGTTCTAATCCTTCATAAATACCAATAACAGCAACGTATAAAAAGTATAAGTCATGGAAAATACTACAAAGACATTAAAAGAAGACAGAGATGATACACCCTATAGATGTGACCCACACTACTCCACTACCCTAGTCTTTAGCCTCCATATTTTCCTATCAGAGGTCATGTCTTCGGTAAGGGCTAAATCCCTCAAATCAGATCTCAAGCAGTCTTCCCACTTTCGCCTTGGTCGTCCTTTCCTTCTGGCACCGTCGACTGTAATCGACTCTACCCTCCTTACCGCATCCGACGGTAGTCGCCTAAGGACATGCCCAAACCACCGTAGTCTTCCCTCCCTCAATTTTTCGGAAACAGACACCACCCCCAAGGACATCCTAATAGCAGAGTTTGTCGTCATATCCCTCATAGTCTTACCACATGTCCATCGAAGCATTCTCATTTCTGCGGCCTCAATCCTCCTTACGTGATCCTTCTTGGTTGCCCAACATTCTGATCCATACAACAGCGCTGGTCTTATTGCCATTCTATAGAATTTTCCCTTAAGTTTTAGAGGGACCTTCTTGTCACACAGAACTCCAGTAGCGGCCCTCCACTTTAGCCATCCCGCCTTTATACGGTGTGTAACGTCATCATCTACACCCCCATCTTTATGTATCATAGACCCTAGGTACTTGAAACAATCCTTTGAGGGGAGAACGTGTCCTTCTATGCATACTTCTACATCTTCATCGTTTTGGTTCTCATTGAAGTTTGAACATAAATACTCTGTCTTTTCAATATTGATCCTTAAACCTTTTTCTTCCAAAGCAGTCTTCCAGGTAGCCAGTCTACTATTCAACTCAGATTTTGTTTCAGCAACTAAGACAATGTCGTCAGCGAAAAGCATACACCATGGTACACCGTCTGGTGTCGCACAATAGATGTCGTCCATGATCAAGGCGAAGATGTAAGGGCTAAGAGCCGACCCCTGGTGGAGTCCGATTTCCACCGGGAATGCCTCGGTGTCGCCAACTGTAGTCCTGACGTAAGTAGTAGATCTACAGTACATATCACGAATCGCCCGGATATAAGCAGTTGGGATCCGTCTCGTTTCCAAAGTCTTCCAGATCGTATCGCGGGGAACACTATCATAAGCCTTCTCAAGGTCAATGAACGCCATGTGAAGATCTCTAGATTTTTCCCTATATTTCTCCATAAGCCGTCGAAATAGATGAATCGCCTCCGTGATAGACCTGCCTGGCATAAAGCAAAATTGGTTTCTTAAAAGAAGTATGTTGAAAAGGGGACATGGTGTGCAAAAAGAGTGTTGCTTAAGCGTGGGTTGTACGGCTTCCCAACATCAATAGAAAAAGGGGTGTTTCGATAGGAGATAATATTTGTGCCAAAGGAATTTTGTTAGGAAATAATCATGTGCGGCAGTCATAGTACACGATTAAAAAAGATGTTATCGATTTTATTATTATTTAAATAATAAAATAAGTAAAAAATTATCGAAAATATTATTATTTCTATCGATTTTTACTATTATTGGATATTTTACTGGTTTTGGTAAAACGCTATCAGTTTTGTTATTTTTTATACCGATTTTATTATTATCGGACACTTTACTAGAAATGTTAAACAAATATTGATGTTTTAGATAATTTTTAACCAATTTTTTTATTTAAATAATAACAAAACTGGTAAAGTATTTTTTTAATCTTATATTAAAGGTGTCGTGATGTAGAATTTCCCAATTTGGGATTGGCTGCGTCGCACTGTGTCCAATTCGGGGGCTCATTTTGACTCCATCTAGGCTCGTTTTCATCACAAACAAATGTTAAATGCATGACACTGTAGGTAACCAGAAAAAGGAAATCCATGTTTGCCTCTAAATGTTAAATGGCTTTGGTCTAGTAATAGTCTAATTCTGGGAATCTGCTTGTGCCTTTGTCGAGGTTTCCCCCACATGAACAGTTCATTTGTAGCAGTCAACATCATTAAACTAACATGCAGCAACACGGTTATACATTGCATTAAATTTAAATCTTAACAGATTTCCTCAACCTTACATAATCCATCAATGAAGGAGGCTCATCCAACCATTGTGCGCTTGTTAGCCGTACTGCAGTTCATTGTGAAACAACAAGAACACGATAAATGAGATTAGGGATGAGATAGATGGAGGAGAAATGGTCCTACTAAGCTTTAAAACGGAGCGCTCCAAGAATTGATAAGAGAATGTAGTACCTTGAGCTAGCTTGTTCAATGTGGAACACCACTGCTTTGATGACTGCTTGTATACAGCAAGTATGAGATCCATCTATGCATCAATTTAAGCATCAATTAGATGATGAGGTTCACTTGAATGACCCTTTCTAGGATCTCCATTCGGCTCCGAAATTGCATAGTTAAACTGACATGTAAAACCCAGAATTCATTGGGATTTTAACAAACCGACTACTACGAAATGAAGGCTAATCTTTTAAAACACTGCCATGTTTTTGCATACATGATGATTTCACATATAATGTGTTCATTATCAAACGCAAGCTTCCAAGAAGAAGAAAATAAATTTTTGGTTTCTTACCACATTCCCACACGAAGAATGCATTGAAATCAAGGCTCGTTCAAGCACATACAAGTCAACAGCTTTATCTTCTGGAAGCGTTGATGTAAAGCTCAGACCAAAGTCGATAAGGACCTAAAGAAATTTTAAAAAAAACACGGAAAGGTCCGTTTGAGATGATGCAAAAGGTAATTAACCTTAAAGCTAATGCAGAGACCCAAAGCTAATTTAAGAAAAATGTAACTACTGACGAGCTTATTAGTTTCATCTCTGATTAACATGTTTGACGTGGTGAGGTCACCGTGAACAAGTCCACCGTCGTGGAGTTTACCAATTGCGTCGCCAATTTGGGTGGCTATATCGGCTAAACGTTCTTGAACGACGCCGTTTGACCCGAATCCGAGGAAAACGTCTTTAACGGAAGGGCCCTCCACGTACTCGAATGTCAGGGTATGGAGCACGGGGTCGACGGAGTAAAGAACCGGAGTTGAAACGCCGAGCCGTCGAGCCTTAGTCATGCACCTAGCTTCCTGCTCCGAACAAAAACGAAAGTACTGATTTTTATTCGATTTAACTTGACAAAAACAGGGGGGAATGGTTTGGGAGGGGGGAAAAAGGAAAACGAACCCCGTTTAAGCGCTTGAGAGTGAGCTTACAATCGAGAGAAGGATGCCTGTATTTCTTGGAGAAACGTTCTTTAATGATGGACCTTTTCCCGCGAATACTGACTCGAAAACTCTCTGTAAATGGGAAGCCAAAAAATGGAATTGAACATAAATCTGAACATTCTTTCTTACTTTTTGTATCTTAGAAAGAAAAGGGGAGCATATTTGAACTTACAGCTTCAGCTCCTTGCTTAACCAGAACGAGGGCGTCATTTCCAGAAACAGTTTCGGAGTAGATCTCCATTAGGAAGGTTTACGTCAAGGTAATCAACAAGAAAAACGGAATTCTTCGGTTAACTGACAAGTTTGAGATTTAGCAGGCGGCTGTAACGAGGGACTCGGGAATTTGGTCTTTCTCTATATTTTTTTAATTAGGGTTCTAAATTTCTTCTGGGCCCTTAAATGGAATTGGGATCTGCTCTCGAAACCCAAAAGAAGTCCGCACCCCAACCACAAACAAACAAATAAATAACATTTTCATCTTTGGAACCTAAACTGATTAAAAATCAATAATTTTTACTAAAATGATCCTCGATTCTCAATTTTTGACTGTATGCCGTTGTTCTAGCATCGAACTGGAAGCAGAAGCAGTAGTAAACTTTAAACGGGAAACAAATGTTCTTCACTCTAAAGTTCTAGTGGAACATTCATATCTCTGCGTATCTGAAACATTTATTCTGAACATAACATTCCCAATGTTCCATTTCATGCATCTTTATCTCCATCGACATTTATACGGACAAAAAAGGATATATATAACATCTCGAACTTTACATACTACGGTACGTGACGTGATAAACAATACGTTTGTATTCATGTGCAGTATAGAAACAATGACCTCGTTCCCGAAATACCAGCTAGAGCCAAACAATCAACTGTTTCATGTTCTCGGGGAACTAAACATATGTACGGCAAAACAAATGAATGATCTAAAGTTTCATCACGGGCCACGACGGGTGAAACAGAAACAGCCAGGAGATTGGTCATCAGGTATCATGCCACCTCCCTTGCTCGTATCTACTGCTTCTAGCAACCTCACCACCTCATCCATGTCGGGACGTCTGTCGGGGTGCCCATCCCAGCATTTCCTCATGATGCTTGCTAATGATCCTGGGCAACACCTTGGAATTTCCGGTCGTAAATTCTGCAACCAACGATATCCGATGACATTAACATATATACCATCAGAAAGTACAATCAAAAGTATCAGAGGCAAGAGAAAAGATTCGAGTGCAAACATCCACTGGTTTTGCCAAAAAGATTGGTACTTCGACTTAAGGTTTAAATTTTAACCCGTACCTGTGCTACTACTGCTGATGAGACTTCAGCAAAACTAAGATCAGCATACGGCATATCACAGCAGTATATTTCCCATAAGCAAATTCCAAAGCTGTAGACATCGCATTTCCTATTGTAAGGCTTACCATCAAGGACCTACAAGAACCAGTGCGTTATGTTCTCGTTCTTTAGGTGATCCAACTGTTTTTGCGGTTGATCGGAAAAGTTTGTGCTGTTACTTGTTACACTAATTAATGGATAAATAAATTATACGGTCAATGGATGTCAAAGGAGTGGATACCTCTGGAGCCATGTAACCAAGGGTGCCTGTTTCCCCGGTCATATCTCTAGGATTCTGAGCTTCAACTCGAGCAACGCCAAAATCAGCAATTTTCAAATTTCTACGAGCATCTAACAACATATTTTCTGTCTTGACATCACGGTGTACAATCTTTTTGGAGTGAAGATAGCACAAACTGCAGAATTTGAACAAATGATATCCATTACCTTTACAAAGAGTAAAGGATAGAACTTAGAAGTCCTAATATACCTAAAATATTACTCACCCTCTAGACAGGTCCAAAGCAAGTTGAATAACCACCTTAAAGGCAAGTTTCTTCCTCCTGTTTCGGATCAAAAAATTCTTTAACGTCCCACCTGGAAGGTACTCGACAACAACACAACATGCACTGGAAGGAAGTGAATTGTTAATCCCGCTTGTCGAGTCTTTGGATGGGATCTTAAGGTTGGAAGTTCCCATTGAAGCTCCAATAAACTGGAAAAAACACACACAATAATTCATGATTTGAACATTGAAATTCAAAGCAGTCAAAAGGATTAAGTTATGATATGCAATAGCAACAACAGTCATAACCAGTAACAATAGAAGAAACTCAGGGGTAAACGGAAAAGAAAAGGCAGTGCCATCTTCCCATGCTAACTAAATTATAAATTGGCTTTACCTTTGTAACATTTGGGTGGTCAAGCTTATGCCAAACAGCAACCTCTTGCCGGAAAGATGCACGAAGAGCAGCAGCTTCAGCGGCTGTAGCAATCCCATCCTCCCCCCAATCCAATACCTTCACTGCAAAATTAAGAACTCTTTGTAGTTAGGATATCAGGAAGCCAGATGTTTGCTCAAGAACATTACAATTGCAGTGAAAAACATGTTTTAGTATCAAATAGGAGTAGAATATAAGCTGCAAGCCATATAGAGTACATGATTCGACATTAGTGATTACCTCCCCTAGACACATGTTCAAATCAAGCATCAGAAAGGAAACATGATATCAGAAATTCAAGTACTTCCATCTAAAGAACTCAGTATAAAGAAGCAATTTGGAGTGATAAGCCGTTCAAACCAAGCAAACCATCCCAAGGCTGTTGGTCCCTTTATCTAGAATTTCATAGCAGAAGCAATGTTCGTTGACATCAAGATTCAAGTTTTGCAATTTCAAAGTGAAAAGAGAAATTAGGTGTCATGGCATTCTCGTTTGCACACAGAAAACGAGCAAGTTATCACATTCAATTAGATATCTTGACTCACCTCAAGTTCCAAGCACCGTTTATTCCACAAACTAGTCTGTATTATACATATGACCCTATGCTATAATCAAACTTAAATATACGAATTCATCATCATCATCATCTGTTACAAATTTGAAGTTTGAACAACTAAGAATTTGTATTTGAACCAATCAAAACAAGTCGAAAACAATAAATATTGTCAGCTTGGGCAAAAATAGCAGTCGATGATGAACAAGAAACAAAAAGATGAATACTGAATTTTGACAAATTAAAAACATAAAAATATGATTACCTGCAACATCTTGGTTATCATAAACGCCACGGTAGACAGTGCCATAAGTTCCATGAGCTATAACATGCCTGATATCGAGTTTAGCCAAATCAATTTCCCACTCTTCCTTCTTCGTCACAGTTGAAACAATTCTGTCGCTGGACCAAGCCCTGCTCAAGTGCTTATCCAGTTGCAAATCCCAGCTCTTGAAATCTATCTTATCAGCTCTAGTAAACATGTCCTTGTTGTTGCTTAGACTTCCTACAGAAGACCCCAAGGCCTTATCCTCTGTTGGGTTTGTTGTCCCTGTTTTCGCCACAGCTTTAGCCCCATCACCGTTGTCTGTCGCCATACCGATAAACAAATAGAAAACCCACGAAATAAAAACAAAAGAATCACTAAAACCACGATAAACTGATAAAAAAAATCATAGCTTTTTTGTCTGAAAATAAGAGAAAAGAAAGGTGTGTTTATTATATAAGGTGTAAAGGTTAGAAGATGAAGGAGGAAAATTATTTAAAGCATAGAAAGAAGTATTTTTTTTAAAAAAAATCAACCAAGGAAAGGGATAAATAGAAGAACAATGAGTGTCAATGACCATTGTCAAGTAAGATTTCAAGTTTTAGTGAAAATAATATTATTTCTCCATTATAATTTTAAATCAACTTAAATTCAAATATAATTAAATTTATATAATTATTAAATATGGGTCTTTGATAAAAAAAATGCAACACTTCTATTCTTATATACTGTAATTGAATGTAATTAACAAAATTATATTACCGATAAAAACATAATTATATTATTTAATTTATAGTTAATATTATTTTAAATTTATCAATAAGATATAATTATACTATTTATATCATCAAATGTAAAAAAATAAGAAATTATATAAACTAAGTAGTCTCGGTGGTAAATATATTATTATTGTTCTTTAAGTCTCGGGTTAAAGCACTATGAATGTCATAGATATAAGCATTCAATACTAAATGATTGAAAATTATTTTTGAACATATTTTATTTTATACTCATTCATATTAATAAAAAAATATTATATTTATCAATATTTAATATTTCTTTTGTAATTGCACTCTCATATATCTAATAAGATATTAATTATAATTTCATGTATTACATTGATATTAAAAACAGATTTAATATTGATCTTATTTTATTAAAGCATTTTATTTTTATCATAAACCATCAATAATCATCAATTATAAGTTGTTCTAATAAGATAAAATGTTATATTCTTTAAATAAAAACTAAAATAAATTGTTTCATAATAATTTTTTTATAAAATTTAATATAAAATAATAAAAAGATAAACCATGGATAAGCATTTAAGATGATTTATTATTCATTTTGTTTTGATGGGGTCATCCATGATGTATCCAGTCCCGTATTCAAATTATACTCTATCCCATGGGGGCACATGTACCGTTACAGCGTATTCCAGCATCAACAACAAGCACCTTCCATGACTGACGTCAAACCATAATAATTATTATTTGTACTAATATTATTCCTTTTCCGTTCTTTCTTTTATTTATTAAAAAAATAAAAACAGTAGAGCTTAGTTGACTTTTTCATATTAGTTTTTGATTAAATTAGAATGGGAATAGTAAATACGGTGCCGTGTCGTTTCGTTGTCCTTTGTAGGGTCCTTTCAATTTAAGTAATGGTTGACTGATTGATTGGGGCGTGACATTCGCTTTTGCCTTTTATGTCTACGGAATATTAAATATATGGTCAAATTGTACTTTTACTCCCTAAACTACGCTGATGTTTTATTTAATGTCTGAAGTTAAATATTGAAATTTAATTTTTTGTACAAATTTATTATTTCACCCATAATCATGTTATATAGTTTATTTTTTGTATTTAATATTAACTATATAAAATGATTAATAATGTTATAAAAATTAACATTTAGTTACTACTAAATTTGACCCTTATTGGTTTTTTAAAAATAAAACATTTAAACTTTAACTATGATTATTTTAAATATTTTGAACAATTAATCTTATAAAATAAATATTTAAAAATTATTTAATTGAAAATTTTTAAATTATTTTTTATATCTTTATCCATAATAAATTTTAAACAATAATTAGATAAATGAAAGGGGTAAAATATATTTTAAATTTAAACGAAAGGGATGATGAGAAGAAAATAATTGACCAAAACACATCAATCAAATCCATCGAATTTTTCGTTCTTTTTTCTTCTGGGAGCCGGTGGGTTTTCCTTTCAATCAAAATATCACCATCGGACTATTTGGTATTGGCTTTCGGTCAAGCCAGCTGTCGTTTATTTTATGAAGGAAAATAATAGTAATTATTATTATTATTATTTATGGTCATGAATAAATAAATTTAAATGGTTGTTCCTTCTTTTCATATGTACGGGTAAGGAGGTAAGATAATAGGTTACCCTCAACATCAGGTTGAGAGTAGCTTCTGTAAGAGACCTCCGAATTATGAAATGTCCTCCGTGAGACTCGATCCCACGACCTCAAGATTAAGAACCTTGTGTTCGATCCCATGAATAAATAAATTTAAGTATTATAATAAAACACGATCTCTCGAGCGTCCTAGGATTTTCTTTGCCGAAATAATGCTTCTTTCACTCTCTTCGTTGTTCAAACTTTTAAACTCTTCAAAACTTTGAATCTATTTTATGGTTATTATTCCATATATATAAGTTGTTTAGAACTAATTGTATATCATTTATTTATTCTGGTTTTAAATGCTAATTTTTTAACTTGTTAAATTTTAAAATTTGAATTTTAACTCTACAATCTAAATCTTAAAATCAATAAATATATAAAAATTAAAGTTTATACAACTTTACCAACTGGATATCGATACAAGTAATTGAGATTCAGAAATTTAAACTTATAAAATCAGATTTAAATCCTATCACCTTCACTGTTGATGAGTAATTTATAAATTCTTATATAAATTTTAAAATAATTTTTATATCAAATAATTTTACCATCTATTATTATGCTTTTTTTTCAAGTATGAATCTAAATTTCAAACGTTGTTACAAATTGGCAATGACATTTATTATTATTATTACTGATAGTCAAAGGACGTGTGTGGACGTGAATGAGCAGTGCCAAGGTGACTCTGAATTAGAGTAACCGCGTGTGCTGCACAGCAAAAAACACCTAATCAAATATCAACAAAATCATGATTTGCGCTAAGCCACGCGCATGGTACAATTTGTGATTTTATTTTTGTAATTTTGTAGGATGTGTTTGATTAGTATTTAGGAACGAATCAGGTAGAGGATTCCGCAAAATAAATATGGAAATATATTCAGTTATTTTCTCATCAAATGTTATCCGTTGTTTAAGTCTTAATATGGAATATTGTTCGATGTTACTTGAGTAGTTAAAGTGTATTATTTTTTGTTTAATTTTAGATTCAAACAATTACGTATGTAGAATGTGTTATTAATAATTAATAAAAATTATGAATATATATTATATTGTAATCATTCTAGACTATTAAAAAATTAAAAAATGTTTCCGATTTTTCTCTCAAACTCTATTTTCATGAATAATCTAATAACAACATTTAAACAAGATTTGGAGAATATCAAAAATAAAATTTGAATTAATTCAAAATTTATACAAATTTCGAATCAAAACATAAACACAAATGAATGAATGAATAATCCTTCACCCCAAAACAATAACAAAATGGCTGAAGTTTATGTTTCGAACGTATTCTTATGCTTAAATCAATAAGAGACAAAAATAACAGGTTTAATGTAAAAATAAGTGTTTAAATTATACCCTTTATTAATTTCAAATAACTTTTTGCTCAAAATAATTGTAATATTTTTCTGTTATATTTGTAGGTACTTACACCGTAAATGTCGTTAAAAAGTCCATTAGATAACACGGGTCATATTTATATATGTTTTTAAAAAATTATTTTTTAAAAAATAAAAAATAATTTTAAAAACATTTTAAAAAAAACTCTGTTCGTCCCCTTCCCCTCCACCGTCGCCTGTGCAATCACTCCCCCAGCCCCACCTGTGCATTTCTCCCGACACCCACCTGCGAGAGCAAATTTAGGAATTTGGCCTTCTTTCTTTTAATTCAGGGTAAACTACACGGAAGATCACTAAACTATGGTCAAAAATTAATGTGACCACCGAACTTTCAATTGAATTAATCAGACCATCCAACTATTTAATTGAATCAATCATACCACCGGCCGTTAATTTTTAACAGAGGTGGTAATGTGTCTGTTAAGAAATTAACATAATTATATATTTGGTTTTTAATATTTACATATTCTATCAATTTAGTAACTATTTTAATTCAATTAAATAAATTTAACTATCCAATTAGAACTTTACATGTGTCAATACATGATTGGAATATTTTATTTATGAATTTTTTATTATTTAATTTAATAATTTTTTTATCTAATCAAGTGATGACACGTGTTACCACCCAATTAAAATGAAAATAAAGGGGACTAACATACTTACAAGTGTCACCACCTGATCGGATAGAAAAATTATTTAATTAAATAATTTAAAATTAATAAATAAAACTTTCCAATCATGTATTGACACGTGTCACATTCTAATTGGATAGTTAAATTTATTTTATTTAATTAAAATAGTTACTAAATTAATAAAATGTGTAAATATTAAAGACCAAATACATAATTATGTCAATTTTATTAATGGACACGTCAGTACCTCTGTTAAAAATTAACGGTCGATGGTCTGATTAATTCAATTAAATAGTTGGGTGGTCTGATTGATTTAATTGAAAGTTCGGTAGTCACATTGATTTTTGACTATAGTTTAGTGGTCTCGTGTAGTTTATCCTTTAATTTAAAAGGATAATGGAGGTGAGAAGGTTAGAAAGGAAAATAGACGATGATAAGAGAGATGATCGGCGGTGGAGATTCGATGACGAATAGTCGTTCGATAATAGGAAGGCTGCCGGCGACGGCTTGGAATGAGAAATTTTAGAGTTTTAAGATATTTTTTTTGTAATTTCTAAAAAATATATTAATAATATACTTTGAAAAAAATATGAGGGTATGCGAAAATATAAGAAAGCAAGCTAATTCTAGCTACTACAGCCCCATGCGGGGTGGCTTGTGGTGTGCGTGGTCTGGAAATTGGCCTTGTTATGCTATGTCCCACCCTCATCAGACAACTAAAGGTCCAGTTTCTGTCTGAAAATAATGGTGGTGTGGCCCATGACATATATGTTTTGTGTTTCATCTCATATTTTAAGCCCACTTCCTTAGAAAACATTGCTATCACCATAGAAAGAGCCAATCAAGAATGTTTTCTTGCATTCACTTAGTTACACAACTAGGGATGTGTAAGGGATGCGGGGTACAGCAGCATATTTTAGAATTTTTTAATTTTTATATAATTATTTAATTTTACATTCAATAAAATTTTATAAATTTACTTTATTTAAAATTTTAATATATCATCTTAAATTCATACCACCTTTTCTTGGTCTGTTTTTGTAGACAACATCATACCTGAACCTAATAAGCTGTACCGCTTGATGATTGGTATATAGGTTAGGCATGGTCTGCCCCCAACCAAATATTCTACATTTACCTTCACCAAATATATTTACCTAGAAAATAAATGGGCGTTAGCTTTTACCCTAGAAGATACACTAATTCAAAATTTTGCAAAATTATACAAGTTTAGGTCCAATATTTTAATGTGCCATGTCCCAAAGTCCCTTTAAATGCAAACGTGTCTTTGAACTAGGCCTGTAAATGAACTGAATGTTCAGCGAACCGTTCATGAACCGTGCGGCGGGAAATTCGTTTATTTATTAAATGAACGAACATGAACAAGATTTTTTGTTCGTTTAATTAAATGAACGAACATGAACATAGGTCTCGTTCGTTCATTTACGTTCGTGAACGTTCGATTATGTTCGTTCGGTTCTGTTCGTTTATGTTCATTCATTTATGTTTAACATAATATTCTTAAATCAATTTTGGTGACCAATTTGTAAGTATCTTAAAAATATTAATTAATCTGATATTCTGATAACCAATTCCATAATTAACTCAATTTTATTTGGAGATTAAATTCAATATGTTAACCCATGATGCACCTCACACCTATATTCATTTTCCCTTTTTTTTTCTAAACCCTAGTGTTCACTAGATAGTGGAAACGATCGCTGAAAGCTTCAAAACAAGATATATTATAGTGCAATCTGAAGTTTTACAGGTATGTTTTCATCTCTTTCTCTGTTTTATTTGGGTTAATAGTTGATATATAAAGTTATTGCGGGTATCTTCACATCTAAAACTCAAAAAACATCATACTTCTTTCTAGAAATAGATGGGAAAATAAATGTACCAATCTGAAGTATATGAGCATCAAGAAATAGAAAAATATATAGAATATGTCAGAAAACAAAACAAAAGTTTCTCTGCAATTTCTGCAAAAGAGTGTAAAAGCGAAAGTAATTGGTTTTCCAGGAAGAACCTATTAATAAGTAAAAAATACACTTTGATAATGAACTTTTGTTTTCATAGTTATTGTGTGACCTTTAGTTGTGGAGTAGAGTTTAGGTATGTTAAAATTTTGAATGGTGGTTTAGCAATAATATCAGTTACGATATGTAGCATCGAAGGGATTTCGGATCTATGTTATTGCCTTGTAGTCCAATTTGTACCGTTCGAAATCTTCATGCTGTTAAATTTTCTACTCTGCCAACGGAAATGACCATTATTAACAAACCTCACTAAAGTCTGACATCGATGTCACAAAACTTTTAACCGACAAATTTATTAGAATAACGTAGTGGAAAATGATTGTTCATATGTAATCATGGACCACTAAGATAAATGTTATATCGTTAAATGAAAGTCGTGTGAATTATTTAATATCTTTAAAAAATCGATCAAAATATTTGATATCTTCAAACATTTCATCACTGCTAATAAGCTCTTACGCTATTTATCACTGTAGATTTGGTTAATTTGCATTGTCGACTATTTTTCATGAAAAAACAATGGAAGGTAGGGTCTCCAACGTTTGTGTTCGTGTTTATTTATGCTCGTGTTCGTTTATGTTCATGTTCGTTTATTTATTAAATGAACGAACATGAACAAGTTATATTCCTTAATAAACGAACATGAAAAAAAATTGTTCATTTATATTCGTGTTCGTTCTATTCGTTTACAAACCTACTTTAAACGTTGAAGAAGTATATATATATATATATTGCAGAGAAATGCAACGGAGCCGATTTAATTCACCAAGCCATCAACAGGCAAAAAATGGATGTCCCTTGTTCTCATATGTAATGGGATAAGGGGGAGTTCAGATAGTAGGTTGTCCCCAACACTAGATTGATAACAGCTTCCGTATGAGACCTCCAAATTATAAAATACCCTTAATAAAACTCGATCCCACGACCTTAAGATTAAAAACCTTATATTTTACTAACTAAGTTGAATGATCATTTTCATCAAAAAGGCAAAAACAAGTGTTTAATAATAAAAAAAAGGTGGCCTAGAAGTAGTCGTTTGCAAAACAAGTGTTTAATAGCCATTCGCATGCCCATCGGGAAACGCTTAATGGCAGTTGAAAGAGAAAGTGGGCCATCGTCCTCTCTCTTAGCTTAAAATTTAATACAGGCAGTAGCAATCATTTAGAATGGCAAGCTTTTAGAATCTTTGATGGCGACGGTGGTGGGGTCTGTCATGTGCGCTTGTTTGCTTGCTGCTGCCCTACATATGCAATCTGCTGGCAGCTTTGATGAGATCTTGTGTAAAAGAGGGGGATGGTGGTGGCCCCAGCTCGTGCTGGTGGTGGATTGGTCATTGACTCCATTGCTGGGTGCAACATCATGCACAAGGAATACGGAAGTTCCTGCCTCACTTTTGGTTTTGGTTTTATTGATTTTTTCTCTTTTGTCCAAACCGGATGATGTTTGGATTTTGTTCTATCGGTTGGATAGGAATGACAACGGACGGGTTCGGGTGGGTTTTGCTCATTTGTTTCCGTCGGATATATTTTTTGTCCTGTCCTCAAACTCGACTCAAAATATTACATTCAAATCTAAACCCAAACCCAAAATATTTTGTTTGTATTATATATAATTAATATAAAATATTATATATATAATCGGAGCGGGAATATCTTAACCTGAACCCGAAAAAAATCTTCAAATTTTACCAAGATACTTGACCTGACCCGATATTATTAAAACCCGACCCGAATTTAGCTGGGTTTCAGGTTTCCCTGTCGAGTTCGGATCGTTCTGCCATTCCTACGGTTGGACATCAAGTGCGAATGGTTTGTAGAGTTTAAGTTAAAAAAATTATTTTTGAATTATTGTAAAATTTAAAATTTTGCATTATAATTTTATTAATTGAATTATTTTATCAAATTTAAATGATATCATTTCTTAGTCATCATGATATTACTTTATGTTAAAATTTTAATAAAATTTTCATATTATTTTATCAAGATTCATATACTCTAATATATCACATTTAATCAAAGTTTATATGAAACCTATTTCTTACTAGTATAATTAATACTGTATTGATCTTAGCTCATAAATTGTCAACCATACATTGAACACTGCCGTTAATTACCTACCGAACCCTTTTATTTTAGGGCTTAGAAAATTAATGAAAAAAGTTATGGGTCAGTTCTCCCTCTTTGGTGATGGAGGTAATGGGAATGGGGAAGTTGGCCACCTCTCAAATTTAATGAAGTTAAGGAATTATAGTTTGTAATTAATAGAGCTTTGATTGTAGATCTCTCCACAAAGGAATGATTACTTTATGTAAAATCAGAGGAAACAAAATTAAGAAAAAGAACATAAAAAGATTGATCATTTGCCATGGTGTTATCCATATGACACCAAGAGAGCTTATGTGAGTTAATAATCAAAGCTAAAAGCACGATGAAACATGTGAGATTAGTGTTGATTGAATCCATGGCTCTGTCACTCCCCTTTGCTTCGTTGAATCTCTTAGACATACATACTGAAATACGTATACGTGTACAGTCATGTGTGTGTTACGTGTATGTATAAGCGACAGATGTTTTACCGACCAATATGTATATATAAAAGCGACGGATGGTGGTGTTGCCCACGGGGGAAATTCGGGTCATGTGGAAGAAGCTTCCTACTGCCGTACAGTTTCTACAAGGCTTGTACTATGTCTACGTGTTTGATTTTCATCTTCACATTATATGTGGATTAAACATGTTTTTAAACAAATCTTACTCTGTCGGATCACTCTTCACATTAGTAATTACAGGTTCAAAGCGTTGTTGTTTTGAGTTTAACGAAGAGTTCATTGAACGATAGTCTCGCCATTAATGGGAGTTCCAAACGCAAAGCACGAAACTGCTAATTTTTTTTTTCTCACCATAAGTAATAATTTAGCAATGGTAGACCTTTTTTTTCTGACTTCCAACCTGTTGTTATAACGGAGCTGTGCAGAGGAAAAACTTACACTACGACTTGAAACCAAGTAGTCGGTGTTGTCCAAAAGGATGACCCGACCCAACACTACTCGGAACCACCTTTCCAAAAAGAATGACACCCTGTCATATCCGCCGACGGCCTACAATTCCAGATTCTCCTTTTCCATATTTACCATCCAAGTCATACGTGGAGAAGCACGAGTACGAGTAGAAATATTTTTTTTAGTTATTGGAGTTCATAATTTATATTTTATAATTTAAATTTCATTTAAAATATTTTTGAGTCGAATTTATAAAATTTGAGTTGAATTACATCTAGTCGAATTGTTTAAATTTAGTTTTAAATATTTATAATATTATAGTATTATTTAATTTAAAATATTTTTGATTTCCTATAATCATATACATTGGTAGAGCCGCATGTTAAGTCTGAATTTTCTTTGGCTAGTTACTTACTTTATTGATAGTGTTTGCCCAAAAATTTTATTTGTATCCGTCCCATTCGAAAATTTTGCATTGTTCATATATGTGTTCCTATTCTAAAAAATATTTTTGGATTCGCCATTGACTATGTACAATACATATATATTTCTTCATATGTAGTAGACATATATTATATAAAAGAGAGAAATTATACTCAAATTTAAAAACTAATATACTAATTGTTAAATTTTTTGAATTATTCAAGTTTTATTTTACAATTTAACTCAAATTTAAAATTGTTTAAATCAAATTGAGTAAAAATATTGATCTTTCGAATCAATTCGAGTTTCGTTCATTTGAACAAGGAGCAACGTTGTCTTGAACCTTACTTAACACCTAAAGGGACAGCTTTGTCATTTAACATTCACCAAACCCTTTTTCTTTTTAGCTTTGCTTGTTTGTTAGTTTTCCTCTTAAATAAATACCTAAAAAGATTTTAAGCTACATTTATGTATTTAATGATTTTTCTCATTTCCATATGCTCTTCCCTTTTTAGTTCTCTTTTCCTCTTTTAACAGCCTTCTCAAAAGCACCCATAACCGGCGGAAACAGAGGAGCAAAGAAAGAAAAGTAAAGGATGAGACTTGCGCCTGAGAACGATTGTTCAGAAATGGGTTGAGACAGGCAAAAGAAACAACCCAAGCCTACATAATGAAAACCCAGAAACCATACTTTATTTTTCTCAGTTTGTAGTAAGTTTTTTATTCTATTCTACACTTCCTTTTTGCTGAATTTAACGGCTCTTCGCATTTTTATGAACAAAAATCCCATTTCTTGAGAGGTAATTTAGTTACTGAATCATGCTTTGAGTTCATAAAAGTTTAGTCAGTTTACGGTTTTTATGGAATGTTGTTGACACTTGACAGTGAATCTGCAATTTTCTTAAAAGCATTTTTTTTGTTTGATTGAATAGATTCTATCTTCCAACACGTGTTTTAAAGTATGTGTTGTCTTCATCAGGTAACTTAAGGCAGGTTCGGAGACGACAGTTACCAGTACCAGTTGTTTCGTAACATAAAGTTTTAGACCGTTAGATTATCTCGATAAGGTTATTTTTATGCCGTTCCTGCTTTGATATCTTCATGTTACTATTCATGTTATTAGGTCGTGTGCGTTTCCTTCACGTCAAAGCTGAATTATTTATTTTTCTGTTTGTTGGTGCACCAGGATTTAAGCACAAGGACTGAGAAGTTTCAGTACTTTAACATTTTTTCTCAAAATTAAAAGTGGCTGGATTTTAATCTTCTTAGCTGATCCATCCCCTCAGGACCGTCATCCGTGGTCGGAGGTCGTCAGGAACTGGTGTTGTTGGTGGTATTGAGTACCGAAAGTCATGGAAACTGTGAAGCATTCAGATTCTGTTGGCATGTACTCATGGTGGTGGAACAGTCATATAAGCCCCAAAAATTCAAAATGGCTTCAAGAGAATCTCACAGGTACCTCTTCATTGCTACGAAAATTGGAAATTTCATCCCTTTTTTGCAACTATGCATTTGTTACAGGAAGAAATGATATTATGAACTGTAAACAGTTTGCGTTAATAGTTAATATTAAGTTGAAATGCGTACCGAACTTTCCTTCCGAAGCTTGCTAAGTTGCAAGTTTCTGCATTTAAGCCACGGGGAAGTTTATACTGATGCATATTTACTTTGGTTAATCAGACCAGGAGTGCATTGATTGATGAAACCCTATGAGATTTCTAGTGATGGTATGTGATTGTGTAATGACAGTATTTAAAAAATTTTGATTCGTGAAAATATCTTCTGCTTAACAGATATGGATACTAAAGTCAAGCAAATGATCAAGCTCATTGAAGAGGATGCTGATTCGTTTGCTAGGCGAGCAGAGATGTATTACAAGAAACGTCCAGAGTTAATGAAATTGGTAGAAGAGTTTTATCGAGCATACCGAGCAATGGCTGAAAGATATGATCATGCAACCGGGGTGCTTCGTCAGGCTCATCGGACAATGGCAGAAGCATTTCCAAACCAAGTTCCACTGGTTTTTGCAGACGAATCACCAGGAGGTTCGGCAACAGAGGTTGATCCCCGTTCACCTCTGACTCCACCACCATTATGTGGATTATCGGAGCCTGATGAGTTGCAAAAGGATGCTGTTATGTTTGGTTCTGATGGAGCTACAAACCATGTAAAGTTCACAGAAAGAAGGGCAAGAAAAAGCCTCAAGTTTGATGATACAGAGGAGAAAGACCAAAGTCTGCAAAATAATGGGGGCCCTGATCTAAGTGTTGAAGTCCCTTCTGAGTCCGAACGAGTGAGTAAGGCTGAGGTGGAAATTTCAAACTTGAAGAATGCTCTTGCTAGATTAGAAGTTGAAAAAGAAGCCGGCTTACTTGAGTACCGGCAGAGTTTAGAGAGATTGTCTAATCTAGAGCTAGAAGTCTCTCGTGCACAAGAAGATTCCCAGGGGCTTAATGAACGAGCAAGTCAAGCTGAAGCCGAAGTGCTGACTTTAAAGGATGCCCTCGCTAAATTAGAGGCTGAAAGGGAGGCTAATCTTGATCGATACCGGCAGTGCTTGGAGAAGATAAATAATCTTGAGAACAGTATAACTCATACGCTAAAGGATGCTGGAGAACTGAATGAGCGAGCTGCTAAAGCTGAAATTGAAGTCCAAACCTTAAAGCAGGACCTCACCAAAGTAGAAGCTGAAAAGAAGGACGCTGTTACTCAATACAAGCAGTGCACAGAGACTATTAGCAATCTGGAACAAACATTATCAAATGCTGAAGAAAGAGCCAGGAAGATGACTGAAAGAGCAGAGAAAGCTGAAACTGAACTTGAAACTCTAAAATTAGTGGTTCTCGAGCTGACCAAAGATAAGGAAGCTGCTGCTCTTCAGTACCAGCAGTGCTTAGGGACGATTTCTAGCCTGGAAAACAAACTTGCTTGTGCCCAGGAAGAGGCACAAAAGCTCCACTGTGAGATAGACGACGAGGCTGCAAAGTTAAAAGGTGCTGAAGAGAGATGTAGTCTATTGGAGAGAACCAACCAAAGTCTGCATACTGAATTCGAGTCTTTGGTGCAAAAGATGAGGGATCAAAGTCAAGAGCTAACAGAGAAGCAGAAGGAATTGGGGAGACTTTGGACATCCATACAAGAAGAACGCTTGAGATTTATGGAGGCCGAAACGACATTTCACACTTTGCAGCATTTGCATTCTCAATCTCAGGAAGAACTCAGATCTTTGGCCACCGAGCTTCAGAATAGGGCTCAAAATTTACAGGACATTGAAACACGTAATCATGGTTTAGAGGCTGAACTGCAGAGGGTCAAGGATGAGAACAAAAGCCTGAACGAACTCAATATAAGTTCTGCAATGTCCATCGAGAATATGCAAGAAGAGATCTTAAGCTTAAAGGTGATTATAGCCAAACTTGAAGCAGAAGTTGAACTTAGAGTGGACCAAAGAAATGCTCTTCAGCAAGAAATTTACTGTTTGAAACAGGAACTCAATGACTTCAACAAGAGACACCGGGAAATGACAGGGCAGCTGGAATCTGTTGGCTTAAATCTAGAAAACTTTGCATCATCTGTGATGGAATTGCAGGACGAGAACAGAAAGCTAAACGATGACTGCAAAAGAGAGAGAGATGAAAAGCTGGCCCTACTAGAGAAGTTGGAAATCATGGAGAAATTTATCGGGGAAAATACCCTTTTAGAGAATTCACTCTCAGATATGAATGCTGAGCTAGAAAGTGTTCGGGGGAGAGTAAAGATTTTGGAAGAATATTGTCACTCTCTTTTGGGAGAGAACTCCACCCTCGCCGCAGAGAAGGATGCAGTTATTTCTCAGTTAAAGATTGCAACTGAGAATCTGGAAAAGCTTTCGAAGAAGAATAACTTTCTGGAGAATTCCCTTTTTGATGCAAATGCAAAGCTCGAAGGATTCAGAGTTAAATTAACTAACTTAGAAAATTCATGCCTTTTGTTTGGTGATGAGAAGTCTGGCCTCATAACACAGACAGAAGGTTTGATTTCTCAGTTGATTGTCAGTCAAAAAAAGTTTGAAGATTTAGAAAAAATATATCAGGGCTTAGAAGAAAAATATTTGAGTCTGGAGAAAGAGAGAGAATCAACATTTTCTGAAGTGGAAGAGTTACAAAAGTTGCTAGAGGCTGAAAAGACGGAGCATACTAGCTTTGTGCAGTTGAATGAAACCCACGTAACTGCTATGGAATCTCAAATTCATTTTCTACAAGTGGAAAACATTTGCAGGAAGAAAGAATATGAACAGGAACTGGACAAGGCCATGAGTGCTCAGGTAGAAAATTTTATCTTGAAGAAATGTGCACAAGATCTTGAAGAAAAGAATTTATCCCTATCGCTTGAGTGTAGGAAACTCTTAAGAGCCATCATATTATCAGACAAACTTATCTCTGAACTGGAGCTCGCAAATTCCAAAAAACAGATGGAGATAAAATCCTTATTCGATCAAATTACCATACAAAGGACAGGGCTTTATCAGATGTCAATGACTCTTGAGATTGATGCTACCCATGGTTATTATGATACGAGTAAACAAGACCAATCAGTTCTTGACCGTGTGTATGGAAGATTACGGGAGATGCAAAATTCACTTCTAAACTCTCTGGATGAAAATCAACAATTGTTAATTGAGAATTCGGTTCTTATTGCTTTACTCGGGCAACTGAAATTAGAGGTAGAAAATCTTGCTAAAGAGAAAAATTCACCGCACCAAGAGTTGAACATTCGGTCTGAGGCATTTCTGGAGCTGCAGAAAAGAGCTGAAAAACTTGTGGACATGAATGAAGAACTGAAATTGAAAGTGATGGAGGGAGGACAAAGAGAAGAAGTTTTACAGACTGAAATACAAAGTGTTCGTGAAAAACTGTTAGTCTTGCAAAGGGAATACCAGAGTTCATTGGAGGATAGCCACAGGGTGGTAGATGAGAAAAAGTCTTTGATGAAGGAAGTTTTAGACTTGGGCAAGGAGAAACATAATCTAGAGGAGGGAAACTCTGCTGTCTTTGCTGAAGCAATATCTGAAAGTAACACTTCTCTTATTCTCAAGGATATTATTGCTGATAATTTCGAGGAAATAAAGCATCTCACTGACAATTTGGATAAACTCAAATGTCTCAATAATGATCTTGAGGGAAAACTGAGAATAATGGAGAGAAAGTTTGATGATATGCAAATGGAAAACTCACATCTCAAGGATTCAATGAGAAACTTGGAGAATGAACTGGTGTCAGTTAGATCTGTTGGTGATCAGTTAAATGATGAAGTTTCAAAGGGAAAGGATCTGTTGGGCCAGAAGGCGATTGTGCTTTTGGAAGCAGAACAAATGCTCGGTGAAAGTCAAGAGGAGAGAGCCCAATTGCATGAATTTTTAGAGGATCTTACGACTAAATATGAGGAGGCCATACTGATAGGTGAAGATCAAAAGAAGCAAATTCGCAAACTATCCAGAGATTATGACCATCAAAGTAAGGAAACTGAAAGCATTCGTCGGGCTAATCAGAAACTTGAGGTTGAATTTGCCAAATTGAATGAGGAACTTGAAGAAAGGAAACATAGGGAGGACAGTTTTAGTGTTGAACTACAAAAGAGAAGAAATGAGGTTGAACTTTGGGAAAGTAAAGCTGCCGCATTGTCTGGTGAGCTACAGATTTCTACTGTCCATGCAGCATTGCTTGAAGAGACGGCTAATGAGCTTATCAAGGAGTGTGAAGTCCTTGGAAGTAAAAGTCGCTCCAAAGCTATGGAGTTAGAAGAGCTGGAAAGAAGTGCTAGAATCTTGAAACGTGAGAATGAAGAATTTAAAGTTCAGTTGGCAGCATATGTTCCAGCTGTTGTTTCTCTCATGGACAGTGTCACATCATTGGGGAGTCGAACTCGCTTGTCTCCTAAATTTCCCGCAGATCATAATGATGGAGTAATGGTAATGTCTATTCGTTTGCTTACAAGTGACTTAATGTCTGCATTTTAAATTTTAATAAACCAAATCAATGCGGCCTTCATACTATTTGGTTGAATATAAAACTTCTGTTCTAACCCAACCACATATATCTTTTACCTGAATGAGCATCTACTGGTTTATTTGCACAAGCAATTGATATTTTGCTGCATCCAGTTCCCGAGTTTGCACCCATATACATTTACTAGCCTGATCTTCTGCACAAATTTTGTTTCAATGAGAAATATATTTTATTAATTTTGTTGAATTAATACCAGCTCAATCGTTTCTATGTCCTTAAGAGCCATGTTTGCCATTACTGTATGGTAAATTTTATGCGCTTTTGCTACTTGTTTTCTTCATATCTTTGTTAATGGACAATGTAGTTTCTGGTTTTGTTTAATTTCTGCAAGGCCTAGATATTGCATATAGTATTACCAAGATGTTTTACAATACTAAAAGCGCATTAGACATTTGTCAAAGTATGAGGTAGTTCTGTTTAGTTCTTAATAGGCCGGGTATAAATGGGGCCTTTTCAGCTAATTATCATTTATTTTGACAATGCAATGGATATTAGATGGTTATCACGTGTGATTCTTTGACTGACAGTTCTCTTGTTTTGAAGGATGCTGATTTGGCTACTGAATCGCATGCTGAAAATTATCAACGAACAGGTGAAGGCCAAATTGCATCAGTTGAAGATGGTTTTCCCGACTTGCAGGGTATCCATAAGAGAGTTAAATCTATTGAAAGTGCAGTGGTGGAAATGCAAAAGCAAGCATCAATCGAAAACTTAACTCTCAATTCCAAACTAGAGACTGCCATGAGACAGATTGAAGAGTTAAGATTTGGAAGCAGCTCACGTCGTGAACAAGTTAGAGCGAAGAGGCACGTGAATGCTAGACAAGATGGGGGGAAACTTGGCCATGGACTTGGTAACAATGTCAAAGCTCAGAGACCAGCATCTGAAATTTCTGAGGGCAGTGAAATGATGATGAAAGATATTCTGCTTGATCAAACATCCGAGTGCTCATCCGATGGGTTAAGCAGGAGAGAAACTGCAGAGCTTGATAATCAGATGCTTGAGTTGTGGGAAACCACTGACCGTGATGGTAACATTGCCTTGAAAGTCGGCAAGTCCCAGAAGATGGTCGCCGCTTCAACTGGCAATCAACGGATTGGTACAGCAAAGGCGCGCAGGGGCAAAAATCTCTCTACAGAATCAATTGTGAAGGAGTTGGGTGTTGATAAAGAGAGCTCTAAGAGATTTACAGAGCCTTATCAAGAAGGAAGCAAGAGGAAGATTTTAGAAAGACTCGAATCGGACGCTCAAAAGTTGGGTAACCTTCAAATAACTGTGCAGGATCTTAAGAGGAAGGTGGAGATAACTGAAACGGGAAAAACGGGGAAAGGAATTGAATATGGTACAGTTAAACAGCAGCTAGAAGAATCTGAGGAAACCATCATTCAACTATTCGATGTCAATCGCAAACTGGTGACACATGTTGAAGACCGCTCTTGGTCACTTGATAGGAAGCCTGCGTTAGAATCAGATGAGAGTAGTTCTTTTAGGAGACGAAGAGTAGCAGAACAAGCTCGAAGAGGGTCCGAGAAGATAGCGCGGTTGCAATTGGAGGTGCAGAAAATCCAGTTTCTCTTACTGAAACTTGATGCAAAAGAAAGCAAAGGACCAACCAGAATCATGGAGCGTAAAACAAGAGTTTTATTACGGGACTATCTTTATGGTGGTGTAAGAAAGAGCCAGAACCAGAAGAAGAAGAAGAAGAAACCCTTTTGTGCATGCGCGGAACCCCCAACGAAAGGAGATTGAGGCAGTGATCGATCAGTGTAGTTTTCAGTACTGAGACTTTAGTTGTACTGGCTATAGATCTGCCCTCCTAAGTTTTGTGCTTCACATATTTATATCCTCTTAGAGGTTATCTTCTTCCGTAGTTTAGAGATCCAGCCGTATATTTCAGGCACCATCGAATCATAACAAAGTGTACTTTTGTAGCCTAAAACTTCCCTTCTCTATAGGTTTAACTTGGCCTAAATATGGATTTAAATGGAAATTATTTTGTTCTAGCTCACATAATTGTTGTTTCGCATTGCTTAATCTTTCATATTCACATTTTTCTGCATTCTGTCTACAGCTGGTTTAAGTATTTATCAGCATAAACAGATAGGTACAGGGACTACCCTTAGCATTTATCCTTGTAATGCTGTAAAGATTTTTCTTTGACTAAGTTGAAATACTCATTTCTTTTTTCCTTGTTAAATTGCTACCACGGATTTCATCGTACAATTTGCAAATTGTTAAAAAGAGAAAAAATAACCTCATGCATCTAAGCTTTTTAATTTGGTAAATGTCCTGTTGATTCAGCAATGCCTAAACACGCTATGCACCCTGATTCTCAGTTGCATAAAGATTACTAGTTAACTTAGACAATGTTCCATGGCAGCGATTCCGCTGGTTTGCACGTATGAAGCTTGTAATTGCAGGCTTCAACAGCTTCTCCTACTGTCAAATATACCCATTCTTGACCTATTTTTTCCAGGAACTTGGACTTGTTGAGTTTCTTCATCACTTCGGCTCCAGGGTTGGCCAATACAAGCTAAAATAACAATATTATATATACGCACACAAAAATCAGAATATGTTTTCCAGTGACAATACATTCAACGTAGTATTGTACCAAAAAAAAACACCTTAATCTCCCTTCTGTCAGTAGTTTGCTTGATCTCTTCAAGCATGGTTATTCCACTGGTGTCAATGCTACCAACAGCTGTGAAACAAAATAGATGTAATTCTTGTCATTAAATTGACTGTTGCTCAAGGTCATTTTGTTGTAGTGATCACTCACCGGTCATATCGAGTATGACATACTGTAAGCTGGTATTTCCTGTTGATTTCAGCTTGTCTTCCTTGTCATCGATCCATCGTATTATCCTGATAAGATCATACATGAGTTCGATCCGATCCGATCCGATCCTATCTAGTTGTCTGATAATTAAGCAATGCAATTCTAGTACCTTTCTCTTAAGTAACTTGAGTTGGCGAAGTAAATTGGAGCATCTATCTTGAGTATGAGAACACCATGAACATTGTTTGCATTCGGATATTGCTCAACGTTTCTATAGATGGTTGAATTCGGAAGGTTTCCCAGAATAAAAGTCCTCGGCCTTGCAACAAACAGCAGCAATCTCAGCACAGAAACCGCAACCTGCATTTCATACAAAAAGCATTCATTGGGCAGAGGGTGAAATGAACAATGTTATTTAAGCCGTACTTGGTTGATATTTTTGTGATCGTACCGCTACAACTAAGCCGACCTCGACGCTCGCAAAAACGACGCCGATATACGCAGCCATACACACGACGAAATCGAATTTATCGACGTTCCAAAGATGAATGGCGGCATCGTAATTGATGAGGCCAAGCATTGCGGAAACTATGATGGCGGACAACACTACGAGGGGAGTGTAGTGGAACAACGGTGTTAGGAACAGCAACGTGAACATAACCGCAGTGGCCATGATAACGTTGGACATTGCCGTTTTGCATCCGGCATTGAAGTTAACAGCTGATCGTGAAAATGGCCCTGAAATATACATATCAACAACAACGGTGACGCTGCGATTAACAAATCGAATCGATTAACTGTCATCACCTGGATAAAAGAAAAAAAGACTTGACAACTTACCAGTTGTGAGATAGCAAGAAAAGCAAGAACCAACAAGATTCATGGAACCAATGGCTATCATTTCTTTGTTTCCATCGATATTGTAGTGCTTGAACATCGCGAAGCTTCTCCCCACTGCTATTCCTTCCTGTGTGTATTCACAACGACCAACAATTTGAATCATTCTATATTTTGTCATTTTCCCTTGAAGTGAAATAAATCAAAAGGAACATAAATGGCCCCATGCTATTATTTCTTTGTCCTTGGTTATTGCTGTCATTTTCTTTTGGTCAAATGATAGGGACTAAATTTGAAACTCTGTCAAAGTACAGTGACTAATTTAAAGAGAGAAAATTTGAAGGCAGCTTACGGCAAGAGCAATAATCCCAGTGACAATGCCAGTTTTGAGAGCCGTGGCCATATACGGCGTCGTAAAGACCAAATCCCCAAAAGATAGTGGATTCAACCCTTTCTTCAGGTTTCCTATCTGCCGTTGTCACACCAACAAAATTTCCATAGGTCACAAACTCTTTCTTCTTGTTTCATCAGATATGACATAAATAATGCTAAAAATTAAGAAAATAAAAAAATATTAAAAGTTAAAATAAAATAAACTAATTTAATTCAATATAAAAATCTAAAAATAAAAATATATTTTTTTATTTTGAAGGCTAAAAATATCATTACACACATCAAGACTTATCTAATAGGCCAACGGGGTGCAGTGGAATATTATTGGTGGGGGGACACACCGAACAATTATTAGCTTTGGACAAAGCTTTGACAAGTTACATAAAAATGTAGAATATGTCACTTTTTTAACATTTTAGGATCTTAGTCTAACTCTATATGACTGTTATTTTTCGAAATATATATATAGATATATATAGATATATATATATTTTGTTTTTATATATTATATATTTTGTTTTAACCAAACATCATTTGACTTATAGGTCTAAACTCCTGGTTAAATTATGATCTCAGTCCTTTTATTACGCTCAAGTTTGAGATTTTGGTATTATATATTAATTTTACATGATTTGACCTAGTTTCTTTTATAATGGTATTAATTAAGTCAAATATTTAATACCGTTAATCATTTAAGTTGAAATAGTGACACTGTTTTTTCTTAAAAATATATTTAACTATCACACTAACCTGATTTTTTGTTATGTTAAAATTGTCTTATTATAAGAAATTCACGTCGATATTTTATCAGAATATTATGTATTCAAACTAACTAATGACACAATAAAGATAGATAACTAAATTATGTTAAATTAAACTATATAGACTAAATTCTAAATTGAAGCATTATGAAGGGACCAAAACAAATTTGAACTTGGATAGACTAAATTCTAAATTGAAGCATTATGAAGGGACCAAACCAAAATTTGAACTTGGTTTTTTATTCATGCTCACAATTTGAACGCCGTGTTTCTCTGCATGTGTAAGATAAACGAGGAGACTTCCAAGGATGACTGATGTCAAGGCGTCATTGCTGATATCCAAAAGAACTTGGGTCGTCTCTTGCTCTGTTCATATCCAATAAATCAATTATGCAAATAATATACTTAAAAAAGCAATCCCTTTTTTAACTCAAATTTCCAATTTAAGTCCTTCCCGATTTGTAAAACTGACGCCAATCAACCTCTTTTGCCAAATATATTATATGCAGTGGGGAGCATGTTCTGAGGTTAATTCAGTATTTGTGAAGCACATGTTTACATAAAAAGGGTTTTTTTTTAATGAAGATTAGATTAAATTAATGGTTAGATCAACGTACGAAATGTTTGGTGACGAGGAGGAAGAAAAGGAAACCAACGCCCAAAACACCACTCTCCCATCTCCACTGTCAGACAATGTAAGTGGCCCGTGAATAACAGCAAGAATACAAGTACATCACATGTAACGTAGTACATATTTCAAGTAATGGAAAACTACTGCTCAGCGCCCATGGTAAAAATATTTGATGTAGCTTTTAATTTCATT
Organism: Hibiscus syriacus; assembly: GCF_006381635.1. NCBI lineage: Eukaryota > Viridiplantae > Streptophyta > Magnoliopsida > Malvales > Malvaceae > Hibiscus > Hibiscus syriacus. Next base: position 1,041,353 of record NW_024063228.1, read on the forward strand.
AATGATCAAGTTTTAACGTTTGATAATCTATAAAAGGAAAGTGAGATGAAATGAAGAAGATAACCTCGTGAGTTTGGGAGAAGACAGAGTGCAAACCGAGAAAATGTCGGTAGATTTAGTGAAGTGTTCGAGTCCCAGAATTCCCTTCAGCTGTTGCAGTATAACAACAGTGGCTGCCCCTGACAAGAACCCTACTATCGTCGCGTGTGAAAGAAATCCACAATAAACCCTAGCCTGCATAAACAATAACAACAAAGTAAACTAATTTACCCGTATAAATGGTATATTAATGTTAGGGTGATGAAGAATTTTCGATTGCTATAAAGTGCAAACACATTTCCTGTCAGACAGCAACAAAGGACAAGAATTCCAGCAACTAGAAGACAAAGTACAACTTATTCTGTCTTCTTTTTAGCCTCAATTTAACTCCGTATTAACCAAAAGTTTTACGTCTATTTCTTGTTTGTAAAGAACTAATTTACCGTAAAAGGCCTAATGAAGCTTGCAGAAGTCCAGCAAAAAAAGTTGCAGTGAAAGCAAGTTGAAGATAAAGCGTGGGATGCTCAGCAGCATTCACTTCGTTTCCCAACATAGAAGCAGTGAGGAGCGATGCGACAGCAACAGTCCCTACTGCTAAATCTCTAGAGCTCCCCATCATAGCATAAACCAGCGGTGGAATAAAACTTGAATCTTCATTTCAACCCAAAAGAGAGAACTTAATCAGTACCCTTCAACAACAACAACAAAAGAGTTGATCTAATCAAGTTACTGTTAGTATTACTTACAGAGGCCGAGAACGGTGGCAAATTAGCAAGCTTAGCATAGCTTATACCCTGAGGGATAGCAAGGCTGGCGATGGTTATCCCAGAAATGAGATCAGATTTCAAGAACTTTAAGCTGTAACGAGGAGCCCATTCGAGAATGGGGAACAAATATTGCAGGCCGAGTATAAGTTTCTTCGAGGGCGTTTTGTTCTTGAATTGTCTAAGAGGGTCTTCCGGGAAAAACGTCTCCTTCAGAGAGTTCTTGAAAGACATGAAAAATGGCTGTGCCGGAGGAATCGCCACTCGATGAGCGCATTGTTGCTGATGGTCGCTCGTCGGAGGGCACAGAAAATCAGCGTTTCCCATTATGCAATCGTGTGTGTGTTTTCTGCCAGTGATGAAGAAGAATGATGAACTTGGCCTGGTTTTTATAGGGAGGGAAATGATGTAAGAGATTGTTTTTGACTCAGTTTAGTGGGCAAAGGGACCCGCATGAATTTCTGTTTATTCATTGTTGTAGTAAATTCCTTGGTTGCACGCATCGTGCAGATTTTGTTGTTTTAAGAACCGGGGAGTTCTCCTTTAATCACAGAGACAGGAGAGGCAAAATCCTGGAAGTTTACGTCTTTTATTTTTTATTTCTTTCAAATTCTACTATAATACAAGGACGACTATCTTTAGTGGATTACGTGGCACAATATGCAACGTGTTCGATTTTCATTGGGTGACCAAAGAATGATCCCTTGATAGACACGTTGCACAGGGCAGTGAGTTTTGGTTAGTCTTTTCAAATTCTACTTTAGAGGTCGACTACGTTTTGGTGGGTCATTATGCAACGTGTTAGACTCCAATTGGATGACACGTTACAAAGGGCAGTTAATTTTATGGTTGTTGAGTTTCAAGTTAAGTTACCTGACGGTTCAAATTGATCATAAATTTATAGTACAGTAACCCGAACCTAAGTTTTATTTAAGGCACGACTGTTACATCGTTTGGTTAAGATATTATCAGCTGAAAGCCTGAAAACCTAACGGTGTGCATATAAAACAAAAACAAAAAAGAACTAACAGTATACCTAAATTAGGTTCTTACTTGAGGGAAGTATATGAAAGTGTTTTGGCCGTAATGTAAGTGTATAAATTCTATAGGACACTTTTTCATCAACTATAAAACAATTTATAAAATAATTATTTAGTAAAATTAATTATACATGTAGAGACACCAGTTGATCGAGTATGTAACATAAATTAACCAACAAATTTTAGTTGCCTTTAAGAAAAATATTTATTTCTAATATATATAAAAAATAAACTATCAAAATAATAATAATAATTTGATTAAGATAGGCTAAAAAACCTAACAGTACGTGTATTTAAATAATAATTTGGTATTTCTAACTTGTTTTTCCCCCAGCAAAGTAGAAGGAATTCTATTTAGTCTAAATAGAACATGAAGTTGGCCAGATAAGCCAACAACATAAAAAGTTCAAAAGCATAACGCAAGTGTATTCTTAGAGAACAAAAAAAAAGAAAAAAATAATTAACTAACTGATATCAATGGTTAAAAGATTTGTTGTTATTTCTTAAGGTTTCAGATTTAAGTATCGCGTATATAGGGTATAAATTTTTATTGTCAAAGAGTTTAAGGTATTTAAACAGATATTACTTTGTATTTACCCTAATTTATTTATAAAAAAACTAACAGAATAAAAACGTAGCAATACTATGCGCACCTATAAGCACTATGCTTTAAACATTTTTCAATTTGCATCTCATATTTAATAAATTAATTAATTAAATTATTAAGTTTTCGTGCTACATATTTGAAATAAAATATTTAATTTATTCAGTTAATTGATCGAGTTTGATGGGAAAAAATTATAATGACCATTGACCACGGACATAAACTTAGATTGTACGCCCGTAACAAGACCACTTGAGATTCGGATTCCTCAACCAACCATGACTTGCCTAACCAACCGGCTTGAATGAAAACTTCCAAAGCCAACCTGATAACCAAGATTTTGGCATGGTCAGATTCAATTGCTAATACGGGACCAAAAGTAATGCCCAAATCTCGCCACAATGATCCCTCGTGTCCTCCTTGAAAGCTCCATCAACATTGGTGGTTTCAACACCCACTGTATCAGCCATCGATTGTCCCTTACCAAACACACGCTGAGCCACCAAATATTCTCCCAAGTTTCTAGATCGTCATGAGCAGCTTTGATCCATAGATTAGCTCCTCCAGGGTCATTATTTTGCTCAACGATACTGTGAAAACTGGAAAAGCTGTCTTGTAATGTCACATGAATATAACATCAGGGGAAACGAAAAGAGTTCCCGTGCAAGTGAGACCATCACGGGACTCAAAAGCTCTTTCCTTAAAGACAAAAAACCAGGGAGATTACCATAATCAATTCTCTAAACTAAACTCCACTTTAATCCTACTTAATTAATTTGCGATTAAATTGATTAAACGAACCCTTTTATCTTTCCTATGTGTCATATTTATCGTGTTCTTTGTTTTTATATGATCATGAAAAGACGAATTTTATTGAAGAAATTTGTGGATAAAATTAAACAAACCCTTTTACTTTCCTGTATGTCATATATATTTTCAATCATAGTGGTATCTTGATCTGTATGTATATTTCACATTGAATTTATTGAAAAAGCCAGATTTATACTAGTTGGCCTTAGCGATACCGATCGGGTCGAATCTTGAGATCAACATAGAGTGCGGTAGTACCCTTTACTTTTAGGATCCGTGGTGTTGAGTAAACATGGATTGAAATTATTTAAAAAATAATTATAATCTACAGATGTGTTAATATGTAATCGTAAACCAACATAAAAGACATTTTAATTAAAAAAAATCTCCAATTCAGATGCGAAGAGAGAAGCGTTGTTCCATTTCACTTTTTAGTTTAAAAATAGTCGTAAAAAAGTTGAGCAATCCAGCTAGCACCAAATCACCATTGTTGACCAATGAAAACTAAGCAGAAATCCCCAAGTTGCAGGCAATCTTATTGTTATTTTACCATAGTGGGTGCTGCTAGTGAATCCACTAAACGAGTAAAGGGCGCCAACATGTACATAATTGGGTACATAACCTTAAAAAAATACTGGTGGATTCATGTTTCCTCGTGCTTGTGCTTGTGGGTGCGGAGTTGTGGGGGAAAAGGGAGGCTGAACGTTACCTTCTCACATGAGAAGAGAAGATCTTTGTACAATCTTATATTTAAGTTCCCTCTCGCAATCATAAAATCTTAAATGCCTTTCACCGTTCAACTTAGGGATATCCGATGAGTTTTTATCCAATCCGATTCGGTCGGATTGTTTTTTTTAAAAATTTATTTAAGTTAGCGGAGTCATATTCTTTTTAAGGGTAAGGTTAGATCGAGTTCAAGTCTAGTGTAAAAAAATTGAACCCAACATAATATTATAATGATCTTATATATATCAAGAGATAATTGTAATAATACCTTTTATATTTTAATTTCGTTTTCGATTATATCCTTATTTACCTAATAAAAATGAATTATTTATGCCATATCATGTGCAGGTTTTAATAAAAAATTAGATCGTATTTTATTTCAAGTAGAACTCTCTTAAGCTTGGGTCGAGAGAATAATTTAATTTTCAGATTACATTTGGGTGAGCCAAAATATTCTCTCTTTATTAGCTAATTAACCATTTTCAGTTCAACTTCGTGATTTGAACTTAAAATTTTTACATAATCCAACTAACATAATTTTTTATAATATTAATTATTAATATTACATCCCTCTATGACAAAGTTTGGTTGATCGAATCCCATTAGATTCGACGAGAGATCATTACATATCATATATGTTAACCTACAAGCTCATGGCCATTAATCCAATCATGAGACATTGGAATTTATCCGTAACCACAATTCCTACACAAACATATGTGATGTGATGTGTGTGTGGTAGCATTACATATATCATATATGTTTAACACTGCAGTGATGTGCTGTATGAATCTCAGAGTTGCGGTGTGGCCTTGTGGGGGGAGCTTGGCCTCCTCCAATCTCATAGCAACCGAGGTTTCTGAAGGCAGCAGAGGCCACAAGTTTGATGGCCCACGTATAACCTTTGGTTACACTGACCAATGGTCTGCTTGGAACCGAACAGAATCTTCTTGTTGGGGCGTGGTTACTGTTGAGAATCGGGACAGTTTACACTATTTAGTTGACATGTCGACCAAATAATTGAGCTAACAGTATTAGCAGCATCATAATACACGGGAAGACTGTTATTAGCATCATAATCTTTTAATTATTGAGCATAGGTAAAAACTAATAGGGAGATACACTAACATTTCTAGCCAACTTTATGTAATTGTAAGTTGTTAAAGAACTTCACGAGATATCATCTCAATAATTGGTTTTCTGCTATAAAGAAACAATGCCATATATCAAGTATATTTTTTTACCCAAAAAATCAAGTATATCTCATAATTTCAGACAAAATATGCTGTTATCTTGTAAGAGTATCAAAATACCGGATCTGGAAATGATTGGGATTTTGGGCCTGGGCCTGTATCTTGACCCTAAAGGCCTCTTTTGAGGGACAAAGATCTAGCATGTTACGCGCTGATATGTTTTGCCCTTAACCCGCGGCTTCTTCTTTCGCGGGGACAAATTGAATTGAAAAAGATGGAAGGATCGGGCATTTTGCGGCTCTACGAAATTGAGTACTCGGATCTCATGCTTCTATCATCATCGTCCTCATCGTGTTCACATTATCAGGAGAAAATCATAATGGAAACCTGGGCCCGTTGGGTCCGGGTCTCCTTTCTGTTACAAACGTCCCCGACGCTTCGATTCTCCGACGAAAGTTACTCCCTCTTGCTCGCAAGCTGGCTCTCCTTAGCCGCGAAGACCGCCAACGTATACTCAGAGTAATTTCCACAAACATTTTATTCCCTGTCCTATTTTTAGCTGTAATTTGCTTCAATTTTCTTCTTCTTTATTATGTGCTTTTATATTTTTTTTGAAACTAGACATAGAGTTTTAAGTTATAGCGGTATTCTAGCTCTCAAACTCCAAAAGGAAGGAAAAAGAGAGAGGTCTTATTATTGATACAGATTGTAGTAGAACCAAAGGACAAGCCGCAGCCACCAAAATCCGGTATAATAGCATTTTAGATCATTTTTTAGTTTAAATGTTAGTAAAGTAATGTCTCCCCTATTTTTAGATTTAAATATTTATTAGATCCTTATTTTTTTATGTAAAGTAATTTGGCTGCTCCAA